>NC_039359.1:98410256-98739439 GCF_003573695.1 Papaver somniferum | reverse complement strand
AAAAAAAAATTTCTTTTTTTTAACCAAATTTCTACTTTGCTCCCATTTTTAAACCAAATTTTCTTTTTCGTTTTCACGTCAAAACCAAAATTTGTCTTTTTCCCAACAAAACCAAATTTTTTCCAAAAAGTCCAATCCCATTAAAAAAACCAAATTTTCTTGTAGATAATGTGTTAGTTAAATTTCCTTTTGTATATATTTTGCTAATCCAATATGATCTCGGCTGAAATATGTTGGATTTTTGCCTTGAATAACGGAGTTTTAAGTCTGCTTTCGCCGAAATCGGGTATTCTCTCTCCTTTTACTCTACTCAGCATGTCCCTTTCCATATGTTGCATTTTAATTCTTTCCATATTTTGAAACATTGAGGACAATGTTTAGTTTAGGTTTGGGGGTATAGAGTAGATACCATGATAATTTGCCATAATTGAAAACGAACTCCTTCTTCTTTTTGAAAAAATTGAAAAATTCCAAAAAAAAAAAATTCAAAAATCAAAATTCAAAAAAATTAAAAAAATGAAAAAAAAAAATTAAATAAAAAACATAAAAAACATAAAAAAATGGAGCTCATTTACCTTGAAATGTTGACTCTTGTGCAAATATGTATTTTTATTAGGAGTCTTAGTCTAGATATTTAGGCACCCTGATTCTAGCACAATTCACATAGTGATAAGAAATTTGCACGCGCACGATCTACCAATACATGTATGGCCTCGATCTTCAAGGTGTTTGATAGGAAGTTACGATTGCCAATCACTTTAGAATACTGAACGAAACTTGACTAGCTTGTTCTTTGGTTGGTTGGGATAGAAGGTGGAGGTTACATTAAGAAAGACAACCATCGAATTTAACTGGGTGCATCAAAAAGGGCTACCTCTTGCAAAGTGTCATGTAATTTTTGTTTCCTTTTGTATTTGTATCAAAAGTGTTTTCTTTTGCAAAAAAAAAAAAAAAAAATATCAGAAAAATACAAAAAAAAAATCAAGTATTTATCAATTCCATCATCTCTTGTTCCAAAAATAAAAAGAGAGTAGTCAATGTAAATTAGAGTCATGTAAAGAGTCATCTTTTGTTGTTTCATTGTAATAAGCAAGGAGGGTGTATGCCATTGATGTACAACGCGAGTAATTGTGAAATACCTCCAACTCATTCACAATTCTCGTAAAGTCCGGACAGCTAGCTAGATTTCGACCTCGGTTCTTAGCCTGAGAAACTATCTCTTGGTGATTAGTAGTCATGACTTCAGATCTTTCTTTACACATGTGTAGATACACTTTACACTCTTATCACATGTCCTTATTTGTTATCAGTGCTAGGATTGTGCCTTGATAGCTAGATTGACATCTCCATTTTGCTGTGAGCTTCTACTGTCTTGCACATGTCACGTTTGATGGAATCTGAGCTTATATTTTGACCTAGAACTTTGTAGGTACGTTCTAAGCAAACCTTCACGAGACTTCAACTCGTCCACTAGGGACACTTAGTGGTTTAAAAGGCTTAGTGCATACGCTAAATGCATTCGAGAGACCAGCGACAGTGGTATAGTTAGGATTTCCTTAGTTCTGTTTTACTTGAGGACAAGTAAAATTCAGGTTTGGGGGTATTTGATGAGTGCCAAATATTGTATATTTTTATCCCTTTTTGTTGGCATTTTAACTCATCTTTTGTGCAGTAATTCTACATTTTACCCCATATTCTGTATTTTCATTGTTTTCAAGAATAAATATTTTTATTAATTAATTTTGCATTTTTAGGTAATAAATAAAGTTCGGATGAGTCGCGGAGCGAAAAGAGCAGAAAAGTAGTGAAAAGCCGGGAGAAATTACGCAAGGAAGCCGCGAAGAATGGTGCGCACAACCTCATTTTCTACACACAAAAGCGCCTCCTTTCTCAGCCATCAGATCAGTTCTCAGAAGCATCCGATGGTCGCTCCTTCATAGAGCATCAAAATCTGAAGTCTCTGCCAAGCACCACAGCGCTGAAATTCCAAGCCTTCAGATTAGATGGTAGTTGAATCCAACGGTTGCTCCCTTGCTGTGCATCAAAGTTTGATATCTCCGCCTTACACTACAGCACCTAACCTAATCTAGCACCGTTCGTTTCGTTGTATCCCTTCATCCGACGGTCGCTCCTCGCTTGCCTCCGCATCACCGTCCGATCTACCTACCAGCTCCACATCTCACGGCTTAGTCTCGCTGAACATCAAAAATCGATGAAGCCGCCACACACTGGAGCACCCGAACCCTAGACCTCAAACAAACAGCCCCTACCCTAACCCATATCGACCTCTCCTCCCTCACCTCCCTCTGCAGAACCACCTTCTTCACCTGCCGCACCACCATCATCACCAGCACCTTCTTCACCTGCTACAACCATCATGCAACCACCATACCATCATCACAACCACCCATATTACCTAAACCACCTAATACCCCTCTCTCTAGCCCTCTATTTCACTGATTTCTCACCATTCTTTTCTCTGAAACCCTAGGTGAGAAATCAGTCAAATAGGTGAGTCTCGAGTAGTAATTGAAGCATGGGAATGGAACAGAGGACCAAGGAGAAGAATGGGTCGAAGAAAAACTCGTCAAATCACATCAATTTGGGTAAGAATTTACCAAACCCTAGTTCTGTCAATTTGGGGGTTTTTACATAAATCCTAATTAGGTTGAGATAGAGCATGGAGAAGATAAAGTGGGTGATATAGGGTAGGTAATTGAATTTAACTGTGATTTTCTGTCACATTAGGTAGAACCCTAATGTCTACTGTTTTGGGGATTTTTGGGTGAAAAGGGTGTAAACCCTAATCATGTAATTGGGTATAAAAAGGGGACTGTGGTGGGTGTAATGGATTATCTCTGGACTAGCCAGTGTATCCCCATGAGGGCTGGACTAGCTAGTTCCTCTTGGGTAGATTTTTCTTCCCTGTTCTGTATTTGTAGACTTAATTTTAATTTGCAATTTTAATTCCAAATTCAGTTTTAGTTCATCATGTTTTCAATTCATGTGTTTGCTATCCATGTTTTTCCATGTTCTGTGTATTGTTCAATTTCTCCATTAGTTGTAATGTTAATGTTCCTGTTAATGTGCTTGTTTTCATATTCTGTTGATGTTCCTGTTAAATGTGCATGTTCCTGTTGATGTTTGTGTAATGTTAATGTTTAGTTCACTACTGTTAGTTTAATGGAATGCTAGGCTAGAAACCTTTGAAGCACTGAATTGATTGAGTAATGGAAGAAATCAGTGCTCATAGCAAGCTGATTATCTTGCCATTCCATTTTTGTATGCTTAGGTGCATTGTGTTGATTGAGTAGTGGGGAGAAACTAGTGCTCACTAGTGACAATGAGCAAGCTAGTTCTCTTCCCACTCTAGATGAATGCCTTAGCTTTGCTTTGTTACTTCTTCTCCACATCCCTGCCCTTGGCTTAGGCCTTGGTTCATTTGCATTGTTCTCTGCTTGTTTTCTTCATTGTCTTCATTGTCTTGTTTTATTTACTGCATTGCCTTTGCTTTATTGCCTTGTTTTCCCACTGTTTTCTTCCTTGCCTTGTTCTGCTGCCTTTTCTTCCCCTTGGCTTGCTGCCTCCCTTCCACTGCTTGTGCAGCTGCTGTGCACTTGCCTTTTGCACTGCTGCATTGCTTTCTTTGCCTTGTGCTGCTGCTGTTGCTGTTGTTGTGCTGCTCCACTGCTGCTGCCTTTTCCCTGTCTGCTGATGCCCCAAAGCTCATAAGTTACAAAGCCCAAGTTCAGTTCATTGAAACCAAAGGCTAAAAGCCCAGGTTCAAAGCCCACTCACTGGTAATTCCATAGTCCACTGAGCCCAAGCCTAAGTTTAAGGTGAAAGCCCAGTTCATTAAGGCTCCAAGCCCAGTTCATTAATAAAGCCCATTTACACTTCAAAGACTAACTGAGCCCAAGCTCAGTTCATTTTATTGTTATCAAACCCATTAGTACTCAAAGCCCAATTTAAGCCGAAAGGCTTCATAGCCCAATAGCAACTAGAACCTAAAATAGCTAGAAACAACAAAACACACCCAGTCTCTGTGGATCGACCCGTACTTGCACGAGCTACAACCGACGACCGTGCACTTGCGGTATTACTGTAGGCCCGCGTTTTTATTACGCTTATTTTTTCACGCTTCTCCGGGCCCACCAAGTTTTTGGCCGGGGAACATTTTGCATTTAAATTTAATATCTTTGAGGCCTGCCACCCACTTGGGCTTCATATGAGTATCTTGATAAACAGATTCTTCTGAACTATGGGTTTCTAATTACTGTATTTCCTCCCGGACAATATCATGAGGATCAGGTTGTGGAGTCGGAAGAGACTCAGGTAATACTTCAGGAACACTAGGCTCGATTCCCAGGTTAGGGACTTCTACAGGGGAAAATTGACGATCACTACCCCCAAACTTAGAATTTTGGGTGTCTCTAGATAGACTAGTCACAAATTTCCTAATTTCTAGACCATCATGGTCCTGAAAAAGTTCAATTGCTTTCTCTAAGTTGTAATCAGGTGGTTCATCCTCTAAATGCATTTGAGGCATACAAATTGTTGGACTTATATGTTTCATATCCTCTATGGTCAACCTTAAAGTTTCCCCACTGTCTTGAAGCACGATCTCTGGTCTACTCTCCTGATCCGAAGTTATATTCACAGGAAAAGTCTCAGGTGGGCCTAAAAATGCATATTTAGGGTCCAACTTAGGAGGCTCTTTAAAATAAGGGCTTAAGGTAGATCCATAAGCTAATGGTTCGAACCTATCTTTTTTCTAACACCTGATTCAACGAGATATGACGAAACTACCATGTTTTTTTTTCTAACACCCGAGCTCTGTGCTTTTATGAATAGGCTCTTTAGATGTTTCCATCTAATCAGATTGGTTCCTCAACTCCTACAACCAAGATGCTTCCATCCACTTAGATTGGTTAGTGCCATCCTTAATAAGCATAAATTTCTAGGCTCTGGAGTTTCTCCCATACCCCCAAACTTAAATCTAACATTGTTCTCAATGTTCTAAAGATGAAATTAAAAGCATGAACAAGGAGAAATTGTTACTGTTTAAAGCAAAAGAGATAAGGAAAGATATTACCGTTTCGCATGGATGTTGGGTTACCTCCCAAGAAGTGCTAAGTTTAAAGTCTTCAGCCAGACGTTAAATACCACAAATGGATAATTACCTTTTCAAATCATATATCAATAGTCGAAACAGCTGTGGGTCAACAAAATCAAATAAAATTGCCACCATTATGAGACAACTGCACCAAATTAGAAAAATGAACAGATAAAGCGCATCCTCATCCAATGTTTCCTGCAAGACAACTGGGTTTTTCTGTGGTGCCCACTGATGAGTGCCAAATAATGTATATATTTATCCCTTTTTGTTGGCATTTAACTCATCTTTTGTGCAGTAATTCTACATTTTATCCCATATTCTGCATTTTCTTTGTTTTCAAGAATAAATATTTTTATTAACTAATTTTGCATTTTTAGGTAATAAATAAAGTTCGGATGACTTGCGGAGCAAAAAGAGCAGAAAAGTAGTGAAAAGCCGGGAGAAATCACGCAAGGAAGCCGCGAAGAATGGTGCGCACAACCTCATTTTCTACACACAAAAACGCCTCCATTCTCAGCCATCAGATCAGTTCTCAGAAGCATCCGATGGTCGCTCCTTCATAGAGCATCAAAATCTGAAGTCTCTGCCAAGCACCACAGCGCTGAAATTCCAAGCCTTCAGATTAGATGGTAGTTGAATCCAACGGATGCTCCCTTGCTGTTCATCAAAGTTTGATATCCCCGCCTTACACTACAGCACCTAACCTAATCTAGAACCGTTCGTTTCGTTGTATCCCTTCATCCGACGGTCGCTCCTCGCTTGCCTCCGCATCACCGTCCGATCTACCTACCAGCTCCACATCCCACGGCTCATCCTCGCTGTTCATCCAATTTGATGAAGCCGCCTAACACCCTAGCAACCGAACCTTACCACCTAACCAAAAACCGCACCCTTCCCCTTTCTCCATCGAACCCATCTTCTCCTCCACCCCGTCACAGAGAACCACCATCACCTTCACCACCAACTCCGCCAACCCCACTGCCTCAATCACCACAACAAACACCATCATCACCATACCACCTCCGTCATCATCCTACACGTGATTGAAAGCTTCCCCCATCATTCTAGCCCTTTATCCCATCAACTTATTACCTAACCTAAACCCTAGGTTATGGGTTGATGGATTAACGTGTGCTAGAGAAGCAATTGATGCATGGAGGTGATACAGGAGAACAAGTGGAAGCATGGGTCGAAGATGGAATGGTCTCATCACATCAAATCAGGTTACAAAATCGATCCCTAGGTCACTGTTGAAAATTAGGGTTTCGTAAATTAGGGTTCTTCATTTTTGGGTATAAATAGAGGGGGTGTTGTATGTGTAGAAGGTGTTCTTGGGCTAGCCGAGATTCCCCCAAAATTGGGTTAGTTTAGGTTTAATTTCAGTTCTTAAATTTCAATTAAATTTCAATTTAGGGTTTCAATTTTAATTCCCTGTTATGTTTCAATTTTAATTTCCTGTTAGTGTTAAATGTTAATTCCATGTTAATGTCTACTCTTAATTTCTTTTGATTTTCAATTTCACTGTCTTTATCAATTTCACTGTCTAGGTTTGTTCATTTTAGGTTAATTTTCAAATGTTATGTTAGTATCCATGTTATGTTAGTATCCTGTTTAATTTTCACTGATTTTCAAATGTTATGTTAGTATCCTGTTTAGGTTAATTTTGTTCATTGTTAATGTTTGTCCCCTGTTAATGATAATTCTGTTAATGTATCTGTTGCTTCAACTCACTGTTAAGTAATGGAATGTTAGATTAAAACTTTGATGCATTGTGTTGATTGAGTAGTGGGGAGAAACTAGTGCTCACTAGTGACAATGAGCAAGCTAGTTCTCTTCCCACTCTAGATGAATGCCTTAGTTTTGCTCTGTTAGTTTCACCATCTTCCCTGCCTTAGGCTAATTGCCTTTGTGTCACTTTCACTTTGTTCCATTTTGTTTTGTTTTTGTTCACTGTTTTGTTACTCATTATCTTGTTCACACTGTTTTCTTCCTTGCCTTGTTCTGCTGCCTTTTCTTCCCCTTGGCTTGCTGCCTCCCTTCCACTGCTTGTGCAGCTGCTGTGCACTTGCCTTTTGCACTGCTGCATTGCTTTCTTTGCCTTGTGCTGCTGCTGTTGCTGTTGTTGTGCTGCTCCACTGCTGCTGCCTTTTCCCTGTCTGCTGATGCCCCAAAGCTCATAAGTTACAAACCCCAAGTTCAGTTCATTGAAACCAAAGGCTAAAAGACCAGGTTCAAAGCCCACTCACTGGTAATTCCATAGTCCACTGAGCCCAAGCCTAAGTTTAAGACCAAACCAACTGAGTCCAAGGCTCAGTTCATCATTCAAAGGCCCAAAGCCCATTTACACTTCAAAGACCAACTGAGCCCAAGCTCAGTTCATTTTATTGTTATCAAACCCATTAGTACTCTAAGCCCATTAGCAATTTAGAGCCCATTAGCAATTTAGAGCCCAAATAGCTAAACACAACAAAACACTCCCAATCTCTGTGGATCGACCCGTACTTTCACGAGCTACAACCGACGACCGTGCACTTGCGGTATTACTGTAGGCCCGCGTTTCATTGCGCTTAATTTTTATACACGTTCCCGGGCCCACCAAGTATGCACGCGGGTACGCATACCTAAGTAGCCGGTCTGAGTTTGGGTTTGCCAGTATGTGAACGGGTACGCATACTTAAGTACGCTTCCAAAACCCAGCAGAAATTCCCGGACCTATACCCTATGCAAGTACGCATACCAGTATGTGTACTTGGTACACGGAATTTCACAACTTCAAGTACACATACGGGTATGCATACTTTAGTTCTGATAATGGATCACATACATGCAAGAATGCACACTATGTTTATGATGGTTAAGTATTCTAAACTCTATTTCAATCATTGAAACTTTGTTAGAG
This sequence comes from Papaver somniferum, assembly GCF_003573695.1. Classification (NCBI taxonomy): domain Eukaryota; kingdom Viridiplantae; phylum Streptophyta; class Magnoliopsida; order Ranunculales; family Papaveraceae; genus Papaver; species Papaver somniferum. The sequence continues at coordinate 98,731,421 of NC_039359.1, read as the reverse complement.
GATGACAATAGCCGTTTTCACACACTATTAGCATCAAAGCAATTTTCAAGTTATTGAAATAATCATAACGAAACATTCCAAGCCTACACCAAATGATTGCATCACACAAACCATGTAAGATGTTACTCGGCGATTTTCACATGATCATCTTTTGACTTTCGTCAAGAATATAAGATGAACTTGGTTGAAGCGAAAGCTTATCAACACATATTTCGAGAAATATGTGCGAGTTAATCTCAGCTCGAAATCTCAAATGTGTATAATCGACAACTATATAGTAACATGACTGTTGTCTCAATATAGGAGATATAGTAGAAATAAACTTTCCAAGTGATAGATGATTTTTAGTCTCCACATACCTTTTGTTGATGAAGTTCCACAAGCTCTCCTTAGTAGTTCTTCGTCTTCAATTGATGAATGCCGTGAAGTCTAGTGCTCAACTATACAATCTATCCTAGTCTGAGACATCACTATAAATAGACTAGGAATCAAGACTTATAGTTTTGATCACTAGCATTGACAAACAAGCTTGAGATAACAACGCTTGGAGTTCAACCGAGCTGAGCAGTGCTCTAACAGTTGCGGGACCACTTGCTTTGCTAACCACATGGTTCATGGAAAAATATGGAAGTTTCATGAGTTTTGATTGAAGGTGAAAAAGCGGGGGTCTAACAACCACACCCAATATCTCGCTTAGCAATCAGTATGGACTAACTCAAATATACTTTCAAGAGAATCAACTGGACAGTCAGACTCAATCTTAAGAAAAATATATCAAAAAGTTATATCTCAATTTCTCAATTCAATCTGCAATCAAACAAATAGGAATTTGCGAGCCCGATTGAATATAAGAAATAACTTGGACGGTATCAAAAACCAATATCCAAGTGTCAATCAGTTTAATCAACAACCAAAGATTGGATTCACAATTGATTGAAATTACGCACAACATGTGGTATTTCAATTATATAAACAAATATAACGCGGAAAAGAAATAACACAGACACTATAAGTTTTGTTAACGAGGAAACCGCAAATGCGGAAAACCCCCAGGACCTAGTCCATATTTGAACACCACATTTTATTAAGACGGTACAGACACTAACCTACTCCAAGTTAACTTCGGACTGGAATGTAGTTGAGCCCTAACCAATCTCACACTGAAAATACGAGGGTACCCAAATATACCTCAATCTAAAACTTTTACACCTATAAGTCCTTTATCCGAAAGTGATTGTCTATGAACTGATGATTAAATATTTTTGATGGGTTGTAGTAATGAGGTTGAAACTCTCGGACTTGTGAAGATTAAATTTAAATATTTAATAAAATTATATACAAAATTATTAACAATGGGTGCGAGAGGTAACCAAGACACTAGATTCCACTATTATGCAAAATTTAATGATAAATATTTCAAAACTCTATTCAATTCTTAAGTCCTCTTTTATCTTTAACTCACTATCAATCATACAGATTCTCAAACATTATTTGTAAACCTTAAGCATAGATTATCAAGAGACTAAACCAAGCATAACCTATCAAACTGAATAAAAAATAATTAAGACAATCACTCAAATAATTTAAAACTCTGCAAAAGCAGCGATTAGGTGAATTATATAATTAAATGAAATAGTTACCCATTTATGTTGCGTGAATAGATTCCTCCATTGCCTTGGTTATGAGGGAATTAACTCATCATAGTAAAAATGCTCTCAAAATAATTTATTATGGCTCAAAAATGGTTTACAGATGATGAGAAGAAGAAAAAAATGGTGTAAACAGCTAATGTGCGACCCACAGGAAGCGTCACACCAGAACAATACATATGAAATGCTGTAGTCTTTGGGAAACTACGACCCACACTCCGTTGTCGCTGTTATAGTTGAAGAACGGCTGCTCTGGCGGGTCCGTTCTTCATGTTCTTCATCTTCATCACGAACAGAAGCAGCAGCAGAGAGAATTCGTGATTCTTCCTCTGCAGCTTCCTCTCTTCTCCTCCCAACTCTCGACCACCTTTCTCTGACCTCCAAGGACTCTATTTAAACCCGAAGCATGCATCGAATCTCTTCCATAACTCCACAAATCCTCGGCAGTGAAAGAAAATATTTTCGGATATTTTCTTTCCTGTTTTAGCTTTTCACGCGTTTTCTCTGGTCCAGCACGCTCCAATTCGACTTATTCACGCCTCAACACTCTTCCAACGCCAGCAGAACTCCCCCATGCACACAAGAACTTCAATTTTGCTCGGGTTACAGTACACATGCTCTGTTTTGGGTGTGTGAATCATACCGAAATTTCCAGCCAAATTTGATCGATCATGTCACCCATACTATGTTCCTTAACCTATATCACATCTCTATACCAAATTTCAGCCGTTGAATCGACCCATAGCCCCTTCATTTTGACGATCAAAATTCTTCCAGAACTGTTTAGAAATTTCCCGCCTTTTTCCAAAATTTGAATTATGAGAAGAAAAGTGTCCCCCCCTAATCCTGTACGGGTGTCCCTTTAGCAATTGGGGTGGAAATAATAATTTTGGGGTGGAAATAGTAATTTTTCTGGGTTCCTCCGGTACATTTCTGGGACGCTTCCGGTGCATTTCTGAGGTGCCTCCGGTACATTATCCTGGGGTGTAAAACACTACTTTTCGAGCTCATTTCGCCGCAAAGGCTTATTTCTCTAAAAACATCTACAAAAACACAAAATAACACAATAAGTACTTAATCGAGTCTAACAATACAGAATATTGAGAACAAAATAGACACATAATGCGTCTATCAACTGAGTCGAGACAGTACAACTAATCGGTTCATACTTCGTGTGATCGTCTATGGATACGAGATCAAGATAATACGACAACAAGATAACTTGCGTGATTGACTATGGATACAAGATCGAGACAATACAACAACGAAGTATGATTACTTGATAATAGGTTCGGACTTAACCAAACACAATAGGATTGCTATCAAGTAATCAGAAATTAACGTTTGTGTATTTTACTTCTAATTATAATAAAAACAATTATAATTGCGGAAATAGAAAAGTAAAAGACACATCAAGATTTTGTTAACGAGGAAACCGCAAATGCAGGAAAACTCCGGGACCTTGTCCAGAATTTAATACTCTCAGGATTAAGCCGCTATACAAAATATAAACCAACTTCGTATGGTGTTGGAGTAATTCGATTGCGGTAAATAAGGGTTCGTTGCTCGGACTTGTAAAGATTTAAAAAAAAAATATATACAAATGTTTGTCACAGGATCAAGAGACACTAGGACTCAGGATTCCACCATTAATCATTCACACAATTCATATATTTATTCGAAACAATTATAGCTCAAATCATAAGGACTCTCATTCTTGACAAGGTAGATTTTTAGAATATTTATTGTATATCACTAGCATGACGCATCAAAAGCACTACGACCAAGCATACATCATCATACGATATCACAACCAATTAAGAAAAATCATAAATCGATTAATAAAAAGTGCAAGTAGTCAAAAAAAAGAATTAATATAATTATCATATGCGTAAAGAACGGCTTCCTCCATCATCCCAGTGTTGGGGTTTAGCTAATCATAATAATCATATTCTCAAAATATATTTGATGCTCAAAGTATGATTAAAAGAGTTAAAAATTATAAAACATTGTTTCTAAGACTCACAGAAGGCGTCCAGAGAAGAACGACAAAAGGTAACTGCAGCTAACAACGACACTTCTCTGATGCTGTTGACGCTGCTGAAAATAAGTCTGCTATGGTGAGTCGTTCTTCGTGTTCTTGAATCTTTTTAATGGCAGCGGCAGCAGCAGGTGAACATTGTTGTTTTTCCTTCTTCTTCGCTCCTCCTGGCTCTGGCTCGACCCCAAACTCTTGATCACCCCTTCTCTCACTTCTCTATAACTCTTATATATTTCACAGCTCAAAGAAATCCCGATAGAATCTCCTTTTTCTTTCTTCCAAAGACTCGGAAAATATTTCTCATCTGCTGTTCTTCACGCGACTTTCTGTCGAATCTGTGTTGTTCAAAACTGCTCCAAACTATTCGTAGATAGTCACGGATCCAATCAGAGTATATTCTTTCCTGTTTTATCTCCACAATCTAGCCCAAGTCAATCCCCTGAAAATATTCCAGCGAAGCTCCGATCATGTTGCGTCTCTGTTTCGTGAACTTGAGATAAAATCTCTCTTTCTTAACTCAACCAAGCCCACAACTTCTCCTGCACGATCAGACCAAGCCCAACCCAACTTGGTCCGATGAAAATTCAAGAGGAAATCACGTCCAAAACCATTGAGAGAAATTTGCAGTCTTAATATAGTTTTCCCGCCATTTCAGTCTTTGAAAATAAAGAAGGTGACCTCCCCCTATCCAACAGTGAAGTCCCCTTAGCAATTTGGGTGGAAACATCATTTTTAGGGTGTAAATAGCCATGGGGTCCCCTTATCCAACCGAGGGGTGCCTTTAGCAATTCTTCTGGGATATTTTCCACACTTTTTCGGGGTTCCTCCGGGACATTTCTAGGGTACTTCCGGCACACTTCTGGGACGCTTCCGGGATACTTCCGGGTGCCTTTAGTAATTTTCTCCCACGCGCGTAAATACCGCTTTTTGAGCCAATTTCTCCGCACATGTTTATTTCTCCAAAAATACCTACAAATACATAAAACACCATAATAAGTACAAAAATGGGTACTAACATTATACGAAATCGAGATGAAAATAGACACATATATACGTCTATCAAATACCCCCAAACTTATTATTTGCTAGTCCCGAACAAATCAAATAGAAAATAAAATCCTAACTCACTGTCGCAGGCATCGTCGATTGCATTTAGCGTATGCAATAAGCCTTTAAACCCCTAGGTGGCCCTAGTGGCCGAGTTATAGTCTCGGGTGGGTTTACCAGAGGTGTACCCACAAAACCTGTACTCCAGAACTTAGCTATCTACGCAGAACCTTGGAAGGCACTAAAGAATCTCCTTGGTTGGCATACTTATTGACTACAGGAAGAAGTACCCTGATGCGAAATTCCAATTGCTGTACACGAGTTTGCACTCAAGCATACTAAAATTCATATAAAGTGACAGAGCTCTACTCAGATAATTGCACTATGGACATCATATTCGGAGTCAAAACTAATCACATGGATAGATCAAGAAGATGGATATAGAAAAACATATATGGTTTGGATGTTTACTAAGTGAACGTCGTTTCCTATATCTGTCTGAAGGCCTCCGCCAAAATGAACCTATCCTAATGGATTGAGATACTAGTCTGACTAATATCAACACACTGGCATATACAAGGGTACCAGTGGTCGATAACCTAACTCTAGGTCAACACAACTTGCATACACAAGGATACTAGTCGTCGACTTTATTGAATTTGTTCTTTTTGGTCAAATGGTCTGGTCTCAATTTTTTTTTTTTTTTTTCATTTCATGTTTTTTTTTTTTTTTTTAATATCTCAATCACTCTATCTCACCCTAGCAGTGGTAACAACTTGAATCGTGAGCCCCACCTAATCACTTAGAGAAACATAGTTTAAAATGAAAAAATAAAAACAGAAGTGAAAAGGACTCAACGAGATATGGTGAAATTATCATGTTATTTCTAACACCTGAGCTCTGTGCTTTTATGAATAGACTCTTTAGATGTTTCCATCTATTCAGATTGGTTCCTCAACTCCTACAACCAAAATGCTTGCATCCACTTAGATTGGTTAGTGCCATCCAAAATACGCATAAATTTCTAGGCTCTGGAGTTTATTTATTCATACTGCAACTAAAAAGTTTCTCCCATACCCCCAAACTTAAATCTAACTTGTCCTCAATGTTCTAAAGATGAAATTAAAAGCATGAACAAGGAGAAATTGTTACCATTTGAAGCAAAAGAGATAAGGAAAGATATTACCGTGTTGCATGAGATTGGGTTACCTCCCAAGAAGTGTTAAGTTTAAAGTCTTCAGCCAGACATAGAAAAGGTTTAGTCAACTCGAACCGTATAACAGTAGCCGGAATAACTGTGGGTTTTTAAAACCAAAAAGAGCTGACAAAAGGAAACTGCAGTGAACCAAGAAAATGTACAAGACTAGCATGCCCTTACCTAGTTTCTGGATAACTATCGCTAATTGCGGTTCAGGTTCAGGTTCTATGAAGGGGTCTAAATAGAATATTTTCATTGGATGCGTTTCTTCATAGATGGGATCCGAATCACTAGGTCTTAGAGTCTGCAAAAACTCAAATATGAACTTAGAATCACGAAGTAATAACCTAAATAATTGCGGATCCTCTAAGTCAATCAGATATGACTTACAAAGTTGACCACAGTGAGAGTAGTGGTCATTCTTAGGAAAATGTGTCGATTCTATTAACCTAAGGTACTTAGGCTTAATCTCAGAACTTAATATTCGACTCATTTGAAACGTTCCCACAGTTGGAAGAAAACTATTTGGTGGGAAAACAAAGTCAATCTGGGTATCATAGCCTGGGTTAACCACATCAACCAGAGGATGGGTTTCTAATAACTGAACTTCGTTATGGACATCACTAGGTTCAGGAAAACGTGTATGAAGATAATCTTGTAAAATGGTTGAGGCAGATATGTCAAGACCAAAGTGAGGGACCTTTCTAAGAGTTAAAGAACCTGGAGACTGATAATCACCCCCAAACTTAGAGTTTTCAGTGTCTCTAGTTAGACTAGTCATAATCTCCCTAATTTCTAGGTCATCAGATTCCTGAAAATGGGCAATTGATTCTTCCAAGTCAGGTTCATCCTCATTAATCTCTACGAGTTCATCTAAGACCATTGTTTCTAAATCGTACGACTCTAAAACAGTATTCTCAGGATAAACCGGTTCCTCTAAACCACTATCGGCTTCGTAATCAACAGGAAAACTACATCGTCTAAAACGGTGGAATCCCTAATCAAATCCCCGTCCTTTTGAATAGGTGAATAATCATAATAATTATTTGGATTTGAACTAGAAATAATATAATCATTATAAAGCTCAATTGGATTACTAGCTTCCTGATCACTATTCCTACATATTTCATGTTCTTCATCAATACTATCCTCATCATAATCATCATTATAACATGAAAAAGATCGAACTGAATCAAAACAAGTAGTGCTACCAATTCTAACCTTGTTATCTTGATTATGTAAATAACTATCTTCATTCTCAAGGGTATTATTGGATACACTATATTGGCAATTCAAGTAATTTCGAGCAATTCTTTCGTTCGTCTCAGCTATCCGCTTGAGGTGGTCTTCTAAACAAGGTTCACTCATTATTGTAGTTCTTTCGTCTATAATTATACTATTCATATCAGCTAACTTACGCGTCGACTCAGCTAACTTACGTGTTGACTCTAGTAAAAAGGAATTATCAGAAGGATCATAAAAAGGACTACTTTTCAATAGTTTGATTGTATCCTCTAGAGACGAAGAACTAGTACTATAATCTTCTTGCTCGTAAGACTGATGCATGTGTGGATAGTAATTGGGCTCACCATGGTATGAACCATAACCTTGAAAAGGTTGGCGTTCTCAGCTACTATTCCCACCATGGTCATAAAAATGATGATGTCCATATTCAAAATCAGGTCGATACTCATTGTATTGGCTTCTATCATACCAGTTCGACATTCTTAATTGCAAGGGAAATCTACACAATCACAAACAAGGCTGACTCGACCAAATCAAACCTATAGAATCTAGCAAACAAAAAGCATGATGGCTCCACTTAGATTTTTTTCTAGACCAGCTTCTATTCCTTCGAAAAGGAATTCGTTACAATTTGAGCACACCCCTCTGGAATCAATCCGAGCTAATGTAAGTTGAATCGAGGCGAGGGAAGCTCAGTGGAGCTTTGATACCCAAGGCCTCACCGCTATCACAAGGCGGCGCAATCACGCATTCAACTCACAGAAACCATCATGAACTTTGAAGTGTGCTTAAAGAGAAACCAATATTTTTCAAACGAGTTTCCTATTAAGCTCGTTACCCTATTGGTCTCGTTCTATTCAAAATTTTAAAGCTTAGGTTCACGTTCGGTTTTGTTTTCCTAAGACGGGCAAGAAGGGAACGGTGATGAAATCCGAACCCTTATCTTGTGTTGGCCATTTTGTTGGAGTAATTCGATTGCGGTAAATAAGGGTTCGTTGCTCGGACTTGTAAAGATTTAAAAACATAAAAATATATACAAACGTTTGTCACAGGATCACACAATCTCAGATTCTCAGGTGATTACTTAAGATCGGTTTCACTAATAAAAGTCATACCAATACAAAATTCAGGCATTTTGAATAGTTTCCAAGATACCAAGTTCTAGGAATGGTCACACCAATTACAAATATCGATCGTACCATCTCAGATGATTACTTAAAATCGGTTTTACTAATAAAATTCATACCAATACAAAAGTCAGGCATTGTGAATAGTTTTACCAAGATACATAAACAAGTTATGAGCAGTTATACTAAACACACATATTGGTAATCCAAAGATTTGCAATGAATAACAATACCAATAAGCCTAGCGATTTCCCTTTCGATTCATAAAACAAGTTTATGAATTGTACTTCCCTTAAATGAATGTAAAACATTGTTTCCTATGACAAAATCTTCACCCATACCCATACAGATATTCACAATAGCAGTCATATGATTATGTCGATGTCTTATATACGAAGTTCAAAGATAGACGTTATACTTCGTATTGTAATTCCTTAATACTATGTCTAACTAGAGTATAATCGTTCACATCTTCGCAGTTATGTTTTCAATATGTACGACTTGAAAGATGCGTTAGGAATGAAACAGTTCAAGTCAGATATTACTAACCTCAAGAGGAAGGATGATGTCGTCGTTGTAGCTTTTTACTTCTTCACATTCTTCAAGTCTTCATGTAATACTTGTAAGTCTCATAACCTAGTAAATTTCTAGCTAACCTGTACGAAGTTGACTCTAGTAAATAATCAAGCGCCTCTTTAATGAGTTTTGATTCACCAAAATATGACAACCAAACTTGACATACCAACGCTTGGTGGGTTCAACCGAGCTATGATCTGACACACAATGATCAAGGTACAATTGCGATACTTACGTATCTGAATCCTATCAGGACTCTGCGAACTTGATTCCCTTAGATGATCTCATCCACAACTAAGAGTTGCTACGACCCAAAGTCGAAGACTTGATAAACCAATCTGTCTCACAGAAAAGTCTATTGAATAGATAAATATGTCTCCCACAGATATACCTATGAGTTTCATTCGTCTTTTTATAAATCAAGGTGAACAGGAACCAATTGATATACCGGATTTATATTCCCGGATAACAGCCTAGAAATCTCAATCACCTCACAACAATCTTAATCGTATGGTAGCGAAACAAGATATCGTGGAATCACGAACGATGAGACGAAGATGTTTGTGACTACTTTTTATCTTGCCTATCGGAGATTAAATCTCGATCAAATCTTAGAGAATATAGTACTCAATCACGATAGAAAACAACAAGATCAGAACATGCAACTACAAAGAACATAGTTAGGTCTGGATTCATAATCCAAATGAAGTCTTCAAGTCGTTAACCTACAGGGTTTTGGAAAAACCTAAGGTTAAAGGAGAATCGACTCTAGTTGCAACTACTATCACGCATGAGGTGTGGGGATTAGGTTTCCCAGTTGCTAGAGTTCTCCCTTATATAGTCTTTAAATCAGGTTTTGCAATCAATGCTACCTTGGTAACAAAGCATTTAGTATTCACCGTTAGATGAAAATGTGATTAGACTCAAGCTAATATGTTTCAACCGTTAGATCGAACTTAGCTTGTTACACGCAAATGAAAATTGACTTCATTTGGATATGAGTAACTGTGCCTAAACATGTACACCTTTGTTGGCTCAACAGTAGTTAACCGAAGTTATCCATATGAACAATTTCATATCAAACTTATTCATCTTAACCACAACTAGTTCAAATGACTCAAATGAAACTAGTTCTAGAGTGGTTCAATTGTTTTTTTCTCATAAAAGTATACAAGACACAATTGAAGCAAAATCAATTTTGATTCACTCGAATCAAGTCATGAACATTATATCCTTGGTTTGCAACAAATTACATTCCTTATTATATAAATGTAATAGTTCATGAACAAACCGATTTTAGAACATAATCCACTCAAGTATGCAAACAGGTACGCATACCTTAGTGGTCGGGCTAAGTTTGGGTTCGCCACCAACCTCAGTAAAGTTCCGGAACTTTAACCTCACACCAGTACGCGTACCAGTATGCGTACTTAGTTCTCGTACCTCTACTAAACCAATCAGTACGCATACGGGTATGCATACCATGGTTCCCGGACTTGGATTACACATATGCAAGTACACATACTGTGCTTATATCCAATTGTTCTAAACTCACATTTAAACCATTGAAACATTCTCGGAAGACGACAATAGCTGTCTCACACAAACAATTAGCTTCAAAGCAATCTTCTAGTGATCGAATGATCAATACGAAACATTGCGAGTCTACATCGAATAACTGTCTCACACAAACCATGTAAGATGTTACCAGGCGATTTTCACATGATCATTTTTCGTCAAGAATATAAGATGAACTTGGTTAAAGCGAAAGCTTACCAACACATATTTCGAGAAATATGTAAGCGAGTTAACTAAGCTCGAAATATCAAATGTGCGTAATTGAAGTCTATATAACTATACGACTTTTGTCTCAAATAGGAGATAGAGTAGATAGAATTTTGAGTGATAGATGAGTTCAAGTCTCCACATACCTTTTGTTGATGAAGTTCCACAAACTCCCCTTAGTAGTTCTTCGTCTTCATATGAATGTCGTGAAGTCTAATGCTCAACTACACTTTCTATCCTAATCTGAGACTTACCTATAAGTAGACTAGAAATCAAGACTTATAGTTTTGGCAACTAAACTTGACAAACAAGCTTGAGATAGCAACGCTTGCGAGTTCGACCGAGAAGTGCTCTAACAATCCCCCCTTTATCAATTTAGTAACAAAACTATCAATACATATGGAATAAAAAATAAATAAACTTTGTTGCTCTCAATCCAAATGCTTGATTTCCTTGGTTCTTCAACATTATTCGAAATCTTCGTCACTTCCAAATACTCCAATGATTCTGAATGTGTTCAACTCAGCATCATAGTTGTTGAAGATCCGTAGCATAACAATGAGAAAACAGTAGCTCTTAATTATTGTTATACAATGTCATAGTATTATTAAGCAGCATGAAAGTCCAATTGTATCACAACTTTGACAACAATACTATGGTGATATGTATCACCCCCCTCAGTCAATACTTCATTTCACATGAAAACCACTCCCCCTTACATAATGATCCGTAAACCATATGTATTGTAGTGTGAACTACACATTAATTCTCCCCCTTTTTGTCAATATAAATTGGAAAAGGTAAGAAAACTAGTGGGATCCTAATGAAATTTCCATAGAGATGCTTCATGACCAAAAGAGAACATATCAACTTTGTTTCGATGATTTCACATATCCGAAACTAGTGTATTCATCAAGGAGTTTATAAAGATACAAGAAAACTCCTACAATATTCCACAACCGCACTCCCCACAAAGATTAGGCAATTAAGCATAAGTTAAATTAAGAACTCTCCCCCATAAAATGTCATTCCCGAAAGAACAACAAGAGTGACCTTACTTTCACAAGAAAAGAAGGATTTTTTTGGACATTAACAAATCACATGAAACATGAATTTGTATCCAAAATACTCAAAAAATTAACCACAAGAGAACCCATGATTAATTTAATCGGAAATGCTCATATAAGAGAACTTATGCATCCGCACAGTACTTAGACAAAGATGTGGATCAGGGAAACACCAATACTACAGAATATTCAAAGATTCATTCTATTTTGCATCAATATTTGGATAGAGACGTGTAATAGACTTAACCTTTGTAGACAAAAGTTCATCCTATCTTCCTTCAATATTTGCATAATGACATAATAGGCTTAACTTTTGTTGTCAAAATTTCATTCTATGTTTTATCAATATTTGCATAAAGACATATGATAGACTTAACTTATGAAAAAATATGGGACAATCACAGTTCACGGACGCAAACACACGTATCCCATAACAAGTTGCAATATATAAAACCATAAATATTAATACTGCAAAATCATCTTACAAATAAACTTTAAATAAATAAATCTAAAAACATTGCAAGATGAAAATCGTTGGAAATAGCTATGTGTACTCACAATAATTGCTATTCCAAACCCTGGTTATCCTTCTTAAACACAAGAATAAATTCTCATAAGAAGTTTCCTAGACATTAAGGCCTCCAAAAAATTCTTTATCGTCCCCGAACTCCTTGTCCTCATCAACCATAGGAACATAAGGTTCATGAAGAAAGGATTCAATTCCAACAAACCTTCAAGACTAATGCCGAACCAGGGCCTTCTGAATTTCAAGAGTCCCTCAAAACAATAGCCTTTATTTGCTGAATCTCCTTTCTTATTTCCTCCAACTCTCCAAGAACCCCAGAAAACTTTTATAGATTAGAAGGAACATCTCTTGGTTTCCTCACATTCCTCCTTTTTCTTTTCAAAGTTGAAGGTACAAGAGATTTATATTTTTGTTTCATGATTGATGGCTTAGCAATCATATTAACATCTTTTCCATCAGAAGACATAATGCTTGGATTCTCCATACCAGTATGAGATTGTGAGAGGAATTCACAAATCAGACTCAACAAGCAATCTTGTGATAAAAAGAGTTTTAAAAGAAGGAAAAAGGAATATAGGGTTAGGAACCTTTATACACTAAATGATTCACGTATGCACAACTCACAACCCTAAAGAAGGCAGAATTGTCGTTTTTAACCCTCTTTTATTGATCAAACAAAGTAAAGTCCTTTCAATATCAATTAAATATGAAAAGATGGAAGAATTCCAAAAAGGTGAAAACAAGACCAAAAAGAAGAAAGAAAACATGAAAAATTCCTTTTCTCTTTTTCCAAAGCCTGAGGTGTGCAAACCCTTGTCTCTTTTGAACCAGGCACATGATACAAGATACCCAACCAACATATTTAAGTTATGCTGGGGTGAACAATAATATGTCCACCATAACCTTCTTGAATGGAATTCTTAGAACCCTGTTTCACGGAATTTTTAGATCGTATTCTTTTCTCTAGTGGTCTAATTTTTTCTTTGGAAATTAACTTCTTCGGGGAAGAGATGAGATTACATACCTTTGACGATTTCTGAACAAGTTTGAGCTTGTTTGCTAAGCCATTTTTTTTTTGAAGTTTGTTGACATATCTTATCTTATGTTTGTACTTGAAACATTTGGAGAGTTCATGACCCTTGAGAGTATAATAAGAACATGTCACCGTGGAGGATGATTCAGACGTCATGGCTGTGCAGGCCGCTAGACAAATGGTAGAATCTGAAAAATTAGAAACATAATTTCCAGTACACAAAGAGAAATACATTTTATCCTCCAATGTGGTTGAATTTTCTCCTGGAATAATATCTAGATTGATGTACGTATTGCTACGGAGGAGTGCAACACTTGATTTTTCGTCTTCATTAGAATCATAGTGATCAGACATTTCATAAAGAGTTGCAGCAAGACCTTTGTTTCCAGTGTATTTTCTACGATTTGGACACTCATTTTCAAAATGACCAAAGACTTTACACTTGAAGCATTATGACATATCCTCATCATCAGTATCCCTGTTTTTAGGAGGAACACGATTATGAGGTTTAACCGATGACTTAGGTTTATCTCTAGTGAACCGTTTACTTCTCTTCAAAAGAATATCTCTAAACTGTCTTATGATCAAAGAGACTGACTTGTCAAGATCTTCATCTGATGAATCAGTCTCAGAAGGATCATCTTCAGAGATGCCAACACTTTTACTTTTATCAAGTAATTTAGTATTTGTTTTGTGCTTTGAAAGCAATATACTTTCCAGATTTTGATACAATCTCATGATCAAAGATCCTTAACTTCCCAACGAGAGTATTTCTGTAAAGCACATCAAGGTTATTTCCTTCAACGATGGCATGTTTCTTAGAATCGTATCTATATGGCAATGATCTGAGAATTTTTATCACAATGTCCTTTTCAGGAATAGTCTTACCCAATGCAAAAGATACATTAACCATTCCAGACACTTTGCGATTAAAATCATCAAATGAATCTTCATCTTCCATACGAAGGTTTTCCCAATCAGAATTTAGGTCTTGAAGCCTAGCTTCTTTTTCACAGGTATTCCCTTCAAATACGGTTTCTAAGATATCCCAAGCATCTTTAGACCGAGTGCACGTAGTCACATGGTTCTGAAGATCTGGGGTAATGGCATGGATGTTTGCATTCAATCCGTCATAATTTTGCTTTGTAACAAGATTCTCGACAGCATCATAATCATCGATATCCTTTGGAACAGTTACATTGCTTATTGTAACAACCGGAGGAACATAGCCATTAACAACATAAACCCATGATTTAAAATCACGCGCTTGAAGAAAGGCATGCATAGAAATTTTCCACCACAAGTAATTCGAGCCATCGAAGACTGGAAGTACGTTTATAGAGATAGCACTTCTGTCCATAGAGTCAGATCGCTACAAACACGGACTTGTAAGGTCTTAAACGTGTTTGCCTGCTCTGATACCAATTGAAAAAGCGGGTGTCTAGAAACCACACCCAATATTTCACTTAGAAATATGTATGAACTAACTCTGAAAAAGCGGGGCTCTAACAACCTCACAGAATATTTCGCTTAGCAATCTGTATAGACTAACTCCAATATACTTTTAAATGAATCAACTAGACAGTCAGACTCAATATTAATAAAAAGTATATCAAAGAGTTATATCTCAATTTATCGATTCAATCCGCAATCAAGCAAATAGGAATTTGTGATCCTGATTGAATACAAGAGAAATAACTTGAACGGTACCAAAGACCAATGTTCAAGGATGATTAATCAATTTCAATCAACAACCAAAGGTTGGATTTACAAATTGATCGATTCAACGCACAACCTGTGATATTTCAATTATATAACAAAATATAATGCGGAAAAGAAATAACACAGACACCAGGAGTTTTGTTAACTAAGAAACCGCAAATGCAGAAAACCCCCGGGACCTAGTACAGATTGAACATCACACCGTATTAAGCCGCTACAGACACTATACTATTACAAACTAACTTCGGTCTGGACTGTAGTTGAACCCTAATCAATCTGACAACGATTCAAGGTATAGTCGCGTTCCTTACGTCTCTGATCCCAGCAGGATACTACACACTTGATTCCCTTAGCTGATCTCACCCACAACTAAGAGTTGCTACGTACCAAAGTCGAAGACTTGATAAACAAATCTGTCTCATACAGAAAAGTCTATAGGAATAGATAAATCTGTCTCCCACATAAATACCTACGAGTTTTGTTCCATCTTTTGATAAATCAAGGTGAATAGGAACCAATTGATATAACGGACTTATATTTCCGAAGAACAGCCTAGAAATATCAGTCACCTCACAATAATCTTAATCGACTAGCGAAACAAGATATTGTGGAATCACAAACGATGAGATGAAGGTGTTTGTGACTACTTTTCTATCTTGCCTATCGGAGATATAAATATCAATCCAATATTACGATTGCAGTCAATCACGATAGAAACAGCAAGATCAGATCACACAACTACAGAGAAAATAGTTCGGTCTGGCTTGATAATCCAATGAAGTCTTCAAGTCGTTAATTAACATGGTTTCGTGAAAAACCTAAGGTTAAAGGAGAATCGACTCTAGTTTATGCAACTAGTATCACACAGGATGTGTGGGGATTAGGTTTCCCAGTTTCTAGAGTTCTCCTTTATGTGGTCTCCAAATCAGGGGTTGCAATCTAAGTTACCTTGGTAACAAAGCATTCAATATTCACCGTTAGATGAAAACCTGATTAGATTCAAGCTAATATCTTTCAACC
Organism: Papaver somniferum; assembly: GCF_003573695.1. Taxonomy (NCBI): domain Eukaryota; kingdom Viridiplantae; phylum Streptophyta; class Magnoliopsida; order Ranunculales; family Papaveraceae; genus Papaver; species Papaver somniferum. The sequence continues at coordinate 98,715,385 of NC_039359.1, read as the reverse complement.
GTTAGATCGAACTTATCTTGTTATACACAAATGAAATGTAACTTCATTTAGGTTTGAGTAACCATACCTAAACGTGTACACTTAGTTGGTTCAACAATAGTTAACCAATTGTTAGCCATATGAGAACTTTCATATCAATCTTATCCATCTTCACCATAACTAGTTCAAATGATTCAAATGAACTAGTTAGAGAGTTGTTCAATTGCTTAGATCTCATAGAAGTATACAAGACACAATCGAAGAAAAATCGATTTTGATTCACTCGAATCAAGTCATGAACATTATATCCACGGTTTTCAAAGATTGCATTCCTTATTATATAAATGTTTTAGTTCATGAATAAACCGATTTTAGAAAGTAACCTACCTAAGTATGCAAACGGGTACGCGTACTCCATTGGGATTGTGAAGCCATACCCAACTATTTTCTTTGTAGTTGCGAGTTCTGATCTTGCTTTTTTCTATCGTGATTGAGTATTATCTTCTCTAAGATTTACTCGAAATTTAATCTCCGATAGGGAAGATAAAAAGTAGTCACAAATATCTTAGTCTCATCGTTTGTGATTCCATGATATCTTGTTTCGCTACCGTACGATTAAGATTATTGTAAGGTGATTGATATTTCTAGGTTGTTCTTCGGGAATATAAGTCCGATATATCAATTGGTTCTTGTTCACCTTGATTTATCAAAAGACGGAACAAAACTCATAGGTATATATGTGGGAGACATATTTATCTATTCAATAGACTTTTCTGTGTGAGACAGATTGTTTAATCAAGTCTTCGACTTTGCGTCGTAGCAACTCTTAGTTGTGGGTGAGATCATCTAAGGGAATCAAGTGCGTAAAGTCGTGCCTGAATTCAGAGACGTAAGGAGCGCAACTGTACCTGAATCAGTGTGATCTTGGTTAGGGCTCAATTACATTCCAGTCTGAAGCGAGATTGAGTTTGTTTTTACTTTCAAACTCCAGCAGAAATTCACGGACGTGAACTTTCCGCCAGTATGTGTACGGGTACACATACTCACCCGGATTTCCAACAACCGCCAGTACGTATACGGGTACGCATACTTTGGGTTCTCGATTGTGGACTTTTACATAAATGTGAGAACTTACTATGTTTATATCCAAAGATGGTTACATGTTCCAATCTCTCATTTCAATCAATGAAACTTAATTAGAGGATGTTATATAGTTGTTATTCACAAACTATTTTTCATCAAAGCGATTTTCAAGTTATTGGAATAATCAACATGACTTTCGTCACGGGTAAAGATGAACTTGGCCAAAGCGAAAGCTTACCAACACATAATTCGAGAAATGGATAAGCGAGATAAACTCGGCTCGAAATAGCAAATGTTTATAATCGAAGTCTATATAGCAATACGACTTTTGTCTCAAGATAGGAGATAGTATAGATAGACTTTTGAGTGATAGATAAGTTCAAGTCTCCACATACCTTTTTGTCGATGAAGTTCCACAAGTTCCTTGAGTAGTTATTCGTCTTCGCATGATGAACGCCGTGGAGTCTAGATCTCAACTACACTTACTATCCTAGTCCGAGAATTACCTATAAGTAGACTAGAAATCAAGACTTATAGTTTTGGCAACTAAACTTGACAAACAAGCTTGAGATAACAACGCTTGAGAGTTCGACCGAGCAGTGCTCTAACAAACACCAATATACTTTCAAAAGAATCAACTAGACAGTCAGACTCAATATTAAGAAAAGTATATCAAAAAGTTATATCTCAATTTATCAATTCAATCTGCAATCAAGCAAATAGGAATTTGCGTGCCCGGTTGAATATAAGAAATAACTTGGACGGTACCAAAAACCAATATCTAAGTGTCAATCAATTTAATCAACAACCAAAGGTTGGATTCAAAATCGACTGAACTTACACACACCCTGTGATATAAACAAATATAATACGGAAAAGAAATAACACAAACATCGGAAGGTTTGTTAACAAGGAAACTGCAAATGTAGGAAAACCCCGGGACCTAGTCCATATTTAAACACCACACTGTATTAAGCCGCTACAGACACTAGCCTACTCCAAGTTGACTTCAGACTGGAATGTAATTGAGCCCTAACCAAGCTCACACTGATCCAGGTACAGTTGCGCTCCTTACGTCTCTGAATTCCGGCACGACTTTACGCACTTGATTCCCTTAGATGATCTCACCCACAATTAAGAGTTGCTACGACGCAAAGTCGAAGACTTGATTAACCAATATGTCTCACACAGAAAAGTCTATTAAATAGATAAATATGTCTCCCACAGATATACCTATGAGTTTTGTTTCGTCTTTTGATAAATCAAGGTGAACAAGAACCAATTGATATACCGGACTTATATTCCCGAAGAACAGCCTAGAAATATCAATCACCTCACAATAATCTTAATCGTACGGTAGCGAAACAAGATATCGTGGAATCACAAACGATGAGACTAAGATATTTGTGACTACTTTTTATCTTCCCTATCGGAGATTAAATCTCGAGTAAATCTTAGAGAAGATAATACTCGATCACGATAGAAAAAAGCAAGATCAGAACTCGCAACTACAAAGAAAATAGTTGGGTATGGCTTCACAATCCCAATGGAGTCTTCAAGTCGTCAACCTACATGGTTTTGGAAAAACCTAAGGTTAAAGGAGAATCGACTCTAGTCGCAACTAGTATCACACAGGAGGTGTGGGGATTAGGTTTCCCAGTTGCTAGAGTTCTCCCTTGTATAGTCTTCAAATCAGGGTTTGCAATCAATGTTACCTTGGTAACAAAACATTCAATATACACCGTTAGATGAAAACCAGATTAGACTCAAATTAATATATTTCAACCGTTAGATCGAACTTAGCTTGTTACACACAAATGAAAAGTGACTTCATTTAGATATGAGTAACCATACCGAAACGTGTACACCTTTGTTGGCTCAACACTAGTTAACCGAAGTTAGCCATATAAACACTTTCATATCAACCTTATTCATGTTAACCATAACTAGTTCAAATGACTCAAATGAAACTAGTTCTAGAGTTGTCCAATTGTGTATATTCTCATAGAAGTATACAAGACACAAATGAAGCAAAATCGATTTTGATTCACTCGAATCAAGTCATGGACATTATAGCCACGATTTGAAAAAGATTGGATTCCTTATTGTATAAATGTAATAGTTCATGAACAAACCGATTTTAGAACATAATCCACTCAAGTATGCAAACGGGTACGCATGCCTAAGTGGCCGGACTAAGTTTGGGTTCGCCAGTATGCGAACGAGTACGCATACCACCAAACTCAGTAAAGTCTCAGAACTTGAATCTCATGCCAGTACGCGTATCAGTATGCGTACTTAGTTCCCGCACCTCTACTAAACCAATCAGTACGCATACAGGTATGTATACCATGGTTCCCGGAGTTGGATTACACATATGCAAGTACGCATACCGTGCTTATATCCAGTTGTTCTAAAAACTCTCATTTCAACCATTGAAACATTCTCGGGAGACGACAATAGATGTCTCACACAAACTATTAGCTTTAAATCAATTTTCAAGTGATCGAATGATCAATACGAAACATTCCGAGTCTACATCAAATGACTGTCTCACACAAATTATGTAAGATGTTACCAGACGATTTTCACATGATCATCTTTTTACTTTCGTCAAGAATGTAAGATGAACTTGGTTAAAGCGAAGGCTTACCAACACATATTTCGATAAATATGTAAGCGAGTTAAACTCAGCTCGAAATATCAAATGTGCATAATTGAAGTCTATATAGCTATACGACTTTTGTCTCAAATAGGAGATAGAGTAGATAGACTTTTGAGTGATAGATGAGTCCAAGTCTCCACATACCTTTTGTTGATGAACTTTCACAAGGTCCCCTTAGTAGTTCTTCGTCTTCAATTGATGAACGCCGTGAATTCTAATGCTCAACTACACTTTCTATCCTTATACGAGACTTAGCTATAAGTAGACTAGAAATCAAGACTTATAGTTTTGGCAACTAAACTTGACAAACAAGCTTGAGATAACAACGCTTGCGAGTTCGGTCGAGCAGTGCTCTAACAGAAGGAGGAATCCTTGAAAGAGGAAACACTAAAATAATAATAAAATAAGATTTTTAATAATAAAATATTAAGGAAAGGGGGAAGTGACCGACCAAACCGGCTAGCAGGCCGGCCGATGGGCCCACCTACACGGTTTCCTTTATTTTATTGTATTATTATTATTATTATTTATCTCTCTTCCTTTTCCTTCTACTTCCAATCTTAGTTTTCCCATGGATGCTCCTTTGAGCATTATTACTAAATACACCTGTGCCTCTTGTTCGGGGCTTACTCGGGGTGCCCCAAATGCCCGAAAGATAAATATCCATTACTTTCCATGAAATTCGACCTAGAGAAGCCATTGTTCCCGAGTATGATGAATATTTAGGGTTTAATCAGTGTATAAATTCTAGGAATTCAATCCGGTGAATACTTCGACTAGATTTAATTAATTAGTTGCTCTATACTAGCATGCAATACGTCTAGGAGCATTTAGATATCATGTGATCAGCATCATACGTTGTTCGGGGTTAAATCAGACACCAGAGATGAATTCTGAATTCAATAAAAATGTGCTGAGTCTTTCATCTTTAATCATGAAATACATAGAATATTAAAAGTTTTGGCTCAGAAACCCTAATATCGCTATTATACATTATTACAGCCATGGTATTGCTAAACTGCGATTCACCTTGTGAAGATACAAATTTCTTATGGTTCCGATACCAATCAGAGATGCATAATTTTCCGGATGTGATTTTACGAATATGACCTTCGTCAAAAATCGACCATCAACACATAGGCTCCTAACTTAACTAAGTTTATTGAAACACAGTAAAAGTTCTATTAAGAGACTATTATGTCTCCTAAACGATCTAAGTTATCTAAAATATAGTAAGAATTCGTCTAGGAGGCTAGTTATATCTCCTAACCGAACTAAACTAAGTGTTCTTCAACCTAAAAGTTCGGTTAGAAGAAAAATCAATAATTCCTAACCAAACTTTAGTCTGCATCTCTCTTTTGAATATCTTGATGATTTCGACTAGATTTGTCAATCAAAACGTTCAAAAATTAAGGGGTATATCGAACCTTCTAATGTACATCTCAGAATAAGTCATTTTGCGAAGAGATTAATCGACAGCGGGAAATATTTATAGAAGAATGAAGAACAAAATTTGAAAACAAAAAATTCGATTAGGTTAGGTTTTTGATTTTGGATTAGATTTAGGTTTAGTTATAATAGTTGGTTACTATTTTAATTTTGGATTAAATTAGCTTAATTAAAATCAGGAAAAACTTAGTTATTTAGTAGGAATTAGGACACCCCTTATCACCAAAGGGTAGTTGATCTAATCATTTAAACCGCAGGATCTTAGATGCCCATACAATGTGGTACTAATAATTTCAACACGTCCCCTCACGTGTAGCCTCGTTGGGTCTAACATGTGGACAATTAAATCGAGTGACGCGGAGTAAAGGCGCGGTCAAAGACTCGTCGCAAATAGCCTGCTCTGATACCATGTTAAAATACGGGCATCCAACTCAAAACCAATTGGAAATGAGTGGAGAGGCCCTAAAGGATTATAAAACGCATGATCTTAGATTGCCCAACAATATGGGACTAACAATCTCAACAAGCAGCATTGCGACCTTGATTCTAAAAATGCATCTCCATCGCAGTTCTCCTGACAGACTCATATGGAAGTTGACAAGGCACGAGAGATTTACTTTAAAATCATCCTACAACAAATTATATGAATCAATTGTTGGCAATGTACAGGTTTCTACAGGATTCAGGGAACTTCAACGGAGTGGAACAGTTTTGGGAATTGAGTTCTTGGCTTAGAATCAAGCACTTTTTCTTGAAATCTCTGTCTGATATCCTATCGAAAAAAGAAAAATTGTCCAGAGTTTATGGTCAAATAAACCAAACTTGTCAGATGTGCAACCAAGTGGTTGAGGGTACATTGCATATTCTAGTTAAATGTCCTTTCTCTAAGGATGTTTGGATGGGTATACCTGGTGGCAGTAGAGTCCTAGATAGCCAATGCAGCACCATAGGTTCTTTCTTAGAAGAATGGGTTACTCAAGACAGGCAATTGCATATGAATGGTGAATGCATTAACATGGCTATGGTGGTTTGTTGGAGTATATGGCATGCTAGATGTGGTCATTTATTTCAGCATAAGGATGTTAATCCTAGGAGGATAACAAATAGAGTTGTGAACTATGCGGAGTATCTCAAGAGAATACTCTTAAATAATGCTACAGATAACTCCTTGAGTTTGCAGACACCTGTATCCCGAGAAACAACTTGGATTCCACCTCCCCAGCCCTTTATGCATCATTTCTTAAAATAAGCAATTTGGGAGCATTACGACTAATCTTACGCAATTTTGCAGGGCTTTGGAGGGGTTGCGGGTCCAGAACCTTGGTCGAAGTCTTAAGTGTTGAACAGGCAGAACGCCTTGCATTCCTAAACGTTATGAAGTGGAGCTACGAGCTGCAGCTGACTTGTATCATTTTGGAAACAGATTTGAAGAACATCACAGACCACATCAACAGTTTTGCATGTATAATAACATTCATTTAGTTGTTGTAGCTTTATGGCTTTCAATTCCTAACCGGAAATGTTGTTTTGCGAAAAGGAGTTGTAATAACAATAAAGACTAAAACAAGATTGACACGAAGAAAATTAATACAATAAGGATTTTGTATCAGTACTACCGATACAAATACATATAGACGGATATGGCAAATCTTGTCTAATGAATATGCCCGTGGGGCATGATTAACACTCTACCACACAACGCAAAATGGATCATGCATGCATGTTCTTTTATAGTATTAATTAATAAATTTCCCAATCAAAATAAGTTCCAAATTGTTTTTTCATTTTTGTCCAAACAAATCATACTATAAATGGAAATCTAAAACGAGTTACAATGTATAGAGATTATCGTCCGGATTCAGCTTGTATCTCAAGAAGAAGACAACGAAAGCACTTAAATTAAGTACATCATCAAATCATTCATAACCATCGACAGGTTCATTGTTCATTACCCAACTCATCAAAACAGTGTTTCCCTTTTAATTTTAGAAGAATCAGAATAATTCACTTCAATTAGTACTAAAAAATCTTCTTTCCTATAGAGGGAAAGGGGCAAGAGAGGAAGCAACTTGATGCGAAACACCAAGAACCCTAATACTATTGGATGGGGCAGATAATTAAAGTTTTAGAAGGCTTGTACTTGAAGGGAAATTCTGTAATCAGCTTGGAGATTAGTGGGTTAGGAATATAAACAAAAGTCTCTTTTAAATGTTCTACAATTTTTATTTACAAATAAAGCAACATACTTTTTCTCCTTTCCTCTAAGGGCAAATGAGAAATCAAGAGCTAAGAAAGTAGAGTTTGGACGTTACCAACTGGCTCTCATGTATATCCTCGTGTTAGGAATATCGAGTTCATGCGTCTTTAAGCTGTGGGGAATACGTAACAGGTATGAGCCAAGGGGAAAGTGGTGTGCAATGAACTCGAAAGGTTCTTCTATCTTTTATTCTTTTACTTGATACCGATGTGCGATGGCTATCAGCTTGCTATATACAACCTATATTAATCAGCTTTATTAGGAATATTTTGGCATACATGTTGGATTAAACTATTACACACACGTTAACTCACTTGTAACCTCAACTGGAGAATCATTAATATCTCATCAACACGAACTCTTTTGGGTAGTAAAGGAAAAGAAAAGAAAAAAAAAAGAAAATATTCCCATTGAAGAAATTTATCAACCATGTAATAGATAGATAGATCCCGTTTTCTTTTGATCGGTAAAGAATTTAATGCTGACGAGTTTCGAACTCAGGTCACTGATATTATCATCCAATAACTTTACAACTGTATTACAGTGACACCGGCAAATTAGTTAAATGATCCCATGCGTTCCGGCAAATTAGTTAAATGATCCCGAGCTAACGCATGAGGACAATATCTAACCGGCCTCAATCTACTATACAAGATAGCAATCCTCCAAATGCGACCATCATTAGGGCCGGTCCCTTTCTAGTACTTAGTGATTTCTACTTCACAAACCCCATCGATAATGTGTATACATCAAATTATTGTTGTGTGGCAAAGTTCTAACATACTTTGAGATTTTAGAGATAAGAGTGAAATGAAAATGAGTCGATAAATCCTATCATGTCACTTTGGGTATTAAAAGTTCTATGCTTCTACTAACAAATGAAATGCGTTAAAAAGAAAGGAGAAGACAAGAGTAGATTAGGAAGAATCACTGACATTGACCAAGAGTGGTTAGTATATGTCCCTCAATCTTATTGGGTGCACATATTTCATCATCAAACACGTGTATATAGGAACATACGTGGAGAGCATGCGGACAAAGTCATCAAAGCATGATGACATGTGCCCACAGCTAAGATGCCCATCCCGCCGATGTTGGATCTTTGCCCAAACAAATCTAAGGGCAGAAGTTAAAAAGACGTACCGGTAACACGATGTACTGCGGAGCACCAGATAACTCCCGAAGAGTTACTTTATCTCATCCCCAAAAGAAGCCAAGATCAACGGTGGAGAGAAAAATGAACTGACATGGATGTGACAGGGGCAGAAGACACTTGCCTGACACGAGCAGGCACCTCAACTACCCGCATTAAACACTCTGAGCAACATACGTGTCGATCAACCCGTGGAACGAACGAAGACGACTCTGCGTGATGAAGTAATAAACGAAGACCCCCGCGTGATGGATACAAAACACAAGAAGATAAGGTTCCAACGGTCCTCAGAGGTGGGTCCCACACTCTAACCTTATAAATACCCCCTCTCCACCAAGAGTAAGGGGATCGGAAAAATCAGGAGGAGAAGGAGAGAGAAAGATTGTGAGTGTAAGTTAGTCCTTTACAATATACAAATCTATGTAAACCCCAAAGTCACTCGACTACCTTTGTAACCATCAAGTACATAGTGAAACAACAACCCCGTGGATGTAGGCCTTAGTGCTGAACCACGTAAATCCCAGTCTTATTTACATTTCAGCACTTTATTTTTGCCTAACGCTCCATGAGTTTTACTTTTATGCTTCGTTTTCTTTATCTTCCCCTGCGAAAACGCCACTCGCGATGTTCTTAGATGAGGCTATGATAAACCCGAAGTTTTTGAGCCAAGGAATCAATGCCATTGTATTATCAGCACGGGTTGGTACCTAGAGTGTGAATATTGTTTGTGAACATATAGATGCCTTCGTGATTTACGTGTTCACAATTTGGCGCTAGAAACAGGGAATTCGTCCCGGTAAAAGATTTATCTTATCCTGTGATTTCATATTAAATTAGCATATGATTGCTCTATTTCATCAGCTCTAGCAGTATTTACCTTTTGTTAACTTTACTATATTCAAAAACGCACCCGTTATCTTCGATGGTCCTCGCAGTCTCTGTCGAAGAAATTTAAACTGGTTAAAAGATTTATCGGTTAGATCCTTGGATTTACATTTTTTAGATCTCTTACGGACCTGACTTTCCAGTGGGTCGCTTTCAAAAAAATTTCAAAAAGATCTACGTGCATTTTTAAAGGGATCCTTTCACGTTCCCGCGTACCTTCAATGAACCCGCATTTTTAAAAGTTCTCTGTGGCCCTCGGGCAGTTTTTTCCGGTCTTGGAGTAAGGAATTTTGTAAACTAACCCGATCCGCACGGACATTTCTGTTTCTCGCTGTTTGAAATTCCCTTGTGCAGAAGGAAAACGAAAGAGACAAAAGGACCCACGATGGAAAAGATACAGGAAGCAGGAAAATCCAAAGTCACGTCAAAGGAAGCACCAAGGACGACCTCGATCATCACCCGGAGCAAGCAGAAAGGAGACAAAGCCAAAATGACCAGTCAGAGGCAGGACACTGCGGAAATCACTTCGCCTATGAACGCTAACTCCGTCGCAGCCGCGGCCCTCAGAGCAGCGGCAACAAAGTATAGTACAACAGCGGCTGCCCCAAAGGCTGCGGAAGCCAGCAAAACTTTTACTACGAATCAATTTCACCAACCAAAAGAAAGGGTGGATGAATCCAGAACACACCAACCCGCGCACCCTCCGACCTTCGGAATGCCATCAACAAACGATCAAAATCAAACTGTGTCGGCGGCTCTAACGCCGCAGATGGGCACTTCGCCCGATCTGGAAATGCCAACAATCGAAGCTGAACCTCCCCCACCTTTAGTGCAAACCATCGAAGAAGGCGGCACCATTTCCGTAGTAGCACGAGCTGGGACTCCCAATCAGGGGTCGAACCAATCACATCGATTGATGGCCGAGCTTGAGGAATTGAAGAAGAGCCAGAAGATTTACGCAGATGTTGTAGCTCTGTTGGCCAGAGGAAACCAGGATTTAAAAGACCGGATTACAAGTTCAAAGGCACCAGAACCAAACCGAGACCGAAGAGTCATCGTAGCAGCAAATGGAAAAGCGGCAAGTGGTAGTAGCGCATCCGACCCAGATTATAACGACGGAGAGTCAAGCTATCACGAGCAGAAGAGCGTAGGGCACCACCGCGCGATGGAAGAGCTGCGTGATGAAATGATGGCAGAGATCAGGCAGTTAAAAAGTAGACAAGGAGGGGGAAGGTTAGAAGAGGTCATGAGAGAGGCTAACTCCACGTCCTTAAATCATCGCCTGGCCAGCACCCCTATTCCACTCAAGTGCCCTGTCCCGACATTTGAATGCTATGACGGATCCAGTGATCCCGCTGCACACATTCGGTATTATAACCGTGTCTTGGCTAGATGGAGTCAAAACGACGCAGTACTCTGTAGATACTTCCCATCGAGCCTGAAGGGATCGGCATTGTCTTGGTTTGATAATCTGCCGCTAGACTCCATCCACTCCTACGACCAACTCGCAGAAAAGTTCTTAAGAACTTACATGTACAACAAGGCTGTTAATACTGGAATGGATAAGCTCTTTTCGCTAGCAATCTGCTATAAGGAAACCACGAGGGTAATACACTAACAGATGGCACAAGGTCTGCCAAGCCATAGGGAGTGTGGACCCGGTGGTAAGTATCAACTGCTACAAGTGGGGATTAGACCGAATGAGTCCACTATTCGTTGAGATTCATGGAAGCGTGCCTAAAATAGAGGGAGATCTTCGAATAATTATTGAAAAGCACGCTCGTCTTGAAGAAATCCAGCGTGAAAACCCTAGGGCATACACGCATAAGTCTCACCGTACCAATTCAGCAGAACAAACCAATGGGGCCAAAAGGAATTGTTCAGCGGAGCGGCCTCACGAAGACAGGAAGAAACGAAGGGACGAACGACGAACAGGCGATCGAAAATTCGAAGATCAAGTTTATACGAAGCTCAATGCTATCTATGCTCGGATCCTGAGAGAGATCAAAGGAAGGGAAAACCTGGAGTGGCCATGGTTTAAGGGAAAGCAGCCCTCGAGAACCGAGAAGTCTAAAGATTATTGTGAATATCACTGCTTCAACGGAAACCAGACCGAAAAATGTAAAAACCTCAAAATAATGATCCAAAAATTAATCGATGCTGGCGAGCTCAAACATTACATACGAAAGGATGTCGCCGAGGATAGATCCAAACGAACCAAGCCAGTCCAGCTTCCAGAAGGGAACCGCACAATCAACACCATTTCGTGTTCTGAAGCCGCAGGGCCCTCACTTACAGCACAGATAGGAAAGAGGTTACGGAAGCAGTTCGAAAACCGCTGTGAATTGTATAAAATCGATGGGATAGAGGTGGACGAGCACGAAGAGTTGATGGACTCGCCTATTATTTTCGATGCTGAGGATATCGAAGAGGACATGGAAGACCATAACGACCCCCTGGTACTCACACTACCAGTGGCCGGATGTAACCTCAAAAAGATCCTCATAGATGGGGGAAGCTCAGTAAACGTTATATTCTACGATGCATTCAAACGAATGAAACTCCATGAAGAACAGCTGATGACCTCTTATTACACCATCTACGGATTCAATGGTTCACCCACGAAGCCATTATGAGACATCGTGCTGCAAGTTAACGCCGGACCCATGAAGGTAGAGACACGATTCAGCGTGGATGACGCCCCATCCCCCTACAACGCCATTATCGGACGAAAGTGGTTACATAAACTCAAGGGAGTGGCGGTAACGTACTACCAATATCTCAGATTCCCTACACCTGAGGGAGTAATGGAAATCAAGGGAGATCGGGTCTCTGCAAGGGAGTGCCAGGCCACTCAGGATCGCATCAACAACGAACAAGAAGAGCAGCGAAAAACCCGAAGAATTAAAAATAAAGAAACCGCGAAAGAGAAGGCCATAGACCTGTTCCTCAAGGAAATACAGGAAGGGGTTTGACCAAAGATGATAATGTCCTAAACACAGAGACAAGTACTTCAGCAGCCAACGAAGGACAGAAACATACTAAATAGCAATCAAAGAACGTCCCAGTTCTAGGGGATCCGAAGCCGGTGTTCACGCCAGTAGAGCCCGTAAAAGAAATCAACATAGGAACGGAAGAAAACCCGAAGATGATCAAAGTAGGGACCATAATGGACGAAAAAAGAGAAGATTCTCTAACCAAATTACTTAAAGAATACGCGGATGTATTCGCTTGGAAATTAGGAGATATGCCTGGGATTGACCCAAAAGTAATCCAACACGAGCTGCACATCAAACCAGGCACACCACCTTTCAGGCAAAAAATAAGAAAAGTTGCACCGGAGTATCATAAGGCCGTGGAAAAAGAACTTCGGAAACTACTAGACGCAGGTTTCATCAAGGAAGTCAAGTACCCTACGTGGATCTCCAATATGTTCGTCGTTCCTAAGAAAAATGGAGGGGTTAGGATATGCATCGATTTTACTAACCTCAACAAGGCATGTCCAAAGGACAGCTATCCCTTGCCAAGCATAGATCAGCTGGTAGAGGCGGTAGAAGGATATGAAGAGTTGTCATTCATGGATGGACATTCTGGCTACAACCAAGTAGCCCTGGCAGAAGAAGATCAGCCACACACAGCGTTTTACACCCCACATGGCCTTTATTGCTACACTAGAATGCCCTTCGGACTTCGCAACGCAGGGGCAACATACCAAAGAATGGTCGATGCTATCTTCAGGCCATGGATTGGTAGTACCTTAGAAGTTTACGTTGACGATATGCTCGTCAAAAGCAAGCTGCGCAAAGATCACCACCAGGATCTGAGAGATATCTTCGAAGCAATGAGAAAACATCACATGAAAGTAAATCCAGAGAAATGTACTTTCGGCGTCACCTCGGGAAAATTCCTCGGGTATCTGGTAACAAAAAGGGGCATCGAGGTAGACCCAGTAAAAATTCAGGCTATAGTAGAAATGCCGTCCCCGAAGAATTTAAAAGAAGTGCAGAAACTCAATGGGTCCATCGCAGCCTTGGGAAGATTTATTGCCCGATCCTCGGACAAATACAAACATTTCTTCAACATTCTCAAAAAAGGGAGCAAGTTTGAATGGACCGCAGAATGCGAAGAAGCCTTCCAAAAAATCAAAGTACACCTAGATTCAATTCCAATCTTGCAGAAACCGGATCCTGATGAGGTTTTAGAATTGTACATAGCAGCAACAGAAGACGCAGTCAGCGCAGTGTTGGTCAAAACCAATACGAAGATAGAACAACCTATCTATTACGTCAGTAAGACCCTCAATTCTGCGGAAAGGAACTACACAAAGATCGAACAGCTTATCCTAGCATTGGTTTGGGCTACTCAAAAGATGAGAACCTACTTCCTAACTCAGTTCATCCGCGTCTCATGCAAAGCACCACTGGAAGCAGTCCTCAAAAGCACGGGAAAAGTGGGCAGAATAGCCAAGTGGAAAACCCACCTGGACCAATTCAACATCATTCATGAAATTCAACATTCTCGAAAATCCCAAGTTTTGGAGGATTTCTTAGCATACCTCCCCCTGGACAATGACGAAGAGATTAAGGGAATACCAGAAGCCGAAGAAGAAAGCAAAGATCCAATGGATATCCTCGAACCCGCGAGTCAAAGACAATGGGAAGTCTTCGTCGACGGTTCCAAAAATAAGGAAGGAGCAGGAATAGGCATTGTCATTACCACCCCAACCGTAGAAAGTATTGTACAGGCACTCAGGTTAGAATTCAAAGAGCATACCAACAACATCGTTGAATACGAGGCAGTCGTACATGCCCTCCGTGTAATAATAGAAATGGGGGTAACCGATGTAAGACTGACAAGTGATTCGCAACTTTTCATACGGCAAATAGAGCTCGAGTACAATGTGTACGATGACACCCTCTCAGCTTACATGGCCTTGGTCCAAACATTGGCGTCACAAATTCCGAACATCAAATTCCTGCACTTATGCAGAAAGGATCTCAGGCATGCGGATGCCCTTGCATATATATCATCCATGCTGAAGGATAAAAGCGTCGAAGCTATTAAAATAACAAGGGTATACGATCCTTCGATTGCATCTCAATTCTCCTTCATTACCAATCAAGAGACAGCGGAAGAAAATATCGAAGACCAAATAGGAGAAGACATCCATAACGATTTTGACGAAGAAGACATCCTGTCAAGAGCAAATCAAGACGAAGACTTCAGAAACGAAGATGATTGGAGAACGGTGATCCATGCGTTTCTCGAAAATGGAAGCTTACCCTCGGATCATAAACAAGCTAGGAAAATACTCTCCAAAGTAGGAAGATATGATCTCTGGAATGGGGTCCTATACAAGAAATCCTTCCTCGGGCCATTACTACGCTGCTTATCCCGGAGAGAGGGGCACCGAATTCTAAACGACATCCATTATGGTGACGCAGGGAATCATAGCGTCATGAGGTCACTAGCCGACAAAGCAAAAACGCAAGGATATTACTGGCCCACAATGATACAGGATGCCGCAAGGATGTCCCGAAGATGTGAATAATGTCAGTGCTTCGCCAAAAAGATACACGCGCCGGCAACACTGTTAAATTCTGTAGATATCCCGTGGCCATTTGCGAAATGGGGCATAGATATCGTCGGGCCTTTCGTCGAAGGGTCAGGGAAAAGACGATTTTTGATAGTAGCCACGGACTACTTCAGTAAATGGGTGGAAGCCAAAGCCTTAGCCAGGATCAGAGACGTGGACGTGTTTACTTTCATATTCCAAAATATTATTTGCAGATTCGGGATACCAGCGGAAATCGTGTCCGATAATGGTAAACAATTACAGGGGAAAAACATAGACATGCTCTTTGACACTTTCAAAATAAGGAAAAACAAGTCCACCCCCATATACCCTCAAAGCAACGGACAAGCGGAAGCTACCAACAAGACCCTCGCCCTTATCCTCAAAAAACAATTAGACGAACATAAGGGGCGATGGTGTGAACAGTTGCATAATGTGTTATGGGCATACAGAACAACAAGAAGATCTGCCACCGGGGAATCCCCGTTTCTCCTCACTTATGGAGCTGAAGCAGTCATCCCGACAGAGATCCTCATGCCAACCACAAAGACCGAAGCATGGGAGAAAAATCTCACAACAGACATGATGTTAGAGAGATTGGACGACCTAGAAGAAAGAAGGGAAGCAGCATTGCAGAAGATGGAAAATTATCAACGAAGACTATCAAGGGAGTACAACAAAAAGGTCAAGCTTCGGAATTTTTTAGAGGGACAGTATGTGTTAAGAACTATCCCACAGTATCAACGAGAAAAGAGATGGGGAAAGTTAGTACCTACGTGGGGAGGACCCTTTATAATAAACGACATTGCGGGAAGCGGATCCTATTACCTTCGAAATCTGAAAGGCGAGGTCCTACGATATCCTTGGAATGCTAAGTGGCTTAAACCATATTACTCATAGGAGCAACGCAGCTTTGCATCTGCGTGAAGAGTACCAGAAGAAGAAGGCAGTGTGACCGCTCTACATGTTTCTATCTCTGGACGAGGAATTGCAGGCCTCAACCTATCAATCAAACAAGCTTTCCTAAATTCAAGAAATCAACTTATCAACAATATTAGGGAAAGTAGTTAATCTACAATCTCTCAGGGCTCCCCCATCAGTGTCGATAAGTGTAAGACCAGGGGGAAGGCACCCAGCAGAAAGAGATACCCAACCAATCTTAAGGAAACGGGTCGACGGAATGGGTGTATGTAAATTTTTTTAACCCCATATCCTAGAACGTTGCCTCGGCCCCCACCGTCTGGGAATCCTCTGGCCAAGGGTTCGCCAGCGGGGTGACAGGTCTCAAGCCGATCACGAAGGTACCTCCCTTCGGTATCGCACCCAAACACTTAAAAAACTCTTTTGTTTTTAGCGTCTTTCATCACAATGCCTAAAATAAACAACAAAATGATATTGCAAACTGATATTGCAGGTATATCAAAAAAAATGATCCATTTCATAAAGGTTGGTTACAAAAAGCGGCAAGGCCATGGATTGTAAAATTACACATCAAAAATTTACAAGGAATATACATCAAAAATATTCTTTTTACAAAAAATACTAGAAAAATCTAACGGAAGGATAATGATGCCGCGGTCTCTACTTAGATGATGTCGCCCCATCAGCAGGGTTGTTCCGAAGAGTTGAAGGGACGCTCCCACCAGATGAGGATCCCGAGGAGCCAGGCAAGGAAGCAGGCACTGGACGGCGCGGATAGCTCTTCACAAGGCCATGCTCGGTCTTAAGGCCAAGCTCAATCTTCTCCAGCATCTTGTTTGTCTCCTCAGCCAATTGACACCGAGCCTTATGCATAATAACTGTCGTCCGCTGTTGGGCTTGGGATAACAACAAAGATAGACGATTCACTTCTTTAGAAGCTGCACCAACGACCTCTTCGCGGGACGCCGCCAAACTCTTAAAATGATTAGTCTGTTCTTCCTGCTGCGCTAAGGAAGATTGAGCCTTTTCAAATTTTTCATTTGCAACGCGGAGTTGTCCCTCGAGCTCTGAAAAAGACAACACAAGGGAGTTAGCACAGAAAAGACACAATCACACTCGATGAAATAGAGTTATACCTTCGACACAAGCCGAAGCCTCTTCATACTCATTAACAACCGCATCTCGCGCTTCATCAAGATGGTCATATTCCGTGGATAATTTCTTATAATCTAGTTGAAGGTTGGTGAGAGTAAATTGACTGGCATCTAGTTATACCTGCTTCATCGAATCCATGTGACGAAGATGGTTGACCTCATTGTTTATCTCTGATACCCCTTTGCCAAGTCTGTACATACATACTTCAAGATTTCTCTCAGACTCAGCCAGACGCGCTATTTCAGCGCGAGACGCAGCAAGGGCCTTGCTTAGAGCCCAAACTTCGGCTCGGGCATCGTCTTGTTCTCTGGTAAGACACAGCATGCTCTCATTAACTCCCGGAAAAGGAAGGGAGCGAGCCTTTCGTAATTCCTCTTCCAGAAGATGTATCCTAGACTCCAACAATGAAGTTCGCTCACGGGATTCCCGCAGATTCTCCCTTGTCCACAGCAGCGTACCATTGAACAAAGTACGGTCATGGTTATACAGATTCTGCATATCAACCATTTGAACATGCCTTTCGCGCCATACCTCAGCCCGCGCGTCCCACTTTTTGGCTTCACTCTTAATTTTCTCGACCAGCTCTTTGATACGAGATTTTTGTCGCGCCCTTTCGTTTCGAAGCCATGTCAACTCGGGGACGCCACCCACTGGAGATAGGGTGGGGAGACTCAGACAGAACAACTAAGGAATATAGAGGAATTACGACGCACTGCGAGGGTAAAAGAGGAAAAAGAATCAAACCTGTGAAAGCAGAAACTTGGCCGCGAGTTTTCTCTAACTCAGCACGAACGACAGCAAGCTCCGAACGAAGCCCAGCCTCCGCTTCACCCAGCCTTTCTTTCTCTTTAAGGCTTCTCTTCAGTTCTTCTATTTCTACCTCGGCCGCAGATAATTCCTTTTCTCTGTGACGAAGCTTAGCCTCCAGCTTCAAAGATTTCGCCTTAAAGAATTGATACAACACATGGTTACAATGCTCACTCCTCATCATCTACACATCAAAACGGCAAACATTATTACACCGAAGGATTCAATCGTCACGAAGAGATAGGTACGAAGACTTACCTCCAAGACATGCTGCTGAGGAAAACCCTATTGGTAACCGTCGGATATGGCCATCATATCCTCGACAGAAGTAGGAGGCTCCGGTACAAGGGTAGCTTCGGGAGCACTCAAACTTTTCCCCCACATCTCAGATACCCGCGACTTGGAAGATGGTTCCATCATCCGACGGGTATAAGCATCGGAATCCTTTTCACCAGCAACCACCGGGGCAGGATGAGGGACAAACAGCAAACCCTTTTTCTTAAGCCAATCCATTATGTCATCCTCACCCTCAAATGTCAGCGAATGAGGGAAATCCTCAGAAGGCGAATCAACCACGGACTTCCCCTTGACTGATATTGCCTCATCAACACAAGTTTCGGCATTAACACGCACATCTTGATCACCCGCGCCTCCGTCCTGAACAGCAGCGTCTTCCTTACCAGACCCCCCGAGCACATCCCAATCATCATTGGGGGAAAGTAAAGAGAAGTCTTCAGGAAAATCAAGAGCATCGTCAAGGAGATCCCCTGCGGAATAAACCCGGTCAAACGATAACTCTTGATACATGGTGGGGAGAGTTCCCGCAGCATCACCAGCAGGGACTGACATTTCAGCGAGAACACTGCCATCAGCTACCGCGGCATTATTTCCTCCATCCCCTTCAAAACCCGCACCAATATCCTCAACATTAGGGGGGGAAGTATCAGTACTTTCTTCCCTATCAGAAATCTCATCCTCGGAAAACTCTTCGTTTACCGGACTGGTAACTTCTTCATGAACCTCAGCCTCACCCATCACAATGGTAGAAGACTGCTTCGGCCCAATCTTTTTCTTCTTCTAAACCTGCAAACCAACACATGTTCCACAGAGTTACTTTCCAAACAGTTACTTTCCACGGAGTTACTTTTCGAACAAGCGCGGCCAGAAACTGAAATAACCATACCTTAGCAGTAGTGGCACTCTTCGGTGGAAGTATAGCACCAGAACCTTCCTCCTCGTCTCCTTCAACGACGTCGAGGGAATAAGGAAAGTTCATACCTGCGAAGTTTAAACGCCAGGGACAGAAATCTCCATAACGAGCCGGAGGAGATTCACGTGGCCTGCTACTCCCAGAAGGACGCCAACCGTGTGGACCGGGAATCCAACCGTACGCCCAAGGACCAACAACTTCGATCACAGTAGCGTGCCACTCGTAGTCATGGTCACGCTTGATCCTCTCACGGGCCGGAAAAAGTTTCCGCTGACTAGACCCCTCGGTGCCCGGAACATACTTCAGTTTGGCATCGCTGACCTCACTTAACAGACGAATCTCACCCCGAGGAGCAGCGAGATTCCGAAGGCTAACACTCCACGGTTTACGATTCCTACTATTGACGTAATCTCCAAAATAGTTGTTGAAGTTTTCAGGAGTGTACCATTCCTTCTCCGCGGGATTTGGAACGTAACATGTCATTGTCGTCTGTCCCTTACTCCGCAGATAACACTCCTTCAGTGCACGGAGATAATTCCACGATAATTGCGACACGGAACGGCTGTGAGTATTGGTAGAAGAGCCTTCACGACCAGCAAGCACATCGTAATAGAAGGAGTCGCCAGACTTGTACAACGGCAGCATAAGACCCGCCTCGAAAGCTCCAACCGTAGTCAACAGATGGAACTCGTCAAACTGATACTTCGAGAGGAGCTTATAAGTAATATCATCTTCGGGGGCATAGAAATGAACCTCGAAGGCTTGAAGCTCATGCTTTTCCTTGAAAACTTCAAGGTCAATATGCTTGAACGTCACTTTCTTCTTGCTGACCAGAACACTACGTATCACCGGGGCAGCCTCATCCTGTTCCGCGGGGTCGGACGAACCAACAAAAGCCTCGGAAGCTCGTCTTTTCAAAGAAGGATTTTTAGACGATTCAGTCCTTGGGAACAACCTTTGGTGTTCTTCCCTTTGAGAGGAAGTACTGGAGGCGGCGGTAGAGGGTGATGCACAGGCACTACTGAACGCAGAGGAGGAACATCAAAAGCAACAGCACTAGGAGGTGTCTGCGCACACCTAACGTCATCACGAGGACGAGAAACCGCACGCTCGGCAGCGTTTCGAGACCCGGAAGGATTTTTTGAAGGACCATCTTTCCTAGGAGGAGAGGCCTTCGCCCCTGAAGAAGAAACTCTGATACCACGGGGATCCATTTGAGACTCTCTGCTCGGAGGGGATCTCGGTAGACTAGAACCCGAGGTTTGATGAGGAAGACGCGGACGGTCAGACATGGATGCGAAGAGATACAACATAAACAAGTTAGAAACAAACACAAGGTCATTACCAAAGATCAAAAAACCACAAAATTATCAGTCCATCTCAACATAGCACAGAAACCCTAAAAACCCCAAACTCAAAAGTCCAATCAATACACGTAAAACAATGGCCTCCTTGATTTCCGACGAAGAACAGGGGCAAACTAGCATACAAGCATTAGAAAAGGGTTCTTCATCACAAACAAGGACGACAGCAGCAAAAATGGGAGGCTATAATACGATCAACAGCAGAAAATTTACAACCAACACAGCTTAAAACAAAAGGAACAAAGAAAAGAAACCTTACCACCACAAACAGCAGCAGGAAGAGGACAACAAACCAGTAACAATGAATAATGGAGCATGATTAATGCTAAGACAGAGGATTTGGTCGAAGAACAAAGAATGAAGACTGACAGATAATGAAACAAACCAGAAACAATGAAGAAGGGAGCGTGATAAATTCTAAGACAGAGAATTTAATGGTTGAAGAACAAAGAATGACAGAGAATGAAATTAATTTTCGAAGGAGAATGAAATTAATTTTTCTCCCCTCCTTAATATACTCGAAAGAAAGAGAAGGAAGTTAAGGGAGGAATGGGAAACGTGCCCATTAAATGAGCAGTTAATGCACGAATACGAAACATGCCCAAGTCTCTAGGAGAAGTTATTAGGAGAGAGGAAGAATATGTAACGACTGTTTTCTTCAATGCTCCCACTAAACACTCAAGCCCGAAGAAAAGGGGCAAATTGTGTGCACAAATTTCATCATCAAACACGTGTATATAGGAACATACGTGGAGAGCATGCGGACAAAGTCATCAAAGCATGATGACATGTGCCCACAGCTAAGATGCCCATCCCGCCGACGTTGGATCTTTGCCCAAACAAATCTAAGGGCAGAAGTTAAAAAGACGTACCGGTAACACGATGTAATGCGGAGCACCAGATAACTCCCGAAGAGTTACTTTATCTCATCCCCAAAAGAAGCCAAGATCAATGGTGGAGAGAAAAATGAACTGACATGGATGTGACAGGGGCAGAAGACACTTGCCTGACACGAGCAGGCACCTCAACTACCCGCACTAAACACTCTGAGCAACATACGTGTCGATCAACCCGTGAACGAACGAAGACGACTCTGCGTGATGAAGTAATAAACGAAGACCCCCGCGTGATGGACACAAAACACAAGAAGATAAGGTTCCAACGGTCCTCAGAGGTGGGTCCCACACTCTAACCCTATAAATACCCCCTCTCCACCAAGAGTAAGGGGATCGGAAAAATCAGGAGGAGAAGGAGAGAGAAAGATTGTGAGTGTAAGTTAGTCCTTTACAATATACAGACCTATGTAAACCCCAAAGTCACTCGACTATCTTTGTAACCATCAAGTACATAGTGAAACAACAACCCCGTGGATGTAGGCCTTAGTGCTGAACCACGTAAA
This sequence comes from Papaver somniferum, assembly GCF_003573695.1. Classification (NCBI taxonomy): domain Eukaryota; kingdom Viridiplantae; phylum Streptophyta; class Magnoliopsida; order Ranunculales; family Papaveraceae; genus Papaver; species Papaver somniferum. The sequence continues at coordinate 98,693,483 of NC_039359.1, read as the reverse complement.
TCCCAGTCTTATTTACATTTCAACACTTTATTTTTGCCTAACGCTCCATGAATTTTACTTGTATGCTTCGTTTTCTTTATCTTCCCCTGCGAAAACGCCACTCGCGATGTTCTTAGATGAGGCTATGATAAACCCGAAGGTTTTGAGCCAAGGAATCAATGCCATTGTATTATCAGCACGAGTCGGTACCTAGAGTGTGAATATTGTTTGTGAACATATAAATGCCTTGGTGATTTACGTGTTCACACTTATCCTACGACAAATTTGATTTCAAATCCTTCCGTTGTATGAAGTGACTAATTATATAAAGGATGATGGTTCTTAATAGACGGTCCTTTTGGACGGCCTCAACATGATATGCACTGTTTAGAACAACTTAGTTCTAATCATAGTACAAAACATTATTATGAGAAAGGGAGTGATGGATTAGTAGTACACTGCTGATCAGTCAGCCTAAGAATTTTTCTTTTTATAAATCGTACAACACATTGAGTCATTGACGTTGTATTCCTGGTTTGGCAACAAAATAATGAAGTGTTTTTTTTTTTAATATTTTGAAGTGGTTTTTTATTATGCTTTTCACCCGAACTCTTTAAGTCTAATCGAGTAGTGGTAATTGACGTATTGAAGAGACATGCAAACTATTTGTTGTAAAGTGGGAGCTTCTTCTTTCGTTTTCCTTTTTTCTTGTTCCCCACTTTGACCTCTTCTAACTTTTCTTTTGGGTGAATTTACCTACCTTTGTTATTTTTGAAGATTATTTTGAAACTCAATTTGACTGCATCGTGATAGTGGCTGTCACTAACTAATAACCTGCTTCTGTTTTTTTTTATTTGAGTGATTTACTCAAGTATACCTTTCCAAAGAATTATGGGGTTAAGATGATCACCATCATTTAGATTGGGATGGTATTGGAAGTTCAATTATATTGAGTTATCAACCAAGTGATGGCATTTGTAACTTTGATGCTCATATATGATTTCAACCTTTTCGCCAAACAAAGAGGGCTCGCACCACTCTCCACTTGTCTGCCAGCAGGACATTATTCAAAGTTTTTACATCCCCTGGTATGTCCAGAGAAGGAAAAGCAATATTTGAAATGGTGTTTGTAGCCCGTAGGGAAGGCAATAGATTTTTTTCTTTTTCTTTTTTGATAAATCGTATAAAATTGGGATTATATGGACTTCCAGAACATCAAGATCGAAATACAATTAAACGGTACTAACAAAGAGTAATTCGTTAAGAGAAATAACGAACTACCAACAAGAATACCAAATAATCCAAGACAATGGATTTCATTAATGTAACATACGATTTTGTGAGACAAAACTTTCTGATATTTTATGAGTATAAATCCTTCCTTAATTACTTAATTTTATTTTATTTATCGTAAGGAGAAAATTTATTTATCATTAAGGAGTGGGTATAAAAGATTTGTACCACGCTTAAAAGTTATAAACTTATAAAAAATAGAAGAGAATAAAATAAATAACAGATTACTACTTTGCTTAAAAAGAATCAAAATGCATCTTAGGCTATTTAGTAATTACATCCTTGAAACATGGTTATTCAAAATTTTTGGAAACAAAATCCCAAGTAAATAAAATAACCGCAAATAGATCTTACCAAAGTATTTGAAATTGCTGCTTAAAAGGTATACTGGTGTTCCAAGAAAACAACGTAATAACTAGGTCCTTTGGCATTGTAAATTTTCATTTCAGTTTTTCTTCGAAGGAGATAATAACTTTCCAGCAAAGAAAAAGTAAAGAAATAGATGACTAACAGTTTCATTTTGAGAGCAGAAAAGACAATTTTGAGAAACATCAGTTCCTCTCCTCCTTAGCGTATCCTTTGTTAGAATACTGTTATGATCTAAAGTCCGAAGAAAAAAGCAAATTTTTGGAGGAAATTTCTGAGCCCATGACTTGACAGTGTGCATCTGACCTTGATCAATAGACATGTCTGCAGGTGCATCATAAATAAATTTAACTGAAAACTGACCTATTCTACTGATGGACCATTCAATCTCATCATCCATATCCCTTCTCAGAGAAGCCAAACTTGAACTTCTTTGCAAATCATAAAGTTCAAGTCTTGATGCAGCAGCATTTCATCTTCTTGGTGAAGCTGGTCCAAATTACTTCTTATACCACAAAATATTAGCTAAAGTTTTATCCTTACTTCTAGAAACTGCGAAAAAAAATTGAATACTTTAAGTGTAAATATATTTCATCCAATTATTTTTCAAGATTGCTTGTACAGTACCAAATTACTTACGAGTATAGCAAAGTCTACATAAAACAAAATATCTCTGACCTATAACTTGGTACACCCCCATCAAAGTAATATTCCCACTAGAAGCCATGTTCTTATTTAACATTCGAGAGAGACTCTAAAACTAGAGTGGATAAGCATACATTGCCACTCCTTAAGTGGACACACGCCACCAACTTATTTATTATGCTTTATGCAACAATTGACATCAAAACTCACCTTGGGGGAGAAACATTATTCGACATAATTGTTCTCACATTAACACACAATTTTGGTGTTAATGTTACAATAAAACACAACCGATGATGAATTAGGATCCAATGTTTTGGTGACATGTTTTTCTAGGGTGGCCTTCCCAAAAACAAACACGATCTAAGACCTATGACATTGCCGTCTGCTATCTCGTGAATTATTTGATTAAAATTAATGATCAAAATTGAGATTAGTAGATGGAAAATTTTGGCATCTAGAAATATACTAATAATTTTTAATAATAATGAAAAGCTTTCTAAAGAAATATATCATCAAAAAAAAATAAGTGCCGGAACTATCATATTGTAAGAATAAAACATGTAAGCGAATTCTCTCCGGAACTCTTTCCTTTTGAACCATTTTAGGTATGTGCTAAGTCATGTTATTACTGCCTAAACATGTCTAGATCTTATAATTACAAACTTGCATGTTTGAAGTCCACCTATGTATATTTCTTCACAAATCTTTGTATCAAAAAAACTAAGGTTTGAATTTACTATATGTATATTAGTAGGAATCATATTTCAGCGGATATCTTAATAAAAGAAGTAAGAATCAAGGGCCTTCAACATATGTCCTTACATTTGTAGCAAAAAGTTAAGAAAATCTAGTATCTTATCTAATGTCTTGGGAGGAGATGAAGTTGTAAATTTAATCTTGACACTTAAATTTAACCTTCTCATCAAAAAAATAAAATAATAATAAGCTATATGAATTTTTCAGATCCACCCATGGTAATAAAAAATATTTTCTATGCAATAAATTTGAGTTGAATGTCTTTCACAACATTGGATTTCAAAGTGATTTGATATTGGATGTGAGAGGAACCTAACGAAACCAGAAGCTGGTTCATAGGTTGGACTAAATGACCTTCCATATCCACCTCACTTCAATGATTTCCCTATTAAGACACTGCACATGATTTGTTATATTGTTCGGCAAATTGGAACTATTTACAGAGACGAAGTCAAGTCTAAGTCCATTCTAGCTTAGATCTGAAATGGAATGGGAAATTGAGGAAGCAAAATTAAAAACGGAGTAAAACTCTACCACATATAACAACCAAGAATGATAGTACATTATTATTCTTTTCCTCTTCCATATGAAACATATGGAAGGCCTAGTCGAAGAGATGATAATTTGACCACTTCAAATAAAAATCAGCCACATCTATATTGGATGCAAACTTTAGGACACTTCTCCTTCACATTCTTTTGGATTTGATGTACAAATATATGTGTCTCTAAGAGAATCGGGATAAAACCAAAGTACCAAACAACCCAAAATCCACCCATAATTTCTTTTCCTTCCCTGTTTTTTCCCCTTCGTAATGTCAGAATCGAGGTTCTACTTGCATTCCACTAGTCGCTTTGAATACTTACTTTGATGTATGTTTGTGGTCCTTCGTGATGACATTCCTCTGGCTTGGTTAACGTCTGATTCAACCCCCGCATGCCAATATTGAGGATTGACCAAGATGACTACTCACTTATCTCGAGCAGAATATATAGGCGAATTACACTCGTGGCTCTAACAAGATTTACTAGTCAAGTAACAAAGTAGGGCCACCTTTTAGAAGTCTCGGGTGAATTGACTGAAGTTTCCAAGTCCAACAACATACCCTACCTTTGAGAACGAACGGGCGGCCCGGAGAATTTGATGTTCCAAAGTTTTTATTCTGTTAAATCGCAAATGAAAAGCATCCTACACTCGGCAAGATTGTGCACAAAACTAGTGCATTGCACCCTGACTATAAATGGAAGAGCGCCTATGGCCCTAAGCAATATCTGCAATGCTTATGCAGAGGAAGCAGCATGCATGGGTGAACCCGCTTTCTTAGGTAAAATGACAAAGGACGGTTATGAATACGATAAACAAACTGGGGCCATGCAAGCAAGGGAAGTAAAGAGCAGGGCCAGCCAGCCTCACTAACAAAGAAATCTCACGGAGAGAGGGTCCCCAAAACTCAATGAGAAAAAAGTTGAGAGATAAAGGCTAGACAAGACACACCCAGACTGTCCATAATTGACAGTAATAACACGTCGGCACGTCCTAGTTGTGTAGTAGTTAGATTGAGATCCAACAAAGACCCCCACACCATCCCATACGTCCTCCACGATTCTTGCTTTCTACTATCTAGTTTTTAGCTTCTTCCTCCTAGATTTACTATAGTAAGTTGCTAGTTTTAACTGCCCGTTCCTCTATAAATCGGACTCCCAACATATGCAACCCCCACATCCGAAGAGCTGCCTTTAGGAGTGAAGAAGAAATAGATCAGATAGTCGTAGAAACTAGAAACTACACAGACAGACACAGTTCAGAAATGGATTTGTCTTTCCCAATCATCAACATGGAGAAACTCAATGGTGAAGAGAGATCATCCACCATGGAGATCATCCATGATGCTTGCCAGAACTGGGGTTTCTTTGAGGTATATAACCTTCTCCTCCTCCTCCTCCTCTATCTCTTCATGCGTAATTGTTTCTTTGCATAATAATATGTAGTAGTCGCTGTTTTTTTACTTTAAAATTCCTTTTCAATTAATATGTTTTGTTCTGAATGATAAACAGTTGATAAACCATGGAATCTCTCATGAACTGATGGACAAGGTTGAAACCTTAACAAAACAACATTACAAGAAATGCATGGAAGAAAGGTTCAATGAATTAGTAGCAAAGAAAACTCTAGAAGGAGTTGAGAATGAGATTATTGATATGGACTGGGAAAGCACTTTCTTCTTGCATCACCTCCCCCAGTCTAACATGTCAGAACTCCCAGATCTCGAGGACGATTACAAGTAAATAAGTTTTCTTTTTTCCTTTACTTCTTAAATTCTACTTCCCTAAATTCTCAAAGTTGTTGTTAAAGTGGATTACCAAATTTCATATCAGTTGTACTTGAGACTCAAATAATTGCATCTACTGTGAGAAGCCTAAATTTGTAGTGTACGTTGTTCATTTTTTACCAACAGTTAGTACTATCACATGATAAATCTGCTGCATCGGGGTAAACATGGTCATCTGACCTGATGATAAATATCCTTTCACTTCTTATCAACATTGTCGATCTGTTAAGTACATTTATACCAGACATTACAGAGAGTTATTGTTTGTTGGCATGTCTCTTTCTGTCTCTAAAATCTTGTTTGAAAGTCAAGCTTTCAAGTTTTTAACTGACTTGTGCGGTTTGGAATTATTTCAGGACTTCAATGAAGGAATTTGTTGTGGAATTGGAGAAACTAGCTGAGCAACTCTTAGACTTGTTATGTGAGAACCTGGGGCTTGAGAAGGGTTACCTTAAGAAAGCCTTCTGTGGCTCAAAAGGGCCTACTTTTGGAACCAAAGTCGGAAACTACCCACCGTGCCCTCGTCCAGAACTAGTCAAGGGACTAAGGGCTCACACTGATGCAGGTGGCATCATCTTACTGTTCCAAGATGATCAAGTCAGTGGACTCCAACTCCTCAAAGATGATCAATGGATTGATGTTCCTCCCATGAAACACTCTATTGTCATCAACCTTGGTGATCAACTTGAGGTAATTAGTACTGTAGTAAATAATTTTCACAGCTTGAGTAATTATAGAAGTCATCTTTTTTCACTGTCTTAAATGGTTTTGACGCTTTTGAGTAAGTTGGGAGAGAAAAACCATACGACACTTTTTTTATGTTTAATGCTGTTTTTGAAAGTCAAATGCGATTAAAAAAGATCGACATGAGATTTAAAGTACATAAGAATTTAGGTTTCTTTTGTGCGCCTTATTGCCTTTAGAATCTATGCTTCTCCTTTGTTGGAAAATTATATTTTGTCTTCAGCATAATATCTTCTCTAAATGGGCATCTGGAGAAATTTCTCACCCTAATTGACAACAAGATGCATCAGTTAACAGCAAGCATTGTCATATGACGCATGAGTTGTTTATGTAAATATAGAACTCATGAGTTGATGATTGTTCCATATAGGTTATCACAAATGGAAAATACAAGAGTATCATGCACCGAGTGCTAACTCAAACTGAAGGTACACGAATGTCAATTGCTTCATTCTACAATCCAGGGAGTGATGCAGTGATCTACCCAGCACCTGAATTATTGGAGAAAGAGGAAGTTGATGAAAGCCAAATATACCCTAAATTTGTTTTCGCAGACTACATGGAGCATTATATGGGGGTTAAGTTCCAAGCTAAGGAACCAAGATTTGAAGCAATGAAGGCAATGGAAAGTGTTCCCGTTTCTGCTACAGTTCCTATTGCTTTTGCTTAATTAAGAATGCATTAAGGTTAACTACTAAAATTATGAGGATTGCCACTATAATAATGTAATAATAATGGTAACAATTGGTATTACAGTGTTTGTAATTGTTTCTTGGGAGGGTAAGTGTGTTTGTCTGTGTGTTTTGTTATATGTATGAGCTAACTTCTAGTTCTACTATCATATTGGGAATTTCACCTTGAAATGTTCGTATTTAAACATTTAATCTGTTCGTAACTTTCATCAATGAACATATCTGTTAGGTGTAATTGTTGAAGACAACCGATGTATATCCTCTTATTTCATTCTTGGATGTCACTTCCACTCTAGGATAAAACGACAATAAGCTCATCTCTCTCGCTTCTTGTTCTTGACCAAATTAAGTGCTATTGAATAGTTGGGGTCAGCTGCTTGTTCGGCCATAAGGGAGTGATGGCCCAAAAGAAAAGATAGGAACTTCAAATAAATGAATAGCCTCGCCAAATGATTAATTATTTTCTTTCCGAATTGAACAAAAAGATTAAATGAACAACTTCACTAAATTCATTAACGAATTAAAAAGTTTGAGTCCTTAAAAATCCTTGGAAATGTAAACGAATAATTACCAAATCATGTACAAGAAGTACAGGTGAGTATACCAAAATATTTCATTCAATTTACAATATTAGTATAAGAAGTCGTTTCTTTATAAAAATATTATTTAAAGTTAATTATTTTTTTCTTCTATCTAAACCGAAATGGATCTTGTCCTTAATATTTTATATAGCTTGTGTAATTTTTGAAATATTTTGTTCGCGTTGTAACATTCAATTTTTCATTTTGCTACTATTCTTTGGAAAACCTTTTTTGATGGCACATTTGGTATGACTCTATTATCATCGGGTTCAAGATTATTCTCATAATTTATTATGGACTCAATAATTTCTTCGGCTATAATAGATTCCATAACTTCACCATTCTTGTTAGAATAGTTAAAGTTAAAGGTGTTCGACATCCATCATATATCCACAGCGTACATTAGAAATTGTAGCAGTTAACAAGAAAAAAACAAGTAAAAATGCTCTCTAAATGAATAAATAAATATTCATTTATCGATAAATAAATAACCTCGCTAAACGATTTTTTTTTCTTCTTGTGCTAACTTTTTGGGTTTTTCTTATTACTATGAGGCCAATAGGCTTTAATTTTGCAAGACTAATTTATGTTGTGCAACATGATTCGATGACATTTCAGTTTAATGAATTTGACCTTGAAGTGTGTAAAATTACGTGTCAACATATAACTCATGTACATGTTTTCCAAAGCTTGTAAAAGATGTCTTTCCCTGGAGACTGATAAAAATATCTATAATGGCAGCTATTTTAAATGAAAAATTTACTAAAAATGAACTTGAAGGTTCGAATATACAGAATTCTGGAATTATCTATACTTTAAAAGATTATATCATTTGGATAACTTGATTTTATATTTACGGATATATGATTATTTCTATGATGTGTCTTAAAGCTAAATATGGATTGAAGATTTATAACTAACATAAAATGTATATGGCATCCACGTATTATGCAAATTGCATTTTTTTCAAAGCTTAAGAACCTTAAACTTTGTATCTTCACAAAACTCTTATAGTTGTTTTTTTATGTAAAACAATCTTAAGATCACTATAATCGTCTACAAGAAAACACTCATTTTCCTTAAATATGAAGAGTAAATCATGGATAAGCACAAGATATCATTTGCTTTCGTTCTTCTTTTTCTTTTACAATGGCCGCTGAAGAAGCACAAAACCTCGTTTTCATACTACTGAAGGTATTATATGGGGTATAATCACTCATTATCGGCGAAGCCAGTTCTCAGATTTTAGTGCATATGTAAGCATTTCTATCATATGACTGAACAGAAACAGTTTAGCCAGATCTATTCGGTATATAATGGGATGTTTCTTGTTAGACTTTTACTCATAGACAATAGTAATAATCTTGACTCTTGTGTTGCTGGGAATAAGTCTGTTGCGTTATCATACTGATTTTTTATGTTTATAGATTATGTTCATACTTATTTGAATCGTCTTATGTATCCTGACTCAAGTAGTAGTGGTCGTGGTTGTTTTTTGTTATTCATAAATCCTAGGGGAAGTCGAGGGTTTCATTTGTTTCGTAGACAACCCTGGAAATCAAATACGCTTGGTTAACCTAACCGGTCTAAAACTACCTTCTTCTTGGATACCTAATCTTCTTCACATGGAAGAGATGGAAGGAAATTATTTTATTTTCGATCGTTCTTCTAAAAAAAAATTGGGTACAATAAATTAGGGATATCATATAAAATAGTTTATATCACAACTCTACTATGGCGATACACATCGATCTACTTTGTTGCAAGTACTAAAATATCCAGATTGTTACTGGAATAGGATTAGTGTGCCTTTATATTTCCATACCGATTGATCTCTCTCTACATTGTACTTCCGAGACTATATTTATATATTTTCAGAAGTACAAAGGGATTACAATGTTGATACCCCCTACAACTTTATCCATTAATATTTTTAGTGATATTTGTAAAATCTACAGAGCACCAGGTTTTATTTTGGGTCATCTTTCTTCTCCCGAAATGAATCTTCAAAGCGGAGTTTGGGTGATCCGAGAGTAGAACGGTAGAATTCGGGTGATCCGATTCATCACACGTTGTTAGGTCATTTGAAGATATGTTAATTCTTTTGTGTGATATCATAGAGGATGTGTTAAGAAAGTTTATGATACAGAGTTGGTCGTATCGTTCTCGGTATTGTTAGAAGAAATTAATGTATGTTTGCGTGTCACCAAGACTTAACTTAGCAGCAATGGCTCAGTGGATACAATGTTTGAATTGTATAAAAGCACGGAGATTTTTCCTCATTTTATTTACAAAAGAAAAACACTACCATAAATGTTTTAATTGTGAATTACAAAGGGAACACTTACCAATAGATTCTTCAGAAACACAAGGCTATTACTAGAGTTGTCTCATACTCCCTGGAGGATGTAGGCGAACTAAAAATGTCGCATTTTATGCCACCAATACATTAGAAGAGCAAAAAATGTTTACACATATCTTTAACCAGTAATTAGTGTTTGCACATATAATTTTCCAAAATATTTTTTTAAGCACATTCTTGTATATTATAGTAATACTTATCATTAAAATTAAGGAGATGCAGGATTACCCACCAACTAACACTTCCCTTCTATCTTCCTATGAATATTTATTTGTATCCAATATAAAAAAAATATGTTCACCATTCTTTTCTTGGTTGAGAATAATTAGTATTTTCAAATAATATTTATATTTATATGAATTATTTGAAAACTAGAAAATTTATTTCTCAAAAATGCTCACCGAAATGGCCAAACTTACAAATATATAATTTGTAGAAAAGATACTCATCTAAAAAATTTATATGCAAAATATTAAAATTCGTATAGTGAGACATAGTTTTGTTAACATGCAAAATTTTATATTTTTTCTTATTTTGCTACAGCAGTGGGGGGCCGACGACGGTGAAAACCGACATAACTAAGAACCAACAAATGAAACGTGTATTATCAAAAAGAAAAAAAAGTTTGGAAGCAAAATGTTCAAGTACAGATTTTAGCATTTTACATCATTAAACACATAATTTCAGAAAAATAAAGTATTAAAAAGACAAATGAATTGATATCCTTTTCTTTTTCTCTCCATTTGCTCTGCATAACCGAATATCCCAAAAAACTCAAACTCCTACTCCTTCTTCATCGATTCCTTTTACAAATCTTCAATTACATATCAATTTTTTAGTAGACTTTTGTGTGTTGCCTAGGTTTACTCTAATATTAATTAGGGTAAATTTGGGTAACATTTAAATTAGGTTTTTATGCTTTCAATAAAACTTGTCCTTATTTTACATGGATCTTAGAGTCAGGTTTTGTATATATTTATCCTGATCGTCTTCTAATATCCTTAATGTCACTTTGTTAACATGTGATGGTATGTTCATGTATATTGTTGACGATGATTTCCTCCGGCTTGACGTAGGTCTTTGCAACTCGATACAAGATGCATGGCTACCGGTTTTAATTGTGATTATGATGTTATGTACTTATTATTCCTTGCTATGGGAGCATCAAGATTTGAAGAAGTTATCCAAATGGTTGGGAAGAGTTCCAAAAACCATCCCTCGGAAAACATTTGTTTTCTATTTGAATATGTACTCAATACTTTTAATGTTTTGTAAATCTTTTGTATTAGGGGCTCTCATTAAATGTATTTTTTACTATTTCTTTATTGATGATGTATGAATTTTTGTCACTTGTTGATATTTTATTAATATAATTACTCTAGGAACTCTGTTTAGCCCCTTGTTCATTCAAAAAAAAAAACACATAATTTCATGTACCACTCATTTCTTTTCACCCAAGCAAGCAACATGTACGAAAGTAAATTTTAACAATTTACACATTTGAAACACTAAAGAAATATGACAATACAGCATAAGCCTATGCTTTCAAAAAATAAGAAACATTCGATGCGTATAAATTAGGAACCCTCGGTGTTGTTGACTCATATACTCATAGCAGTTTTCATCACCCAATATCGCCTGCAATTTGTATAAGAGTAAAGAATAAATTATTGGTTCTGATATATATAAAAGATTAGAAACAATGTACATACAAAAAAAGATGATAAAGGTGATGGAAACTCACATGATGGGCTTCCTAATCGGAGAAGCGACTCTCCGCGCGCCTTATTGACCTTAGCAGATGAACTAGTTGGGTCATTTTTCTTAAATCCAGATTATGAGTAAAGTTTTTTAAAGAAGTAGGGAAATTTGCATCCCATAATCCATCAAAAGTAAATCCCTTATTCAAATCAGTCTTAAATTATATCACTTCATGTTTATTCCGGTGAGTGTCCGTGAAATTGACGAGCTTTCTAATGAAATCAATGCACTTTTCAGCATTCCATAGAAGTGGGTGCTGGTGTAGCGATAAAGGAGAAACCAAGAATTTTCGTCGGAATATAACACTCAACAGTACTCTATTGTGTTGTGAGAATCTACCAGCAGGCCTGTTAAAAAACACATGTAGTTAGTAAACTGTCATAATCGACACTTCCAATCCTAATCAACATTTTTAGTAATGGGACCAGAGGGAAGGCCGGGAATGTAGTAACTTACGGATTGGTGATTGGAATCCTACAAAGCATATCCTGAACTTCAGGAATGTTGGGGAAGCACATCTGAACAATTCTCCCAAAATCGTTGAGATTGGATGATCGTTCTACGTACACACACAAAGAAGGTGTCAAATCATATCGTGCAATGCTGAAATCCGACTAAACCGTATAAAAGAGAAAACACAATCAACGTTACTTACTGGTTCTTTTAACCCCTGGCGAGTCACTCACTGTACTAATTAGATTGTCCATGAGGCGTACAACCAATTTCTCCGCTTTCATCTCAATCGTGATGGTGCTAGGCCCAAGAGAAGAATGAGTGCGGTCTGAGTTAAAGATGCCATGAAGCCCGTTTGCTATCTGCCTGAGAAAGAAATACGATACGAAACTTTTTAAGAAAACATAAAAGGAAGTTGCCAATTGTTTAACTTAGATGCTTCAAAAAAAAATGTTTAACTTACCCCAGTAGATCAATCCAAAATAATAAATTTTAACATCTTACACTCTTAAAACCCTATGTAAGTATGATAACACATCCTAAGCTCATGTTTTTATTTTTTTATTTTTTCTTGATCGGTAAGCTCATGCTTCAAAAAGAAGAACAGGCGGCCTAAGCTCAATGAAAATAAAATGGCTTAACAACTAGATGGGTTACCTTAAAGGCTTACACCATCATCATTGTATTAATATGAATAATGCATGTAATATAGTAAGTGGAGTTAGTTGGATCTCTAAATCGGACACCACATGTTTCCATGTACTAATGCATGGTCGATACGTGTTCAAGATATTCCACCTTTTGTTGACCAATGTTGACTGATAAATAAGTGTAAGGTTGTAAGCAAGTCTTATAAAAGAGAGAAAATCTGTAATTTTATACGAAGAATTGAAAAATATTACCTATCAAACCTAATGTGAAAGAGTGGGCTTTTTTGTTTTGTTTTCTTCTTTTCTCTCGGAAGGAAAAGTTTTAACGCTGTATTTCTAATCAATATTTGAATGTTTCTCCTCCTTTATATCTCTGCCACACCAAACACCCAGTGTCTCTTAATCACATAAAACACAATCATTATATCTTTTAACTCTTGCACGGACTCAAACACCATTACGACTTACACCAAAATTGTTTATATCACATCTATTCTCAGTGAAGTGCAATGATCCAAGCTTATCACTATCTCACTCACTCTCCGAGCCTTTTCGCTTATTTCTTTGAAGCTTTGTTGTTGTCTACTCATTTTAAAGTTTTTGAAGTAGTAATTGCTGGTGACTAAGAAAGAAATTACGAGTTTTTACTTTTTTCGTTGATTCCACATTAAGGTCGGGATAAGCCGAATCTATTGCATGTGGTTAGAACAACTTAGGGTTTTATACTGATGGAGAAAGAATTAGTTTTCTCTTTTGATCTAATAGGAAGAAATTGGTTTATTTATTTTTATTGCAAAGGCAGAGAAATTGTTAATTTGGGGTTTGATTGCAAAGGACACTACTACTTACTACCAGAAGAGGAGATCCATCGGGTTTCATTGCAAAGATGGTTTAAAATGGAGAAGAGATAAGGTGCGTGTCTCAGTTGACTCCCTGAGTTGGTAACTGAATTGAAGGAAATGGGCTGAAGCGGTGGGGCATGCAAGGCAAAGGTTGGTGGAAATAATTATGGGCCAATGTGTCAGGTATGGTATACCACCGACCCGATACTCCATCTTCTACACCCGAAATTTTCAGGAAAAGAACTCTTTTTTTTTTTTTTAAGATTGATTAACTCTAGTTTTATGGAGAGATCAAATAACTTGTAATAATACTGTATAATTGATAAATTAGTCAGTTCGGTTCTAATTAAGGTCGTTTCCGTTAATAAATTGGTAGAAATTCATTGTAATTAGTCAGATTTGAAGGATTTTTTTCAAAATTGAAAACTCAGTCTTCATATTTTGAAATCAATCAAATTCAAGGTTGTTACATATCGTTTTGAAGCACTCAATTGAAATCAGAGACGAATATATAATACTAAAGTTTGAATGAGGTCGAAAAATGGAGAAAATTGATTCTATATTAGTCAAATTTTGCTCAAATCAAAAAAAAAAAAATGAAGATAAAAAGTGTGTGACACAAATCGTGACTAACAGGACTATATTTCTCATCACATAGAAGGCCTCATTAACAGTCGGCCAAAAAAAATATATTCAACATTTTTTTCTTGGTTGAGAATAATTAGTATTTTCAAATAATATTTATATGAATTATTTGAAAACTAGAGAATTTGTTTCTCAAAAATGCTCACCGAAACGGCCAAACTTACAAAAATATAATGTGTAAAAGATACTCATCTGAAAATATTTATATGCAAAAAAGTAAAATTCGTATCGTGAGACATTGTTATGTAACATGCAAAATTTTCTATTTTTTCTTTTTTACCAATGAGAAATATTTTGACATTTAAGTTAGTATTGATGTGTATAATAAATGCATAAATTAAGATAACATGAATGCACGGTCTAGTTTTTCTTAATCTATCTTTTAATTAACTTTTTGTAATTCTTATATGTCAACACACAAATAATACTAGCAAATATATTCATATGCTAAAACAAAAATTATATATATTATATAAGAAAATATTGTATGCAACAAAGTTATTCATATGCAAAAATATTCAAATGCAAGAAAAAAATCATGGCGTAAATTTCATATATCAACTAAAATTCTTATTCGAGTTTTCACGGATAGATTCCAAAATTAACATATGCGATGTCTATGGGGTTGAGTAGTAAACAAATCCTTCGAAACCAACTATAACCTAGAACATCAACCAAGTTTTTTTATTTGATCCTTAAAGAAATAAAATTATTGATCAAAATAGAGGGTACAAAAGGCTTGTGCTTCCTAAGACGAAGCAGGGAAAAATCTAAATAGTAATAGTCTACTACCTGAAAAGGTAAAGAATAAACACAAACACTCCCGAAATCAAAAAGTTACCACTAACTAACTGTCTTAAGTAGGATTAAATATGCTCTTGCCCAATTTTCAATTAATAAAGTGGCTGCATTATTCTGTTTCTCGGTAGAATCTCTTGAATAGCGTTCCTTCAGCAAGCTTCGAATGATAATAGATAGGATGACGCTCCAAATCTTGAGTTTCAATTTTGCTATCAAGAGTCAGTGTCCAAGCAAAAAGTAAAGAAATTACACCAGGAAACATAGTAAAAACCCATTTCATCTTCTCAAATGCACCCAAACTTGCTTTACAAACTCACAATGAATGAACACAAAATTTGTAGATTTACTTATAAAATAAACAAGTACGTGGAACATTCATTCCCCTTCTTCTAAGCATATCTCTGGTAGATAATTTTGAATGAGATAAAGTCCACAAAAGAAAAGAAAAACAAAAAAATAATCCGGAAGCACCTTTACTTGCCAAAGTAGCTTTAAAATATTTTGAATAGGAAGCTCCGCCTCTTTATTAGCTAATCTATGATGAGTAATTTTTACAGAAGAATCTCTTGGTAGAAAGAGCCCATTCAATTACATACTGCTCCTCCAAATTGAGCAGAACACCATTTAGTCATTCTTCAATCAGACCATCTCAGTTCATATAGAATTGAGTTTTATAAGCAAACTTAAAATCCAAATATAGCCACCTGCATTTACAGTGAAGCACTTTGACACAATTTTATTTTTTCTGGATAACGTATATAATTTTTGAAATACATAATGAAAATGAGAATAAGGTAACCAATTATCAAGCCAACATGTGCTTTAATACCTTTATTTACTCCATATCGTTACCTCCTACAATTTCTTTCCAGACAACTCTACCAATAGAAGAGTTTGGTGACTTAGAAAGCTAGTCCACACCATCAATTCCATACTTCTCAACAATAATATTTTTCCGTAGAGCACCCTCTTCAACGCAAATCTAAATTTCCACCTAGTTAACAATGCACGATTCATCCTTTTCAAGTTTGTAATTCCAAACCACCTAATATTTTTCTCCAATACAAGACAACTCAAATCACTAAATACAACTTTTTTCTACCTCAGTTTTCCTCCTATAAGTCTTTCATCAATTTCTGAACCTTCTTGGCCATAAAAACTGGCATTTCAAATAAAGACGTTATATGTATGGAGATTAGTTAGCACATTATTTATAAAAGTAATTTAATTTATTTTCTTTTAATAATGGCTTCTTTCATCCTCCTAACTTATATTTTAACTTATCTATGACTTTATCCCATTTTTCAATGCTCTTGTATATACTCCCCCCTCCCAAATGTAACCTTAATAGAATGTCGGTAAGCTACCATAGTAACACCCAAAAAGTCAGAGTAAATTGGTGTAGATCACCATCATACCACATACCAAAAATCTGAATCTTTGCAAAATTAGTTTGAGACCAGTGAGCATTTCAAAAGAAAGAAGTAATAATCTAAGTTGTTTAACTTGCTCTATATCAGCATACTAAAATAAGAGTGACATATGCAAATTGCAGATGACTAACCATCTTACCTCTAGAAATTGCTTGAAATCCATAAATTGACTCTTGAGCTTATTTATCATGTATGAACGATATTCACATATAAGAAAAAAAAAAAAAAAAAGGCGACAACGTATTACCTTGTATGACCCTTTTGTAACACTCGGAATTTTAGCATGGTGCATGCAAAAATATGCGCCATTGCATGACATGAAGCTTCGTCTCAAGTTTCTGTTGTGTTAAGAGGAATATTTTCCTAGAGCCAATGTTGCATCATCGTAATGATGCATTATGCCAGTTGGGTAGATGGCTTTAATCGATGCAGCGCAAACATCGGTGCATTATGCGGACGATTATCCAAGGGCAAATATTGCACAATCATTGTGCATCAAGAAAGAGACGGCTGGTCGAATGAATATTGCACAATCATTGTGCAATAACCAGAACGAGTGTGCAATAGCCAGGAAGAATTGTGCGCAATCATTGTGCATTACAAAACAGAACTCAGCAAACATTGCAGGTTATTCAGGGATACATGGCAACGGACATAAATAGTGAAGCAAGCACGTCAATCCTCTCCCTTTTCCTAAGTTGTAGAAATGGTAAGTTAACATATATAGGGAAGGGTAGTTGGTTAAAGGTGCATATGCGGACTATGCACCAAGCTTCATAGCTTAGCCGAAAGAGTATAAATGATGCGCAAGCCCCATTTATAGCTGCTTAACCTTGCTATGAGGTAATTTAATGCTTAATCATCGCTATGCCATGTCGCGGACTCAATAATGTGCAACCTTTGTGCATTTTGATGGAACGGCTTATACGGACTAGGCCATTACCATTATTGTTAGGCAACGGCCTTGCAAACGAGTCGATTTAAGTTTTTGTACCTTTGAGGATGAACTACAGTTTGTGCTTGATCTTTATAGAATAAGGAAGGGTACGTAGGCATCCGCAATAAGTTGCAGCATTGCTGGTCCAGCACTTTGTCGCTCATATCATATAATTGTGAGATGATTGCGGCATACTGGCCTCTCATATCATATGTCCCCGTAGCTCGACACAAAAGATGATTGTGGCTAAACTTGATGAGGCAAGTTGCACTCCTTTTCTTGGATTCGCATACTTCCTATCAAGGCGTTCGACTTAGGCATGTACCAATGGCGCGTTGGGCATGGCCTCAAATGTAAGCTACATAGATATGCAAGTTATCTAGTGGAGCTTGCATAAGCCTAAGGAAAGTACGACATGAGCCTGATTAATGCATCCTTGGCACGAGCAAGACAAGTGCATTCTCTCAGCAATGCCTAAGCTAAGTGAAGAAGGGGTATTAGGCCTGCAATGGCCTATGCGTAATTTCAACGAATGTTATATGCCTACAATGAACTCGGAAGCCAGTAATGCATGTAACGTGCATCGGCTATAGCCTTCAAGGATTTAAACCCTTCGCAGAACAAGGGTAAGCTGGAAAGGTATGGAAGATAAGTTAGATGTATCATGCTCCACGAGCATGCTTGTAAGGGCAGATGGACGTGCATTTTCCTAGTTATAAGGCCATGTAAGTAGAATCATCATGGTGCATCGGGGAAGTTATGCCCAGGCGCGCTAGTCGTAGTTTTCCAGTCCGTCACAGTTGGTATCAGAACAAGTTCCAAGATAACTCAAGGGATTGTGCAGAGTGGACTTATCAACGAGTAATTTTCCTTTAAAAAGAAATAAAGTTGGAGAGTATGGAAACTTTTGCGCGGAAAGAGTTGTAACTGTTGTTCCAGTTACTTTGGGGACTGAGTTGAACTTCTTTAAGCGCTGTGAGTTTTCCAGAAATTCGTATGGGACTGTGCTATCTGGGATATTTGGCTGGCATCCTACTACCACTGGCATAGGATTGATCACCCCTCACTCGTCCGGGACGGTGTGCATTGTCAGGTTGGCTAGAAACCCATTATTATGGGCAGATCAAAATCCGTCAGTGACGGTGGCTTACATCCCACTGCACTGGCATTACAGTTGGGTCCTCAGAGTGTTGCGTTAAGATGTTGCTTGTCATTTCAATGACATTTTTTCAACTTGTGAACTTTAGGGATTACTAAGTGGTGGTATGGGACGCCCCTAGGATACTTCGTTGAGAAATCATTTGGAAACTGGCCAACTCGATATTCTCGGTAACGTTGTGGGTACTTTTGGATCCCTGAGCAGGCAGTATGGGACAGTTGCTCAGGAGGTCTAAATTGATGTTCACGACAACTTGAAGAAACCCGTGATTTCTGAGCATCTGGTATGGGACTTTTGTTCAGGAATCCAAACCGAAGAGTTTGTCCATAATATATTTGTTTTGAATTTCGGAGACGAAATTCTTTAAAAGGGTGAATGATGTAACACCCGAATTTTTAGCATGGCGCATGAGTAAAGATGCGCCATGGGATGATATGAAGCTTCATCTCAAGTTCTTGTTGCGTTAAGAGGAATATTGGCCTAGAGTTAATGTTGCATCATCATGATGCATTAGGCCAGTTGGGTAGATGTCTTTAATCGATGCAGAGCAAACGTCGCGCATTATGCGAATGATTGGCCTAGGGAAAATATTGCAAAATCATTGTGCATCAGGCCAGGGAAGGCTAGCCGAGTGAATATTACGTAATCATTGTGCAATAGCCAGAACGAGTGTTGCGTAATCATTGTGAAATATCCAGAACGAGTGGTGCGCAATCATTGTGCATTACAAAACAGCAATCAGCAATCATTGTCGTTACTCAGGGATACATGGAAACGTCCATGAATAGTGAAGCAAGCATGTCAATCCTCTCCCTTTTCCTAAGTTGTATAAATGGTAAGTTAAACATATATAGGGAGGGGTAGTTGGTTAAAGGTGCATATGCGGACTATGCACCAAATAAGCTTCATAACTTAGCCAAAAGAGTATAAATGATGTGTAAGCCTCATTTATAGATGTGTAACCTTTCTATGAGGGAGCTTGATTCTTAGGCATCGCTATGTCATGCCGCGGACTCAATAATGCGCAACCTTTGTGCATTTTGATGGAACAGACTATACGGACTAGGCCATTACCATTATTGCTAGGCCACGGCCTTGCAAACGAGTCAATTTAAGTTTTTTTTCCTTTGAGGATGAAATACAGTCTGTGCTTGATCTTTTTAGAATAAGGAAGGGTACGTAGTCATCCGAAATAAGTTGCAGCATTGCCGGTCCATCACTTTGTCGCTCATATCATATAATTGTGAGATGATTGCGGCATACTGGCCTCTCATATCATATGGCCCCGTAGCTAGATGCAAAAGATGATTGTGGCTAAACTTGATGAGGCAAGTTGCACTCCTTTTCTTGGATTCCCATACTTCCTATCAAGGCGTTCGACTTAGGCATGTACCAATGGCGCGTTGGGCATGACCTCAAATGTAAGCTACATAGATATGCAAGTTAGCTAGTGGAGCTTGCATAAGCCTAAGGAAAGTACGACATGAGCCTGATTGATGCATCCTTGGCACGATCAAGACAAGTGCATTCTCTCAGCAATGCCTAAGCTAAGTGAAGAAGGGGTATTAGGCCTGCAATGACCCATGATTTCAAGGTATGTTATATGCCTACAATGAACTCGGAAGCCAGTAATGCATGTAAGGTGCATCAGACATAACCTTCAAGGCTTTAAACCCTTCGTAGAATAAGGGTAAGTTGGAAAGGTATGGAAGATAAGTTAGTTGCAGCATGCTCGTGGGGGCAGATAGACCTGCGTTTTCCTAGTTATAAGGCCCTGTAAGTAGCATCATCATGGCGCATCGGAAAAGTTATGCCCAGGCGCGCTAGTCGTAGTTTTCCAGTCCATCACACCTTTGTTACTCTTAAAGCAACCAGCAACAGAACCATTAATAATAATGAAAAATCTGATAAACTCATGTTGATGGTGGTTTTTAGTTCAGGGATAAATTTGTAAAACCCTGCATTTAATGTGTCGTCACTCTACAAAGAAACAGAGCCATGTAAAAGTGATGAGTGTTCAACCTCTTCACTAGCGCATTTTATTGAGCAACTCAAAATTTTCTTATGAAATTTACCCAGAATGGTGCATGTAGCAACAATCCCAGATATTCTGTAAATTTTGGCACCTTGCCTGTATTATTTAGTTAATATAAGTTTCTTTGAGTACCTTCTGTGCTATGTTCTCAGGATGAACCCTTAATGTTGATATGGCATGACAATTTGTGTTCACTCGCAGCAGAGTAGCACGAATTTCCAAGTATCAAGGATAAGGTCTTTACATAAAGTATTCAATCAGAAAGAATATTGCTCCCTGGCAATGAACTTAAATAACTCTGTGTCAACACATATAATTCAATCAATTTTGTGATAATTCACAAGATTCAGATATTATCCTGACTACTTTGCAAAAATTTGGGTTTTGCGCCTTGCGCGGTATATCAGACCCTGCCTGTCAAAATTAAGCTTAGCAAACTAGGTAATCAATCCGTCATGGATTAGTAGGTGCAAAATCTTGCCCAGAATCAGAAAACAAGAAATAAAGGAGCCGCAGAATAGGAACAACAACAAAGGGAGGCGCGGCCATGCCTTAGGCCAGCCGGCGCCATTTGCCATTGGACACGCCCTATGTTGCCTAACCGGCCCTATTTCCCTCGACCAATCAGGTCGCCTTAAACCCGACACACGCACACATAAGTTGTGGTTGAGACCAAACTTGCCGTCCCTATTTCCCATCGACCAATCAGGTCGCTTTAAACTTGCCACACCCACACCAGAAGTGTGGCCACTCCCGCGTTTGTCCGGCCCTCTCTTTTTCGACCAATCAGGTTGCTCTGAACCTGTCGCAGATTAAAAAAGAGAAGCAAAATTGCGCCACTACCAAATTGGATTTCCAAAGTTGCGCCAATGCGCTAACTGACATAAAAAATTTGCATGCCCAACGTGCCGGACGTGCCACTTTGCCACAGAAGCATGCCGAACATGGAAACATACCATAAATAGTGCACTTACGTGCCAACCCATCTGTTGTTCGTGGTAAACGTCATAACAGACTTCAATGTGGTTATCCTAACCAGAAACACGACCTTGCATGGTCGAAACCCTAGTTTCCAGTCGTGGTATAAATTATGCCACTTCGGACTCCACAACATGCCACGAGCCATGCGGGACCCGGGAAACCCTAATAAAGACGCCATATCATAGCCACCCGCATCAATCCTTACTCCTGTGGTCGTTTTCACATGATGGTCTGGCCATGGTTCCTTTGGCGTGGCTATGGTACCATTTGCACAAAACGCCGATGCGCCACGGCCACATGCCATATGCACTAATTAGGGTCTTGGCACGCCAAACCCTAATTTAGGAAAAGTTGTTATGCCAACCAAGCCAAGTAACATTTCCCAGAGTATTGGGATTGATGTGGAAACAGGGCCAATGTCGCCATGCCACATTTGGGTTTAACACCAATGTGCCAAAATCTAGCGGACATGGCTACGCCAGATGCTATTTGCATCGTCGTGCCACTGGCATGCGCTAACTATGTCAGCCACGCCACCGTGTCGTAGCACACGTGTTAATAAGGGTTTCGATACGCCAAACCCTAATTTAGCTAAAGTCGCCATGCCAACTAGGTCAAGTGATTCTCCTAAGGCCTTAAGTTTAATTTAGAAACAGGGCCAATGTTACCGTTGCCATATTTGGGGTCTAACACCAATATGCCAAAACAGCTGCCACTGGCATGCCGCTATGCCATGGATACATCAGGCGCCACTTTGCTATACAACAGGATGTGTCCATAATCAATGGCCATCCTTTATCATAAGCTACAATCTCATCCGTCCAAATTCGCCATGGAATTGACAGGCATGTGGCAAATTTTTGGCGGCCAGCCAAGGCAAGCCTAATAGAATCACATGATATTTTCTTATGGCAAGTCTCTTGACTTTGACTTGCCACACATAGCAATATGCTACACATTTTTCATGAAAACACTCGAGCCATTAAACATGTCACAAACTGGGGGATGCTCATCAGGGTATTGGTCTGGCGGTTTACAGCGTGCAACGTGCAATACGTTTATCATAAGAAAGTGTCAGGAGAACAGGGCAGTTAGTGGAGGAAAGAATTAGTGGGTGTAAACGAACCCGCTTCATTCATAGTGGAGGCGTGGTTTCTGGCAGTTACACATTACTCCACTCTTTCATCACTCAATCACTCCCACTTCCTACGAGACCAGGGTGTATTCAATTATGACTTGTATAAATAGGTTTTACATATTTTCCATTAAACAACAAGTTTTGGTGAGAACAACCACACAGTATCCTGAAAATACCAAAGAACTGATAGCTTTCATTCCGCAAGCCAGTTCCAAATTCTGATACAAGTCATAAAATAGCCACACCTTCAGAATTAACCATTCTAGTCTCAACACCTTCTTCGCTTCCCTCCCTAAGACCAAACCTTTTCCTTCACTTCGTGACCGAAGAAAGACTGGAACGACAATTCTTGGTTTAGGCCAGGATTGTACAGATTGATCTCTCGAATCTAAAGTACTCCCGTGAAGTGCATTTGTTTTAGGTTTAGACTCGTTTCTCATCCACACACCCAAATTTACCAAAACCAGCAGAAACAGTCTTCACCCATAAACAACTCCACACGACACCTGACCCATGACTCCCTCATTTTGCACAAAAACTCATCTTAACAATAATTTCATCAGTAAAGTCCCATTTAAAATGGTCAGAAGCTTTCTTGAAATCAGTTTTCCCGAGTAAAACGAGTTTCCTTCTAGAAACAATAAGTTCATTAGCTACCAACACACAATATAACATTTGTCTTTTCTTGATGGTAGCCGTTTCTTCGGAAGAAATTATAGAAGGTAAAATTGTTCTGAGTCTTTCAACAAGCACTTTTAAAACTATTCTATATGCGCCATGAACCAGAATAATAGGTCTTAAATCTTTAATCTCCTCCACATTGTCCTTCTTAAGAATTAAAAAGCAATAAAACTTGTTTTTCAACCTTTAGTCCAAGAAACTTTCATGCTGCGATTCTTGAAAAATCTT
This sequence comes from Papaver somniferum, assembly GCF_003573695.1. NCBI lineage: Eukaryota > Viridiplantae > Streptophyta > Magnoliopsida > Ranunculales > Papaveraceae > Papaver > Papaver somniferum. The sequence continues at coordinate 98,669,989 of NC_039359.1, read as the reverse complement.
CATCAAGTCATTTTTGAGCACATCCCAGCAAACAATAAATCTTCTCAACAAAATGCACCCAAACTTGCTTTAGAAACTCACATTGAGTGAACACTAAATTTGCATATTCACTATAAAATAAACAAGTATGTGGCACATCCATTCCCCTTCCTCTAAGCATAACTCCGGTAGGTAATCTTAAATGAGCTAAAGTTCATAAAAGAAAAAATAATATTCTCAGAAATACCTTTAGCAGCCAAAGTAGCTTTAAGATATTTTGAATATGAAGCTTGACCTCTTCATTAGCTAATTTATAAAAAGTAGTTTTTAAATAAAAATCTCTTGGCAGAAAGAGCCCATTCAATTACATACTGCATGCTCCCCATAATGAGCAGAACACCATTTAGTTCATTCTGCAAACCAGACTATCTCAGTTCATATATTTGGAATTGAGTTTCATAAGCAAACTTAAAATCCAAATATAGCCACCTTCATTTTCAGTGAAGCACTTTCACACGTAAGAAAAAAAATTCCTGGATATAGCATATAAATTTTGAAATACATAATGAAAACGAGAAGAAAGTAACCAACATTACATAATCTGACTATAATACCTTTATTCACTCCAGACTTTGATGTTGAGAAGTATGGAACTACATTCCCCTACATTCTAGAATTTCATTTCATACTTCTACCAATATAAGAGTTTGGTGACTTAGAAATCCAGTCCACACTATCAGTTCCATACTTCTCAACAATAATGTCTTTCCATAAAGCACCCTCTTCAACGCAAATCTCTAACACCACCTAGTTAACAATGCATGATTCATCCTTTTCGAGTTTGTAATTCCCAAACCACCAAAATTTTTCCTCCAATACAAGACAATCCATGTCACTGAATGCAACTCTTTTTCTACCTCAGTTGTCATACCATAAATCTCTTATCAACTTTTCAAACTTCTTGGCCACAAAATCTGGCGTTTCAAATAAAAACATATAATATGTATGGAGACTAGTTAGCATACTATTTATAAAAGGATATAACATTTTTTTTTAATAATGGCTTCTTTCATCCCCCAAACTTAGATTTGAACTTATCTATGTGATAAAACGGCGGTCTAACAACCACACCCAATATTTTCATTTAGGCAATCTGTATGGACTAACTCCAATATAATTCCAAGAGAATCAACTTGACAGTCAGACTTAATCAAGGAAAATATATCCAAGAGTTATATCTCAATTTCTAAAATTAATCTACAATCAAACAGATAGTAATCTGTGAGACAGATCAACATGAGAAATAACTTACATGGTACCAAAGACCAATATCCAAGCATCAAACAATTTTAATCAACAACAAAAGGTTGGATTTACCAATTGATTGAACTACGCGATGAAAATACGAGGGTACCCAAATATATACCTCAATCTAAAACTTTTCCACCTATAAGTCCTTTCTCCGAAGTGATTGTCTATGGACTGAGTCGAGATAATACAACTAATCAGTTCACACTTCGTGTGATCGTCTATAGATATGAGATCGAGATCGACACAACACAACAACGAAGTATGATTACTTGATAATATGTTCGGACTTAACCAAACACAATAGGATTGCTATCAAGTAATTAATAATTAACGTTTGTGTATTTTGTTTCTAATTATAATAAATCAATTATAATTACGGAAGTAGAAAAATAAAAGATACAACAAGATTTTGTTAACGAAGAAACCGCAAATGCAGAAAAACCCCGGGACCTTGTCCAGAATTGAATACTCTCAGGATTAAGCCGCAATACAAAATCCAAACCAACTTCGTATAGTAGATACCAAGCAACTAAATCTATAGTTCACCTAGTACCGTCTATACCCCTGCGCCTCCAACTTGAAATAAGTCACTCACTTGGAAGAATTCCTTTGGTTCGTATTCTAAACAGTAAAGGAACAACAAATATGTTCGGTAACAACTCTTTTCAATCAAGTGATATGAGTTTGACAAAAGGCTCTTCCGTTTATCCCAATAAACTCCTTTGTCGGGTTCTTAGATCAATCTATTCAACAACTACCAAAGTAATTGTTTATACTATGCAATCAATTCTATTAATCACAACGAAATGTATTGATGTCAATCTACTCAACTAATCAATCCAATCTATAAAAATATAAACCGATTATAGTTGGATCCCCAGCCGATCAAGTTTTGTGCACACCAAAGATTATGAACTCAAATAAGAAATCTTCTTTGTCTTCAAATCTTCTTAGATCTTCAATAAACACCTGCACACAATCAACTTGAATCTCTTGTGATCAATCACACGCAGAAAGGAGTTTGTTAACAATGGATTATCACAAGACGTCTTTAGATCTACAAACAGTCTAAAGATCTTCCGTCGAAACTTAGATCTAGTTTGAGTGAATCTTATATCAGAAGAGAAGATTCTCAAGCATAAACAAACTAGGTGCAATCAAAGTTCAAAAACAGTTAGCCAATCAAAAATCAATCGAAAATTAATAATAAACTGCAACTATCTAGTTTCCCACCAATGGTACTCGTAGAGCTTCCAAATCCCAAAGAAGTCTTTAAAACGACTGGTCGTAAGAGATTTCACATAATTAGGTTACTTTCCTCTCCGAATAGACGGCTCCACCAGTAACAACACAACAAGGTAGTTTTGCTGGATCTAAGGATTAGTTTGCTTGAAATGCAAACTTCAATATTTATAGACCAAGGAAGTTTGGACACCAACGAATTTCCAAAATCGAATATTCTCAAAAATATGCAATAAACACCAAATCGGTTTTCATAATTCCTGGAAATGCTGTGTCCAAATATTGACCGAAATCTCAGTAGAAAATCTCCAATTAGTAAATGCACATTACCAATTATTATTTTCTAAAAATTTGCATTTAATTGCTGAAAGCTAAAAGCATATAAAACTAAAAACCTTAATAAAAAGATTCTCAACTTATTTCGATCCGGGATTCTCCTTTAGTTGTTAAGGAATATCTTTGAACAATAATAGGTAAGAATTATTGCACGTGTTCAAAGTATGTTGACATATTTACTTTGTAAATCTTCTTTCATATTTACAATCTTGGAATCGATTTGCCACACTTCCAAACAACTTTAGAATTGGTTCATCTGTATTCCAAGAACTATGTGATTGATCAAAAACATTCAATCACAAATCATGGGTTTCATGGTTATACCAAAAAAAAGTTTCGGTTCTACCTCCAAGTGGCTACTAGGATCGGTCACACTAGTTTCCGTAACATGGCTAACTAAGTACCAGGATCGGTTACCACTTACTTATGGTACTTACTTGTGATCGGTTGCACAAGTTATAGGATCAGTTACACCAATTACTAAAACTTGTTAACCTACTACAATGATCGATTACCATCTTGTGATTAGTCCCAATCAAGTTCTAGGATCGGTTACCCAATGACTAGGAATTGTCACACCAACTAAAAATATCGATCATACCATATCAGGTGATTAATTAAGATTGGTTTCACTAATAAAAGTCATACTGATACATAAGTCAGGCCTTGTGGATAGTTTTACAAAGAACATAAACAAGTCATGAGTGGTTATACTAAATACACATATTGGTAATCCAAAGATTTGCAATGAATAACAATACCAATAAGCCTAGCGATTTCCCTTTCAATTCAAAAAACAAGTTTATGAATTTACTTCCTTTAAACGAATGTAAAATATTGTTTCCTAGGACGAAATCTTCACCCATACCCATACACATAATCATAATAGCATTCATATGATTATGTCGATGTCTTATTGTTGATGGTGGTTTTTAGCTTACGGTTAAATTCGTAAAACCGCACATCTGACATGACGTCACTATGACCATTAGCACATTTATTGAATTGATCATCATGCCTATGTAAGTATTACCATGGTACCTTTTTTTTATGTGTCATGTTCCACGGCAGAACCCTGAACATTGACCGGTATCATCTATGTCAAACCCTAATTCTCATGCTACCGTGCCAAGGCATGCCAACCATGCCGGCCGCACCACTGTGCCAATGGAAAACCATGCCAGCCACATTTCCGCGCCAAGGCATGCCAACCATACCAGCCACATCTCCGCGCCAAGGCATGCCAACCATGCCAGCCGCACCACTGTGCCAATGGCAAACCATGCCATCCACATCTCCGCGCCAAGGCATGCCAACCATGCCAGCTGCACCACTGTGCCAATGGAAAACCATGTCAGCCACATCTCCGCGCCAAGGCATGCCAACCATGCCAGCCGCACCACTGTGCCAATGGCAAACCATGCCAGCCACATCTCCGCGCCAAGCATGCAAACCATGCCAGCCACATCACTGTGCCAATGGCAAACCATGCCAGCCACGTATACCGCGCCAAGGCATGCCAACCATGCTAGCCGCACCATGCACCAATGGCATGCCAAACCCTTGGTCCCACCATGCCAAGCCAACCGCACCTTGCCTTGGCCCCACCATGCCAAGCCGTCTGTACCAAACCCTTGGCCCCAACCATTCTAGCCGCACCATGCGCCAATGGCATGCCAAACCTTTGTCCCCACCATGCCAAGCCAACCACACCTTTCCTTGGCCCCACCATGCCAAGCCATCCGTACGAAACCCTTGGCCCCACCATGCCAAGCCATCCGCGCCATTGGCCTTGGCCCCACCATGTCGGCCTTACCCATGCGGCTACCAAAACGAAGGCGTGCGACGATCAACGGCCACCCTTCCATCCTGGATGAAAATCCTAGACGTCCAAGGTCACGAAACAACGCATGGTAACCTTTGGCCCAAAACCCTAGTTTTGGCCACGCCAAACCGCGCCAAGGCATGCCATGCCACATGTGCCAATGGCATGCCAACCACCTTGCCGCGCCATACCATGCCGGCCTTCCCTATGCGGCTACCAAAACAAAGGTGTGCGACGATCAACGGCCACCCTTCAATCCTAGATGCAAATCCTAGCCGTCCAAGGTCGCCAGAAAACGCATGGTAACCTTTGGCCCAAAACCCTAGTTTTTGCCACGCCAAACCGCGCCAATGGCATGCCAACCACCTTGTCGCGCCATACCATGCCGGCCTTCCCTATGCGGCTACCAAAATGAAGGCGTGCGACGATCAACGGCCACCCTTCAATCCTATATGCAAATCCTAGCCGTCCAAGGTCGCTAGACAACGCATGGTAACCTTTGGCCCATTCTTGGTTTAGTCCGGACTTGTACAGATTGATCTCTCGAATCTAAAGTACTCCCTTGCAGTATATTATTTAGGGTTTAGATTTGTTTCTCACCCACATCACACGAAATTACAAAAACCAGCAGAAACTGTTTTCACCCTCAAGCAATTGGCGACCACAGTGGGAGATTGCTATTTCGGTTACAATTTCAATTTTCAATCCTCTATCTCATACTTCGACCCAGACGTCAGGACGGTAGAGGCAAAAAATCCGATCAGGGATCGACGAATCAGCTACTAGACGGCCCCATACGATCCGCTCAGGGATTGACGACTCAGTTACACGACGACCCGATTACCAGTCATGACACGGCAAGGGCCGACTGGGGACTTCCCAGAGGTTAAAAGCAAACGATCCGCTCAGGGTTTGACGACTTGATTATCAAGTGACTCAGGGACGACTGGGTACTTTCCACGATTGCGGTGCTTCTCACAAAACTCGGACTTGCACCTGACTCATTTTTCGTTAGCAGATCCAAAAAAACCGAATAAGTATTGCCTAGACAAAATACATTGTTTACTATTTCAACTTTTCAAGGGAATGATAAAACCGATAGCCATGTTATGTTTCATCTCATGTCATCTACCGACACACAACGTTCACAGTTCCATATCTTCCCTGGGATGTTTATGTCACTTACAATTTTAACCAAAAACGGCATCATCCTAAAACAGTTCATCCCGAATAATAATCCAAAACCCTCATAGGTAACACTTGTCTATCAACCCAAAAATCCAGAAAATCAAAACCATAAAGCCAGGTGTTTCATTTGCCTTTCAAAAAAAAAAAAACAGTAGAATTTTAGAAGACAGAAGTGCATTCAAAGGAAGCCATTCAACGTTGTTTTGCTCTTCTCAAAGAAGGCGTCCATCGTCATTTGGAGGACCGCCTGTTTCAGCTCCAACGCTTTGGACAACCTTTCGACCTCCGCTTTTTGTTGTTTGACCACGTCCGCAGAAGGACCTTCGGTCACCTTGTCCTGAAACTTTTGGATCTCAGTGAAACCCTAACACCCAGTTCCTCGTGGAATCAGTCACCTACCCATACGTACCTACTTTGCATAATAACGATTACCAGTCACTATTCATGAGGTAGCCGATGCTACTACAGTGATATGTGAAGAGAAGCACAATATTTCTACAGATTCATGGAAGGCATACCTATGGATAGGATTTTCCCCAAAACAAGAAAACAAATTGAAAGAGAAACACTGGAGTACATAGCTGGAATACGCTTGCCCACTTTATTACTACCGCGCTACCGTTAAGCACCAGGACGTGAGAACAAAGATAAGAGATAAAAAGGAGAGCCAACCCCTTTCATACGCATAACATTTTTGGAATTTGAATAAGGAAATGATTTCATATTTGAGCTACGTATGGAAAGAGGCAACTGGGCCCGCAAGAACAAGTCTGCGCCACGCCAACGCCATGCCAAGCCAACAGTCTGCACCATACCAAATCAAGCCAGCGTCCACACCAAGCCAGCGCCCATTCCAAGTCGATCTAGCACTAACAGCTTGCATATTTCTATCGCCAGCATCTTGTATCCTTCCAGCGCTAACAACTTGCATCTTTCCAGCGCCAGCAGCTTGCATCCTTCCAGCGCTAACAGCTTGCATCCTTCCAGCGCTAACATCTTGCATTTTTCCAGCGCCAGCAGCTTGCATCCTTCCAGCATTTCCCTTTGAACGCCCAGTAGAAGGGAATAAGCAGTCTAATTTCATCACACGTAAAGATCGGGAACGACTTCTCCAAAATCGAAGCAAAGAAAATCAGCAACCCCCCTGAGTTCACAAAGACTCTCTTCCTGTCAGGAGCTACATGATTTCCGTGGACTTCGCCCACAAAATTGTGCAGTCTATGATGAAACACTTATGTGAGATTCTGTAGGCGCAGCGTCAAGACAGATTCGCATCCCTCAACCGCACTGCATCAGGGAAGCAGCTGTTTCCAACCAGAGAAGTCGTTCCCAAACCTCAACCTCTCTTGGAAAGCACGATTGATAGATGGAACTGTGGACTCCTAACCACTGTTCGCTTGAAGGGTGTCCAGTTTGATAGCACACTGATTAATGTAGCCGCTCCGCTTCAACGTTCGCTCCAACAGCCGCTCCGCTTCAGCGTTCTCTCCATAAGCTGCTCCAGAATCCGAAGCCGAAGCTTCAGCGTTTGGCTCCTTAAGTTTCAACATCCTTTCCAAGAGTCGAAGCTGCTTCAACGTCGTTTCTTCCTATACAGGGTCGTACCACCACGGTCCCCATGTCAGGGATCATGATCACAGCCATCCAACCTTCATAGTCATGACCACCTTTTGATCCATCTCGCCAAAACTCGTGATCATGGAAAGTTTGCTCGCTTACGCGTCCAGCCAATCCTTTTACTTCCATGGATGCCCATACAATTCCAGCCAACCTACTTTGTTACCACGACAATGTAGTCTCTTCTGATTACATCTGCTACCAAGAACTGTTGCCGCTCATTTGTTGATACCAGCCAGAGCTTCACCACAACAGTAATCACTACAAAAGTAACCTTACTCATCCATATTTTAAGTTCCACGTGGAAGAAGTAACAAAATCACCAGTACGAACGCACGATGGTGATGTCTTTATCATGGTCAACCCACTGACCATACAAGATGGAAACATGTAAACCATACTTGGGGACTGAGGATATACATGAAATCCCTTCACTTTCAAAGCTCAAAAGACACGTTCAACCAAAAGGTCATAGCCACAACAAGGTCATCTACTCTTCAAGGGTGCAGCTCAAGAAAATCATCACATATCTGTCCAGAAGACTCCTTCAACACTTTACAAGGCCTCGGAGGATCCCAAGCCTGCTCAGAGGAAAACAACTTCAGAAACTGAAGAAAAATGCGACAGGGGACTGCTCATCGCAGTCCATCCCGACGACCATCAAAGACTCATGAGATAACTCCAGAGACGTGGCTGAAACATTTTCTTGAAGAAATAGAGGGATCCATGATAAACAACATAACTCTCTCATTCCTACCACTTCATTATCCAGGATATTTCATCATGTGATATTCTGATCACCCCAGCGTCACATCCAGAAGAGTACGATAAGATTATATCAAATCCCGTGGACGTGGATTCAAAGCGATGCAATGAAAGTAGGCTACACATGAGGACTACCAACATGGGACACTTTCACTCCCCTCAACCAGGTTATTTCTGATTTCAACATCATCACTGTCGAAGTTTTACGAGCCGCAGGAATTTCTCAACATGAAGTCGTACATGTGCACCGAAGACTCCAAATGCACGCCACAAAGATATATTCACATATTCGGCCAAGCCATCGGATCTAACAGAAGCATAACTGGGGACTGCTCACCACATGCCATTTCACACGATAGTCCAAGATTCGGAAAATGGTTCGAAGGATGCCACTTGGAACCAAGTCCTTGAAGACTTGATAGTAGCACATCGCCAACGAAACGTCTCCCAACTCATCTATTTCATCCAGTGCCTCCGGAATATTTCGACCAATACAAGCATCCACAACATATTGTCATTGCGATCAGAGGGTCCAGGAACTGAACAACCTAAAATCAAGGATGGACCGAAAACGCAACCACATCCATCTGTCCCAAAAATGCAATGGAGTTTGATAAATTTTGGAATCCAATGGAGAGACACTGCACGAAAGCATGGATCCGGACGAGCAACAGAAAACAGAAGAAGGTCAATATCTCTTTTCATGCGGATGGAGTTTCTAGAGTTTGAACAAAATAAAGATTCTTTCTTGCTCCATGAAACGAATGACTGGGCGCGACTATGCCACCTCGGGCTCGCAACATCCCTCTTGAGTTCTTCCTGATTTTACTGTTGAGCTATTTTCGCCTCCCGAACGAGCTCAAAACCTAAATATTCCCGCGGGGGGAGATAGGAAATTCTTTTCCGTTCAGAATGGAGGGGCGGACGAGTTCGTACGGGAATTATACAGATTCTAATAAGGGGCACTAATTAGGGTTGCAGCATGCTAAAATCTGAAGCAAGTTGTTACCTTCCCGAAGCCAGTCGTCACCTTCCCAGGGAACTGAAGCAAGTTGTTATCTTCCTGAATCCAGTCGTCACCTTCCCAGGGAAATGAAGCAAGTTGTTACCTTCCCGAAGCCTGTCGTCACCTTCCCAGGGAACTGAAGTAAGTTGTTACCTTCCCGAAGCCTGTCATCACCTTCCCAGGGAACTGAAGCAAGTTGTTATCTTCCCGAAGCCAGAAGTCAACTTCCCAGGGAACTGGAGCAAGTTGTTATCTTCCCAAAGCAAGTCATCATCTTCCCACGGAACTAAAGCAAGTTGCCATCATTCCACGGGCCCGCAATTCTTCCTGAATTTTACTGTAGAGTTGTTTTCACCTCCCGAATGAGCTCAAAACCTAAATATTCCCGCAAGGGAAGATTAAAAATTCTTTTCCGTTCATAATGGAGTGGTGGACCGTCAAAACCTGAGTTCGTACGAGAATTCTACAGCGATTCTAGTAAAGGGCGCTAATTAGGGTTTCGGCATGCCAAACCCTAATTCAGACAATGTTCCCATCATCCCATGAAACTGAAGTCGGTCGTCATCCTTCCACGGACCTGAAGCCAGTCGTCATCCTTCCAAGGAACTCAAACTAGCTCCATTCCAAGCCGAGCAACGCAAGCAGCTCCATTTCAAGACGACCAATGCTGACGGCTCTCATTCCAAGCCGACCAATGCCTGCGGCTCCCATTCCAAGCCGACCAATGCCTGCGGCTCCCGTTCCAAGACGACCAACGCCTGCGGCTCCCATTCCAAGCCGACCAACGCCAGCAGCTCCGCTGAAGCCGCACCAACACCGACAACTCGCTAATCCAGACTAAGCCGACGATTTTCATCTCACCACTCCACGGTCTGCACCACCAGTACAATTTATGCAAGGCCTCCAACACGGGAAGCACAAACTCTCTTTACCTCTCGAAAAAGGTTAGTCGGACCTTCCTGACCATCTTTTCACGACTTGTTGTTTCGATTTTTGTCCTGGCATGTCACCATCTAATGTTTACCTCGCAACGATGCTCCCGTTCCGAGCTAAGCAGGGGACTTAATGTTGATGGTGGTTTTTAGCTTAGAGTTAAAATCGTAAAACCGCACATCTGACATGACATCACTGTGACCATTAACACATTTATTGAACCGATCAGCATGCCTATGTAAGAATTACCAGGGTACCATTTTTTTATGTGTCATGTTCCACGGCAGAACCCTTAACATTGACCGACATCATCTATGCCAAACCCTAATTCTCATGCTACCGCGTCAAGGCATGCCAACCATGCCAGCCGCACCACTGTGACAATGGCAAACCATGCCAGCCACATCTCCGCGCCAAGGCATGCCAACCATGCCATCCGCACCACTGTGCCAATGAAAAACCATGTCATCCACATCTCTGCGCCAAGGCATGCCAACTATGCCAGCCGCACCACTGTGCCAATGGAAAACCATGCCAGCCACATCTCCGAGCCAAGGAATTCCAACCATTCCAGCCGCACCACTATGACAATGGAAAACCATGCCAGCCACATCTCCGCGCCAAGGCATGCCAACCATGCCATCCGCACCACTGTGCCATTGGCAAACCATGCCAGCCATACCATGTCAGCCTTCCCTATGCGGCTACAAAAACAAAGGCGTGTGACGATCAACGTCCACCCTTCAATCCTATATGAAAATCCTAGACGTCCAAGGTCGCCAGAAAATGCACGGTAACCTCTGGCCCAAAACCCTAGTTTTGGCCACGCCAAACCGCGCCAAGGCATGCCATGCTACATGTGCCAATGGCATGCCAACCACCTTGCCGCGCCATACCATGTCGGCCTTCCCTATGCGGCTACAAAAACGAAGGCGTGCGACGATAAACGGCCACCCTTTAATCCTAGATGCAAATCCTAGCCGTCCAAGGTCGCCAGACGATGCATGGTAACCTTTGGCCCAAAACCCTAGTTTTGGCCACACCAAACTGCGCCAAGGCATGCCATGCCACATGTTCCAATGGCATGCCAACCACCTTGCCGCGCCATACCATTCCGGCCTTCCCTATGCGGCTACCAAAACGAATGCATGGAACGATCAACGACCACCCTTCAATCCTAGATGCAAATCTTAGCCATCCAAGGTCGCCAGACAACGCATGGTAACCTTTGGCCCCAAACCCTAGTTTCGGCCACGCCAAACCGCGCCAAGGCATGTCATGCCACATGTTCCAATGGCATGCCAACCACCTTGCCGCGCTATACCATGCTTGCCTTCCCTATGCGGCTAACAAAACGAAGGCCTATAACAATCAACGACCAATTTTTCATCTAAGGTGCAGATCTTAGCCGTCCAAGGTTACCAGTTAACGCATGGAAACCTTTGGCCCTAACTTTTGGTCGTTCCTAGACTAGGCCATATTAAAGCCATACTGATCATGCTTTCATGCCACTGGCTATCAAACGAAAGGTTGCAATAATCGACGGCTACCTTTCCTCTTAAGATGCAAAGTCTCAACTGTCGAAGGTCACCACCGAGCCGGCAAGTCTCCCAAGCTCAACTTGCCAGACAACAACAACGTGTTACATGTTTTCAACGAAAACACTCGAGACATCAACGCATGTCACAAACTGGGGGATGCTCATTGGGTATTGGTTTGGCGGTTTACAGCGTGCGGAGTACACTACACCTGTTATAAGAAAGTGTCATAAGGATGAGGCAGTTAGTAAATACATGGAGTAATGGTGAAACGCTTTCTTTTATGGAACATCAATTCCAAGCGTTACCGGTTACCACCTCCTCCCATTTACTCATATGTTGTCCATTTCTTAATGAGACCAGAGTACGTTTCACTTCGACTTGTATAAATAGGCATTACCTATTTCCACCGAACGACAAGTTCTGGTCAGGAGCATACAATACTCAGAAAACGTTTGCTAGCTTTCCCATCTGTTAGCTTCCCACTTTCTGATACAAGTCAAAAAACAACAACTCTTCAAGAATCAACTATTCTGGTCTCAACACTCTCTTCTCTTCCCTCCCCAAAACCAACCCTTCTCCTCCACTTTGTAACCGAAGCAAGTCTGGAATGGCCATTTCTTGTTTTAGGCCGGACTTGTACAGATTGATCTCTCGAATCTAAAGTACTCCCTTGAAGTACATTGTTTAGGGTTTAGATTTGTTTCTCACCCACATCAAACGAAATTACCGAAACCAGCAGAAACTGTTTCACCATCAAACACTTATATACGAAGTTCAGAAGATAGGCATCATAGTTATTAGATCATTGCTCGGTCGAACTCGCATGCGTTGCTATCTCAAGCATGTTTGTCAATGCTAGTGATCAAAACTATAAGTCTTGATTTCTAGTCTATTATAGCTAAGTCTCGGACTAGGACAGAAAGTTTAGTTGAGATCAAGTCATCATACAATAAGAAGAACTATTCAAGGAACCGGTGGAACTTCTCGACAAAAAGGTATGTGAATACTTGAACTTATCTGTCACTCAAAAGTCTATCTACTCTATCTCCCACTCTTTGAGAAAAGAAGTCGTATGTTATATATATATAGGCTTGGATTATACACATTTGGTATTTCGAGCCGAGTATACCTCGCCTATCTATATATCGAAATATGTGTTGGTAAGGTTTTCAATTCGATGATGTTTATCTTTACCTAGTGACGAAAGTCATGATATGTTTCAATCACTTTTAAAATTGCTTTGACGAGAAATAGTGTAACAACTATATAATGTCCTCTAAGAATGTTTCAATGATTGAAATGGGAGTTTAGATTACATAACCAATGGTGGACATAAGCATTGTTGTGGAAACACATTTATGTATAAGTCTTATTCCTTGAACCAAAGTTTGCGAACTTTGTTGATCAAGAGAACCGGAAGAATGGCGTGAGCCAAGTCCACGAACTGCCGAAGTTCTCAAACCCGAAAATTTCTGCTGGAGTTCACAAACTACTTGCGTGAAGCTAAGTCCGCGAACCGGCGAAGTTCTCAAACCCGAGAATTTCTGCTGGATTTGTAAACTCTGCCCGGTAACTTAAGTCCACGAACCTAGTCTGTGAACTTGAGAAGGTTATATATCTGAAGATGATTTCTGAACTTAAACTTAAAAATACTAAGGAATGCAGTTTGCAAACCGTGGCTATAAAAGTTCATGAACCGATTCAAGTGGATCAAATCATCTTTGCTTCAATTGTGTCTTATGTAGTACATGAGATTTCCTTGCAATTGAACAACTCTCTAACTAGTTCATTTGAAGTCATTTGAACTAGTTATGGTGAAGAAGAACATGGTTGATATGAAATGCTCATATGGCTAACCTTTTGGTTAACTATTGTTGAACCAACAAGTGCATACGTTTTGGTACGGTTAACAAACCTAGAAGCGTGTATTTTCAAGTGTGTGTAACAAGCTAAGTTTTCGATCTAACCGTTGAGAATTATTATCTTGAATCTAAATCAGGTTTTCATCTAACGGTGAATATTGAATGCTTTGTTACTAAGCTAACATTGATTGCAAACCCTGATTTGAAAGACTATATAAATGACACATCTAGTATTGTACAAACTAATCCCCACACCTTATGTGTGATACTAGTTTGCGTGCTAGAGTCGATTCTCCTTTAACCTTTGGTTTTCTTCTTCTAAACCAGGTTAACGACTTAAAGACTTCATTAGGATTGTGAAGCCAGACCGATACTACTTTTATCGTAGTTTTGTGATCTGGTCTTACATCTTCTATCGTATGAGTACAATCAGATTGAGTGGCTTGAGATTGATATCTCCGATAGGCAATATATAAAAAGTAATCACAAACATCTTCGTCTCATTGTTTGTGATTTCGTAACATCTTGTTTCGCTACCATACGATTAAGATTGTTGTGAGGTGATTGATAACTCTGGGCTTTTCTTCGGGAATACAAGACCGGATTATCAATTGGTTCCTGTTCACCTTGATTATTATCAAAAGACGGAACAGAACTTTTAGGGTTTATCTGTGGGAGACAGATTGATCCTTTGATAGACTTGTCTGTGGGAGACAGATTTGTTTATTGTCAAAGCCTGCGATTTTGGGTCGTAGCAACTCTTAGTTGTGGGTGAGATCAGCTAAGGGAATCAAGTGCGCAGTATCCTGCTGGGATCATAGGCGTAGGAACATAACTATACCTTGGATCAGTGGGAGATTGATTGGGGTTCAACTACAGTCCAGTCCAAAGTTAGCTTGGAGTAGGCTAGTGTCTGTAGCGGATTAATACAGTGTGTGTTCAATATGGACTAGGTCCCGGGTTTTTTTTTGCATTTGCGGTTTCCCCGTTAACAAAATTTCCGGTGTTTGTGTTATTTCAATTTCCGCATTATATTGTTTTATATTTATAATTGAAATAATACAGGTTGTGCGTTAGATCATCAATTAGAATATCCAACCTTTGGTTGTTGATTTAAATTGATTGATCCTTGGATATTGGTCTTTGGTATCATCCAAGTTGTTTCTTGTATTTGATTAAAAACTCGCTGATTTCTATTTGCTCGAGTAAATCAAAACAAGATAGAGATATTAACTCCTTGAGATACTTTTACCTAGATTGAGTCTGACCGTCTATTTGCTTCTCTAGAAAGTAATTTGGAGTTAGTCAATACAGATTGTTAAGCGAAATATTGGGTGGTGGTGTTAGAACCCCTCTTTTTCAATAGTTCGTATTGTATTCCATGATATTACGTATAACTAGAGTATAATCATTCACATCTTCGCAGTTATGTTTTCAATATAGCACGACTTGAAAGATACGTTAGGAATGAAACAGTTCAAGTCAAAATATTACTAACCTGAAGAGGAAGGATGGTGTCGTCGTTGTAGATCTTTACTTCTTCACACTGTTCAAGTCTTCAAGTAATACTTGTATGTCTCATATCCTAATAACTTTCTAGCTAACCTATACGAAGTTGACTCTAGTAAATAATCAAGCGGCTCTTTAAATGAGTTTTTGTTCACTAAAATATGACAACCAAACTTGACATACCAACGCTTGGTGGCTTCAACCGAGCTATGCTCTAACACGCGCAACCTGTGATATTTTAATTATATAGAAATAATATTGCGGAAAAGAAATAACATGGACACCAGAAGTTTTGTTAACGAGGAAACCGCAAATGCAAAAAAAAAAACGGGACCTAGTCCAGATTTGAACACCACATTGTATGAAGCCGCTACAGACTCTAGCCCACTACAAGTTAACTTCGGAATGGAATGTAGTTGATCCCTAACCAATCTCACACTGATTAAGGTACATTCGCATTCCTTACGCCTCTGAATCCCAGCAGGACTCTACGCACTTGATTCCCTTAGCTGATCTCACCCACAACTAAGAGTTGCTACGACCGAAAGTCTAAGACTTGATAAACAAATCTGTCTCACATAGAAAAATCTATTTGAATAGATAAATATGTCTCCCACGGAAATACCTACAAAGTTTTGGTTCCGTCTTTTGATAAATCAATGTGAACAGGAACCAATTGTTAATCCGGTCTTATATTCCCGAAGAACAGTCTAGAAATATCAATCACCTCACAATAACTTAAGTATATGGTATTAGAACAAGTTATTGTGGAATCACAAAAAATGGGACGAAGAGTTTTGTTACTACTTTTTATATCTTACCTATCAGAGATAAATCTCGAGAAAATCTTAGAGAAGATAGTACTCAATACGATATAACAAAGTAAGATCAGAACAAGAAACTACAGAGAAAATAGTTGAGTCTGGCTTCAGAATTCCAATGAAGTCTTTAAGTCGTTAACCTATAATGGTTTTAGGAAAAATTTAGGTTAAACGGGAATCAACTCTAGTCGCAACTAGTATCACACAAGAGGTGTGGGGATTAGGTTTCCCATTTGCTAGAGTTCTCCCTTATATAGTCTTCAAATCAGGGTTTGATAACTTTAGAACAAAACAATCAATATTCACCGTTAAATGAAACCTGATTTAAGATTCAAGCTAATATATTTCCGCCGTTACATGGTCTTTAGCTTTTTACACACCCATGAAATATACCTTTATTTAGATATGGGTAACCGTCCCTAAACGTTGGCTAATAACAGTTAACCGAAGTTAGCCATATGAACACTTTTCTCTTGACCTTGTTCATCTTAACACTTTTAGATCAATTGATAATCAAATTAATCTAATTGTGTTACTCATAGAGTTGTTCAATTGTTTATATTATCATAGATGTATACAAGACACAATTGAAGCAAAATCGGATTGATTCAAAAGAATCAGTTCATGAACATTTTATCCACGGTTTGCAAAGATTGCATTCCTTAATTTATAAATGCATTTGTTCATGAGTATAAAATCATATTTAACCGATTTAAGGACTTGAACCACTTAAGTTTGCAAACGGGTACGCGAACTTAAGTTCTGGACATTGGTCACAAGCCGACAGTTTGCAAACGGGTATGCGAACTTTAGCTCCGGACTGAACTCAGTTGAAACCGTTTGCAAACGGGTATGAAAACTTGGTTCCCGGACTTCAACAGTTAAATCAGTTTGCGAATGGGTATGCAAACTTAAGTACCCTGACTTAAACAGTTGAATAAGTTTGCGAACGGGTATGCAAATTTCCGGTCCTGAATTCCGTCAAAACAGTTCGTACACTAAGTACACAAACCGTAATATATCCAGACATGGGTTATCTCTTAACTACCATTTCAATCATTGAAACATTCTTAGAAGACGACAATAGCTGTCTCACACAAACTATTAGCTTATAAGCAATTTTTAAGTGATCGAATGATCAATACGAAACATTCCGAACCTACATCAAATGAGTGTCTCACACAAATGATGTAAGATGTTACCAGGTGATTTTCACATGATCATCTTTTGATTTTCGTCAAGAATAATGATGAACGTGGTTAAATCGAAAAACTTACCAACGCAATATATTTCGAGAAAGATATAAGCGAGTTAAACTCAGCTCGAAATATCAAATGTGTATAATGTAAAGTCTATATAGCTATACGACTTTTGTCTCAATAGGAGATAATATAAAATAGACTTCTGAGTGATAGATGAGTTCAAATCTCCACATACCTTTTGTTGATGAAGTTCCACAAGCTTCCCTTAGTAGTTTTTCGTCTTCAATCTATGAATGCCGTGAAGTCTAAAGCTCAACTACACATTCTATCCTAATCCGAGACATATCTATAAGTAGATTATAAATCAAGACTTATAGTTTTGACAACTAAACTTGACGGGAGTAACACTACACCCAACTAATTCTATGCATAAGATTCTGTATTATCTAACTCCACATCTGCATGAAACTGCATCTCATTCAGGCACGCATAATACTAATAATCAATCACTTTGGAAAACACATTTGAGTGGAATTAGAAAAATTAATGTTGATGATTCTTTTGATATTGACACTAACCAACTTGGCACTGATCTTATTTTACGAGATCATACAGGTTCCTACAATGGCATTAAAGGGAGTTATGCAAATGGAGCATTAAGTGCAGAGGATGGAGAGTGTATGGAAGTGCGAGATAATATAAAATAGACTTCTGAGTGATAGATGAGTTCAAGTATCCACATACCTTTTGTTTATGAAGTTCCACAAGCTACCCTTATTAGCTCTTCGTCTTCAATTGATGAATGCCGTGAGTCTAAATCCAAAATACACATTCTATCCTAATCCGAGACATAGCTATAAGTAGACTATAAATCAAGACTTATAGTTTTGACAACTAAACTTGACTGGAGTAACACTAAACCCAACTACTTCTATGCATAATATTCTGTATTATCTAACTCCACATCTGCATGAAACTGCATCTCATTCAGGCACGCAGAATACTGATAATCATTCATTTTGGAAAAAACCTTTGAGTGGAATTAGAAAAATTAATGTTGATGCTTCTTTTGATATTGACACCGACCAACTTGGCATTGGTCTTGTTTTGCGAGATCATACAGGTTCTTGCAATGGCATTAAAGGGAGTTACGCAAATGGAGGATTAAGTGCAGAGGCTGGAGAGTGTATGGCAGTGCGAGAGGCTTTATCTTGGGAAAAGTAAAATCAGCTAGACAACATTCATATTGAAGCTGACGCAAAGCTGGTCATACAATCTATTACTGGAAGCACTTTGCTAGTTCAATGGCAGAATATGAATATAATAAAAGAGATTAAACACTTTATCTCAAGTTTTAGTAGTTGTGTTTTTACTTTTGTTGGTAGAAAAGACAATCAAGTAGCTGATTTTATAGCAAAATCAGTAAGAGAGACGGCTTTAAGTATTAAAGCATATGAGTCTTTCAATCCTGAGCTTTGTAGTCTTCTAGCGAAAGACATGCAAAATAATACCAGCTAAAATCCCAATAAATGTTTTCTTATAACAAAAAAGACAACTAAACTTGACAAACAAGTTTGATATAGAAATCTTGCGAGTTCGGCCGAGCAGTGCTCTAACACTATGATTTTTTCCTATTTCGCAATGCTCTTGTATATACTCACCATAAAGGTAACCTAAATAAAATACAGGTAAGCTACCAGAGTAATATCCAACAAGTCAGAGAAAATTAGTGTAGATAATCATCACACCCCATACTAAAAATATGACTCCTTGTAAAATTAGTTTGAGACCAATGAGCATTTGAAAAGAAAGAAGTAACAATCTAAGTTGTTTAACTTGCTCTATATCAGCATACATTAAAATAAGAGTGACATATGCAAATTGCAGATGACTAACCCTTTTACCTCTAGAAACTGCTTGAAATCCATAAATTAGTCCTTACTCTTGAGCTTATTTATCATGTATGAACGATATTCACATATAAGAAGAAAAATAAAAGGTAACAACGAATCACCCTGCATGATCCCTTTGTTACTCTTAAAGTAACCAGCAGCATAGCCATTAATAATAACAAAAAATCTGATAAACTCCACACAACACCTTACCCAACTCCCTCATTTTCATAGAACTCCATCTTAACAAGAATTTCATCAATGAAGTGCCATTTAACATGGTCAGAAGCTTTCACAAAATCAATTTTGCAGAGTAAACCAGGTTTCTTATTTTTGATTATAGAATTAATAAGTTCATTACCCACCAACACACAATCTAATATTTATCTTTTCTCAATGGAAGTAGTATGTTCAGAAGAAATTATAGAAAGTAAAATTGTTTTGAATCTTTCAACAAGCACTTTGGAACCTATTCTATATACGCCATGAACCAGATTAATAGATGTTAAATCTTTAATCTCATCCACATTGTCCTACTTAGGTATTAAAAAAAGCAATAAAAAAAAGTGTTTTTCAACCTTCAGTCCAAGAAACTTTTAAGCTGCAATTCTTGAAAAATCTTCAGCAAATCATTTTTTTAGCACATCCTAGTAAACATTAGAATTTTACCATAAACCTATCAGAATGATCAAAAGAAGGAAAAAGAAAAATAGGATTTTCATTTTTTTTTTGTTTGGTTGGAAAAAGTAGTGAGGAAAATTCACGTGCTTCCTAGTTTGAAGACACTCAAAACCAAATTGTACACATTCACATCCCACATTTTGTTGACAATAACTAGATGATTGTACCGAAATAACGACGCATCATGCCCCAATAGTCTTTTCCAAATTTCTGCACCGCAGTTTTCACCGATGCTCATGAAAAAAATCATCGAAGCAATTCAATTAATAATCATGGATTTTTTTCATCATCAATTACTATTATTCATCAAACTAAAAAACTGTTTAATCATTTTTTAAGGCTGAATGTTTGTTTGGAACACAATTTGAGGCACGAAATTTACTGACTGTAATCGAAGACGAAAAACATCATTAACAAAAAGAACAACATTTGATGATTGATACCACAGTTGGGGGAAATTTTTTTATAGATTTTCGTTGATTTTTGCTACTGATGATTTGTTTCATCCGTCTATCAAACTACTAGTGCATGTAAATTATATCACTTTATAATGGTCGTTACATACCCAGTCAATCAAATTCCTTGTCCATTGATATGAAATTTTCATTTCCTCTTAGTTGTCTTTTCTCCCAAAGTTAAACCCCTAGTAAATCCAAAAACAAAGAAAAAAACCAAAACATCTCCAAAGAAAAACCCCATAATAAATCAAGAGAATTTTGACCAGATATCCGGCTATTCCTTTCTAAGAAGTCAGTTGTCTGGGGGATTCACCTTCTTATAGGCTCCGCTGGACGACATGATATTCTCCTTTAAGTATTTAGGTTATTCGTCTTCTAATATTTGTTTATTTTTTGGATGCATCAACTCCTGCAGGAACTAACATGGAAGGTAGAGTTAGCTTGTCCCCTTGTGACACAACTCCCCCCACCCACCCACCCCCCACCCATCTGCTTCGTTTTCCTTGGCTAGGTTACCCATGAGGCTCGCTGGTAGGTTAGCACAGCAACCTGTTCAATTAATTTAGTAGTATATTGTTGGAATTTAGCTTGTTAGGATTCCAACTAGTTAATGTAATACTCTTTATCCAATAAAGAAAAATCATGAGTGAAAGAAAAAAAAAATTGTATATTTTTTTATAAGCAAATAAACCAAACAGAGGACTACACATTCTTGTGATCGGCACAGAGAGCCGGTACAAGCCACACAGGAGGGGCGTACCACGCCATATGAATTGCACTTTTCTTAGCCCATTAGGCGAGTTCGTGTGCTACCTTATTAGCCCTACGGTTTACATAGACAAATTGCAGGAATCTAAATTTTTGACTTAGGATTCTTATGTCTTCATAGCTTGAATGGGTGCGATGATCACCAAGGAAGATCTTCTTGTTAATAAGTTCAACAATTCCGGCTGCATCACTCTCCACGATAATATTCTTCTCCTTCCTCACCAAAGCTATCTTTAGTGCTTCTCTGATCGCCTTCACTTCTGCTTCTTCTGCTGAGTAGCATTTTAGGTTTGTTGATTCGGCATATATGAATGATTCCTTTGAATCCTTAATAATTATAACCATTTCTCCATTACTAGATTCAGAGTCCAAGCTCCATCTATATTAAATTTTATCCAATTATCAGGCGGAGGCACCCAAGTCGAAATCTCTTGACTAGATTTATCCATTGTTGCAATTCGATTAAGAGGTGAAGCTAAATTAGGGATCGGCATCATCGATTGAGCTCTTTTCATAATGGAAATTGGTTCTTCTGTGTTGTTATTGTGAACTATCTCGTTTCTATTAGCCCATAAGGACCATAAAATGCAAGCTACCATGGGGAAGCTTTCAGATCTACCAGAAGAGTCTTTATAAGGACTTAATTGGAGCCAATATCTGATCCATTGATGAAAGGTATGATTCTGGAATTGTTGGTTGTTGACAATGATCATGAAACCATTTCTTTTTAGTTTCCTGCAAGTCACAAGTGAGTGCATAATTTTTTCTGACTTCATCTTGATAAAAAGTTGAACCCTCGCAGGTATGTTTTGTTTCCAAATTTTTGTCCATAGATCAACATTAGAGTTATCACCCCTAACACTAAGGGCATTGTAAGCATATTTGATAGAGAAGTTTTCATCTTTTGATGGTGTCCAGATTCTTCTATCACTATAAGTTTCCAGAGTTAGGGGGATTTGTTCGATTAACAATTTCGACTGTTGATCAAATACATCACTCAATTTTACTGTATCCCAAGCTCTTGATTCTTGATTAATCAAGTCTTTTACTTTTAGATTCATGTCTGACACAGTGTTAGCCTTTGGAGTAGCAATTGCTTTGCCAGGAATCCAATCGTTGCACCAAGGGTCAATGAAGTTGCCTTCACCCACAACCCAAACAATGAAAGGTTTTGTCTTGGTCATGGTTTGGTGAAGGCATTTTCATACCCAAGAAACAATACAAGGGCACTTAGAATTTACCACATCCACATTTTCAAAGTACTTTGCTTTTAGCAATGTTGCTAGGAGTGAGTCTGAATTTTCTACTAGTCTCTCCATACACTCCTAGACATCATAGCCAAATTGTTTGTTTCACTTGTTCCGAAACCTAATCCTCCTCCTTCTTTTGTTTTACAGAGGCTTTTTTTTATAGATAATAGATGCAATTTCCTTTTTTTTTTTTGTATTTGGATCTTCTCTCCACGAATGTCTATTGAGATGAGTATCAATCTTATGGCATAAGCTTTTCGGAAATAAGAAAGTGGCCATGTGATATAGTGACATTGCCTGTCCAATATGTTTCACCAAGGTAGTCCTCCCTGACCGTGTTAACCACCCATTTACTCTTTTCTCGACATAGATGAGTAGAGAGATGTGAGCTTGGATTTTGGACTTTAGAATTGTAATTGGAGCACCAGGAATTGTAATTGGAGCACCAGGATATTTCTCTCCAAGGCTCAAATTAGGGATATTCAACACTTTGGCTCGAAGTTTTTTATGTTTCGGATGAACCTTCCCACTGAAAAAAAAAATTGTATTAGTTTAGACTCGAGCTGTATGGCATACGAGGGGGGAAACAGTTCACCATAATGCTTGCTTTTACCGGCCATACTTTACAAGTGTCCGGTGTAAGGAAAGTGTATAGCAACGAAAAACAACGGTAGCAGTGTACTGTACTCTGTTACCCGTAGTACGCAACCTTCTCCTCGTTTCGTAACCTAAACTTCTAAAGATATTAGGGCTAGCCGGCGGCTAAGTTTCAAACAAGGGTTTTCGCTGCCTATAAATTGAATAGAAATGCTTTCTTTCAATCTCACCTGCCTCCACCGTTTCACTCATCCGTTTTAGGGTTTTCTTCTCTCATTTTTTCCGTCTATCGCCCTTCAGAGAGAGTCTCTCTGTTTTTCTAGATTTTGATAATTTTTTATATGTTTGTATTTTGATTATAAGTTTGATTTTGTTCAAAACCTCTGTTTCTTTATACAGTCAGAGCTATAAATCTCTCCCTGTGTGATACGGAGTAAGAAAGATTTGGTGAGAATATCGTTTCAGGCGTCCATTAATTGATTGACGATCTGATTGTTGCTCTTCAACATTCCTGAATCAAATTGAAGTTTTTAGGGTTTCTTTTTCTTTTTATTTCAGAGGTGAAATTGTATTAATGTTTGAACTTAATATTTATTTCTCCTCCAGGATCACTTCAAAAATCTGATCCACATTTTGACAAAGTATTCTCTAAATATGTTTAATTTCTTGTATTTTGTCTATTTGGATTGGATGAAAAATGAGTGATTTGACATTTCTTAAAATTATCGGTCAGATGTAGTATTTAAACTTGGGTTGATTGTAGCTTTGAGTTGCAAGTTATTCAATTAGTAGCATCAGAAGGCAAATGGAACTTGAAATTATGAGTCTTTGCCTGCTTCAGACCAGACCTTTTTATCTAAATCTGAATAATCTGATAGAACTTGAAATTATGACCCTTGATCCCTCTAAACTACTCCAAATTCTCAAAAACTCATCAACGTTGAATCGCGCGGCCACATGCATTAGTAATATGTTGATGCCCACTGATTTCCATTGCAGTTGAAAGGATTCTTAAGCCTTTGGTCTGTAGAAGGCCAAGAGAAGTGACTACCTCTTTGAACATGATAATGGAAATGACAAGTGATTCAAATTAGTAGCATCAAACTTCTCCATAAACCTCTGATCTGTAATCCTAGCCTTAGCAGCAGCAAACCTTCTGTATTCGTCAAACACAGATGACAAACACCATCTTTGTGATTTTCTTAAGCAACCAACAAGACAACCAGTCCGGTGCTGCAACAACGAAAGGATTTATAGATTCGCCAAGGATTTAAAAGTGGCATGTTATCTAAAGAAAACGAAAATCTGATACGTACTTTCCCTCGTTTGCAATGAATTAGAAGTGGGTGATTCCTAACATCTGCATTACAAACAATAGATATTAGAAACTCAACTCCATAGGCATGCTTAGAAGGTCTCTGAATCACAATCACTGCACAAGGTACAAAGATTTTGACGCATTCCATTTCTGAATAAGATTGTATATAATACCCAGTACAATTTTAAGTGCCTCACGAATTGTATCCTCTGGGATGTTCGCACAACACTCCTGCACGCAATAATAATCCCCATTGTTAATCCAATCCACAAAGTAACTTAAAAATTACAGATGTGTTGCAAATGTATAATTAGTCTTTGTGAAACCACAATTAGAAGATCATATCATGTTTGACTGATATATCTCCAACACTCAACTGTCTCGTCAAATCAATTTGTTAGTGTGCATACTGCATATAAGACTTCAACAGATATATTTAGCACTGGATCCTTAACCCACTTAAAAAGCTGGGTGACCATGAAGATGCTTTGTTACAGACTTACAGTTACATTCCCAATAGGGTTATCTAAGATTCAATGTGTTTGAGAAGCTAGTACTCACAATTCAACCAAAATAGACAAGAATAAAAAAGAAGATGAACAATGACATATCAAAATCAAGATAAAATCAGTAGTGAAGTTGTTAAGATTAGGCCACAGAATGATTGTGATTAACAAGTTCACAAAGCCCGAGTTAGGAAGGGTTTCTACATGGGCGGTTGAAGGATTGATGGTACACAGAGGAGGCACTTTAATTCTTTAGAATCACATTACTTCGGACTTAATGTAGCATCACAACTGAAGAACAAATAGAAGAGAACTTATCTACAACTCTATGATGTCAGTTAAGAAAAGAATAGATGAGTAAACCCCTAAAATAAACTTGTAGTTTGAATGACATTGAAGTTGCTGTCAGAGACGGGCACAAACATAAAAAGCAGAACTGCTGATTCACCAGTTTGATACTTAATCTAACTAGAGAGCTTATGGGATT
This sequence comes from Papaver somniferum, assembly GCF_003573695.1. Classification (NCBI taxonomy): domain Eukaryota; kingdom Viridiplantae; phylum Streptophyta; class Magnoliopsida; order Ranunculales; family Papaveraceae; genus Papaver; species Papaver somniferum. Next base: position 98,644,895 of record NC_039359.1, on the reverse strand, counting down.
AAGAGGATTACAGCATACCAAAACTACCAAATTCTTAAAGACATGATAATTGATACTTTGTTATCAAGACAAGTTTACGCGGGCTCTCTGAAGAGATGTTTCCAAGACAACATCTAGGCAATACTTCAATATCTAATTAGCTGACAAGGTCTAATAGCTCACCCAAGATTGGGAGACTTCGAGACCGATGCAAGGTCAGGATTGAAAGATGAACAACGAGTATTCTACCATAACACACATATCCTACCTAATAAAATCTTGATACAAGGTATATAGGAGGTGGCAGATGCGGAGATATTTTACTCGAAAAACAAACAAAATACACTGAATATTGACAGGTTCATACAGCATAAAAACTTTGATCATTTTTCTTATGTGCACCAATTGGATAGACAATGTAGTGGATACACATAAGGTAAATGATGCACAATATTAAAGTAATACAAGTTGAAAACTGTTGGGGATTCCACTATGAATGTTTACATTCACCTATTAGAGTTTCTAATTGTGGTTGCTAGTACCAGTCATAACTCACAAAAGAATCCCAGATGACATAATTAAGGTGAGAAGTATGAAGAAGCCACTGAAGGAAAAACAAATTTCACAAGAGAGGTCCCTTTCCAGACAACAAAACCACCTAAAGACTGGAAGCACACTAAAGTACATAAAGCTACTTTAAGTCAAAAGCTTCCACTTGTTCGCGTAATGCAAACATTTACAGAATGGGAGTAAACCTCAACAAGTTGACAGCGAAATATGAATGCAGATGCAAGTAATAGGTTACAGTAATTAGCAACAAAAGTCTGGTCCGAAGCTCAAAAATAGGCAGAACACGATCTCAGTGTTCTGGTGAAGCGGGAAAGTAAACAATATCGGTTTCAGGCATCACTCAAACGTCCCAAAGGCATAAATATGTTTGAGGGAAAATTACATTGTCTAACATCCCTGATTCGCTATTGTTATGTTTGTTCTTCTTTTTTCATTTTAATGGAATTCTTTTTAAACTTCTAGTTTTCCGGTAGATAAGTATAGTAATACTAAGAGAACAAAATAAAAAAAATTAAATTCTAATCCAATTTGGTACAAAATCATACCTTGTTTCCTTCGATCGGAAATTGGAAAAGCCGAATTCCATTCGACTTGAGAAATTCACTGTTTGCAGCCGGATAGGGTTCCGGACATAAATATCTGCATCAATCATCAAACAAAAAGAACCCTTAGTTACATATTTCACCAAATTCTCCGAAAATGTACAAAATTTAAACAATTAATACTCACATTATAGAACGTAATCCAAGGGTTTCCAAGAAAGTGAAATTGGATACACCAGGGAAACCAGACCTAAATACTCCATTATCCACCATAGAGAAATTCAAAGGCGGAACAAACATATCTTTATCTTCTTCTTCTTCTTTTCTCACTTCATTTTGTCTCTCTACTACTACCTCTTCTTTGCTCACAATTTTCTTATCAACTACTCCTACAAACTCTTCTTCATCTTCTAAAATCACTTCTTCAATAAATCTCCCCATTAACAGCTTCTCAATTTTCATCACTTTGGCGCCACAACTAAAAATACTTCAGCCTTGTGAATTTTGATCAATCAAACAAGTATCTGATGAAGGGAAGAGAAGTTCATTTGGACTTCAAAGAAGTGTAAGTAACTGTAAAATATGACCATTACATATCTCCTTTTAGCTTTTTTGACAAAGATTTGTGGCAAAATATTGGGAATCTACTGCGTATGACTAGTCTTTGATGGTGACTAGAGCGTTATGCGATTTGTATATGAGATTTGTGGCAAGTACTTGCATATATACCGTCAATCTCTCTCCCATAGCCATAATAGTCTAATTCCCTCCCCATTATCTTTCACTCCCCTCGACCATTGATTGTTTCCCTCCTATTAACATTATTCCATGGGATATGCCATTGTGTTGTCGAATCATAGTTTGTTGCGGTGACGGTGCGCCACGTTCGACTGCCTGTCGCTTAGTGCTACTAGTGCCTACTCTACTGTCCCATCAAAAGAAAATATCAATCATTTTTTAGAGGAAGCTAAAGAAAAGTGTTGATAGGCTTACTATAATCTAGCCAAGCACTATGGTTCTCCAATTCTTTATGCTATGGCTATAAACTAGCCAAGCCAAGAGCCCTCAAAAACGCATCCGCTGTGACGGAAATTCAAATATTTTAATTATTTTTAAAATATTTTTTGAAGCAATTCGTCGTGTTTTTGATTTTTATCCAAAATATTTTAATTATTTTTAAAGAAGAATATTGAGAAAAAATAGAAAATTTAATAGAAAAAAGAGAAAATATAAAAAATAAATTGGGGAAAAAATATAAATTAAATTGAAAATGATGAGGAATACTCGGTATCCATCAAAACCCGAGCGAAAAAGTATCCGAGAATTCTATTGTTATTGTGGAAATGTTATTACGGAAATTGAGTTTCCGTCACATATTTATTTGCTAATGAGCTACTAATCACTGACCAAGGTTTATTAAATCCCTACATTCTAGCCAAGGGATAACCTATAGTAGCTGGGTCTGGATATGGGGATAGCCAAGCCAAAATGCTCCATATAGTACTTAGTGTCACAGGGTTCAAACTATCCAAATGCAACAACCAACCTTGACGATGACACTATACTCCACATCACAGTTTCAGCTAACTCGCCCTTAGCCAATTTCTTCACTTTTTGGCTAAAACTCTATTCAACCCATATTGAAGATTTACAGATTTATTTTACACAAGGCAGTTGGCCAACCATGCCAACTGGCCTAACTTCTTTCCCAAAGCCTTATAGGTAGTCCCTAGCCTTTTAGAAAGCATAAAGCAAATACTAACTCGTGTAACCAACTTGTAACCGCCAAGGCCATGTGCCTAACACATGTCATCTAGCCTTGTTGTGCCACGATAGCTTAAGCCAGCCAAAGTACGACCATCATACCGGTGCATCATTCCCCCAATGATGCAAGTGTGCTAACGTAAGTCTTGCTTGCAGCCCTGCATGCCTCATGCACACATGCTATGTGCCAAACTTTTTTGGCACTTCTTTGTGCTAATCTCGCATCTTTTGCCATGTCAAAACCATGTTTGGCCCATGCCTTGGCCTATCTTGCAACTCCGGATGCACTATGTATCTTTGGCCTATGCCACGTTGCAAGTATCGCGCCATCTTGGCGCTTTATTACTAGGCTGCTTGACCGACCGGTCATAGACCTCCCCCACCAACTGAACTCAACACGCTCTTCGATTCTTTTTCTTGTGGGTAAGTCTGAATTTGTTCTTCAAATTTCCACAATGTAGTATCCTTATCCCAAGAAGCTTCGGAGTCTGGTAAACCATGCCACATTACCAAATAATAAGTTCTCATATTCTTCTTGCTTTTCTTCTCAACCCAATCATCAAGTATACTCTCTACTTGCTTGTCGAATTCTGATCTGATTACTGCTGGTGCACGCTTTTCTTGTTGTCTCTAAGTGTCTAGCAAATCAGGATGGTACTTTTTCAAGAAGCTGACATGAAAAGTGGGATACACTTTCAATCGTTCCGACAAAACGAGTAAGCCACCTTACCAACTCTTTCCAACACTTCAAAAGAACCATCATATCTTGGATTTATGCCTCCATGCACTGTCTTGCTATAAATCTTCTTCCAAAACTGGGGTGTTAGCTTAACCAGCACCATATATCCCACCTCAAATTCCACATCTCTATGACGTAAATCCGCATACTTCTTCATCCTTCTTGTTAGATAATTGCTCAGTCGAACTCACAAGTGTTGCTATCTCAAGGTTGTTATCAAATTTAGTTGATCAAAACTATATCTTGGTTTCTATCCTACATTTAGTCAAGTCTCGGATTAGGATAGAATTGTGTAGTTGAGTACCAGACATCACTGCGTTCTACCGTTTGAAGGCGAATATCAACCGAAGCTTTTGGAGAACTTCATCAAAAAAAGGTAATTGAAGACTGAACCACATATTACTTAAGTTTTCACCTTTCTATCCATGAGACAATATTGCATGACTAAAGAAGACTTTACATGCACAACAAAAATTTCGAATCAAGTTTATCTTGATTAGTTATTTTCGAAATATGTTGACTAAGCTTAAGAACATTTGTTCATACTTGATGAATTTGGTTAAAAACAATTTATTGTTTATGACCTAAATTATGATTCAAGATTATCATTTAAAAATAGCATGGAACGGTGATATGTGTCATTGACGTTATTTGGGAATGTTTCAACTTGATTATTAGAGAGATATAAAACTATTGTAAATCTGGATACAGGACAGTACATGTACCAGCTTACATACTGGAAAAACTGTTATAGTCCGAAGCCGCAGTACGTGTACCTTGTACACGTACCGGCGTAGCTATAGTTCGGCAACGACATTCAAGTACACACGATTGGTATGTAAACCCAAAAAGTTTTGTCACTCGTGAACTTAGGATGAAACACATACCCGGTATACAAACCCAAAAAGTTATGTCACTCGTGAACTCATGTTGGTATACATACCTAGTATGCATACCGAAAAGGTTCTGTGAAGTACAGGTACTTACCCTAACGAATATTTTCAGATGCATCAGAATTATTTCTATGAGATAATCGACATTTGAACAACTCTCTATAAAAACACATCTAGACATACTTGATCATATTAACCGATGGTTGTGACTCTAGATTAAAGTCTTAAAGTGTTATATGAAAAGGATTAAGCTTATAGTTCGTCTGGCTAGTTTCGGCTAACCTTTCATGGACAAGTCATTGTACATGGTTCGGTTATGGTCCATTCTAACCAGAGTGTATATTTTGTTGTGTTAATCTCAAAACGAAGATTCCTCCAGCGGTGGATATTGATTGCTTGATTCCAAAGCTACCTAGCTTAAATCTAAAGCAACATTTATAGTCTATATAAGAAGAACCTCAAGCAACTGAGATCTTTTAATCCCCGACATTATTCTTGTGTGTCTTAGTTATAAACTAGAGTCGTCCTCTCCTTTAAACCTTTTTAGGTTTAGCGACTAAAAAGACTTCACCTAGGGATTCATGAAGCGAGGTACAACTATCTTTATCTTGATAGTTCGTGTATCCTGATCTTGCTACTGATTGTTGAGTCTCACTCCGATCAGGAAATATAAATAGAAATCGCAAAGTTTCTTCGTCTCGGGGTTTGTGATTCCATAAGTATATTTCTAAATAACGATTCTTAATTGAAACCGCAATAGGAATTACTTGTAAGGTGAATAATAATATAGGATGCTCCTCGAGAGTCGTAAATACCAGATTTTGAGATTTGCTAGACTTTGATCAAAACGGAAATCACAAATAGGCTTATATGTGGGAGGCAGATTGGTTTAAAGTCTTCAATTTAGTTGCAACAAATCTTAGGTTGTAAAGGAAGTTAGCTAAGAGAATCACTTGCGCAGAGTCTTACGAGATTCGAGAGGCGTAAGGAGCGCGACTGTAACTGAATCGCTGTGACGGTAGATTCGGTCTCAACTATATTTCAGTCCGAAGTTTTGATATCAGGATAGAGTTTGTATCGGCTTAATACAATTTGGTGTTCAAATCTGGACAAGGTCCCGGGGTTATTCTGCATTTGTGGTTTCCTCGTTAACAAAATTTCTGGTGTCTGTGATATTTTTTTCCGCATTATATTGTTTATCTTTATAATTAAATATCACAGGTTGTACGTAAATCAATCAAAGTAGATACGTCCATTGTAATTCTTGGATACGACTTGATGGATCTAGGATATTGATCTTTAGAATCGTCCAAGTACTCTCACGGTATAATCAGGTTCACGAACTTGTCTCCGTTTGCATATTGATTGTGAGAGAGAAAGATACAAACTCTTCTTATAGTTCCTTATTGACAGGAAATATCGGAATTGTAATTGAGTTTAGTCCATACAGGTTGCCTAAGAAAAAGTTGGTGGTGTATTTTGGTACCCCCGCATTTTACTATCACGCGTTTGCTCAGTCATTCCTTTTTAGACCTTGCATAGGGATATGCTGCTAGACAGGAGCCTTGCTTCTTAGCCTTTGGCACCTCATGAGGGGTTAATGGTTGATGTCCTGTTGCTAACTCAATAGGACTCAACCCCGTTGATGAAATATTGTGCAAATTGTAACAAAATTGGGCAGTATGTATCAGCGACACCTAATTTCCCTGGCTTACAGTCACATAATGACGCAAATACTCTTCTAACAATGCATTTATCCTCTCCGTCTGACCATCTGTTTTGGGTTGATTGCTATTAGATTAGTTCAGATCCAAGCAATCCGAACAAGGCAGTCCAAAATCTTCCTGTAAACTGTGAGTCTCTATCGCTCACAATATCATGCGGAAATCCCAAATACTTCACTATATTCTTTAAGAACAGATCCGCTGCAATGTCTGCGTTACAAGAATGGGGACAGGTAATGAATGTAGCATACTTTGAAAAAGCGATCAACGACGACCATTATCGAGATTCACTCATAGTATCTTGAGGAAGTCCCAAATACTTCACTATATTCTTGAAAAACAGATCCGCTACAACGTCTATATTACAAGAATGGGGACAAGGAATGAATGTAACATACTTTGAAAAAGCGATCAACGATGACCACTATCGAGCTAAATCCTTGCACCTTCAGCAACCCATTAGCAATGCTATGGATTGTCTGGAATCAACAAAGGCTGTAGAAATCCTGCTATATTCCGTCATTCCGTCTTATCCAGTTGACATACTAAGCATGTCTTCGCATACAACTCAACATCTTCTTCAATCTTAGGTCAGTAATGAGAGCGATTTATCAAAGCATGTGTCTGTTCCATGCCTGGATGACCAGCCCAAATGGAATCATGCTTCTTTAGCAAGAGTTCCATTCTCAATCTAAATTCCTTAAGAAATTAGGTGTGTCGACCAGCCAACTTCCAAATTTATTCAAAAGTGTATGTGGCGCATTTAAAGCGATCTGATTAGTCGATGGGAAAGGGGGCCGGCAAGCGACAACATGGAGTGTGGCCGACCGGCCAGGGTGGCGCCTGCTGGAGCATATCGGTCGGCCAAATGGCGTGGCCACGCCTTCCTTTGTTGTTGCTTTTACTTGCTGCAGTTCCTCTGTATTTCTTTGTTTTCTGCTCTAGTAGAACCTTGCTCCTACTAGCTCCATGATGGATTAATCTCCTAGCTTGCCTAGGTTTAGTTTCGACCAATAGGGTTCGAGATATTCCGCAGGGCGAAAAAAACCTAAATTTGCAAATTAGTTAGGTTAAAATTTGAATTTTGCGAGCTGTCACAAAATTGATCAAATCTGGTGAATTTTGGGTGTTGACACAAATTTTTTAATTTTATTCTCAAAGAGCAGTCAACGCGTCTTCTGACTGAGCACTTTCATGCAGACCTTAATCTTGATACTTCGGGAAATTCATACTACTCAGCTGCGAGTGAACACCAATTATCATGCCATATCAATATTAAGGGTTCAGCCGAGGAACATAGCATAGGAAAAATACTCAGTACGACATATATTAATGAATAATGCAGGCGGGAGATTAATAAAATTTATATAACGTTTGGGATTGTTGTTAGATGCACCATTCTGAATAAATTTTTTATGTATATATATATATATATATATATATATATATATATATTAAATTTCTCAACACATATGTAAGTAAAGAGGCCTAGGTACTCATTATTTTTAAATGGCTCTATTTCTTTGCAGAATGACATCACATTAAATACAAGGTTTCACAATTTTAACCCTGAACTAAAAACCACCATCAACAATATGTTTGCCACATCCTCCCAAGTAGCGTCAGCGGGTGTAGTATGAAACAAATGGATAAGAACTTGAGAAACTTAGGTACCCCTATGAGTTAGTTGTTTAAAATCCAAAGTAGCGACAAGCATGAAGACTATCTCTCCTTCATCATCAACTAGTGGAAGAATAGGTATCGTCGTAGCAGAAGCACCTATCTTTTTCTTCAATTGAGAAACATGTAAGACATGATGGATCTTTGACTGGATAGGTAGATCCAGCTTGTGGGCCACATGGCCTATCTTATCCAAAATAGTGAAGGGTCCATAATAACGAGTTGAGAATTTAAAATTTCGTCTTGCCGCTATGGATGACTGACGATATGGTTGCAGTTTTAAGTAAACATGATCACCCACCTCAAATGTCCTATCAGTTCTTGTCTTATCTGCAAACAATTTCATTCTTTCAAGATATCTAACATCTTTAACAGTAAGACCGCTAGTCATTTCTCAAGAAAAGGAAAAACCACTGCATGATACCAATTGTAATGGTTTCTCATACCTATTTAAAGAAGTTGAGCTGTATTGATTAGGGTATTGAATGAAAAGCTAAAATTTCGCTATGCTCATTTTGAATGTAGGTTAATATCAAACTTCAGAAGTTGATAGTAAAGAAAACCTATTTGAGTATTCGGATACATATCCAGAAGTTGGTTTTTGACTTCTAAAAACAAATAAGCAGACGTTAATTTGGGTACACAATTTCAGAATGACTTTAGAAATCAGAAAAAATTAAATGTTTTTACTTTTGACTCATGCTTCTGGCATACAGACGCGCTATAGAAAATCAGAATTTTAACCACTTTTATGATGTCGGTCTTCATAAATCCAATATTTAAGGATAACCTTCGCGTGCAACCCATCAGGTCGAGAAGCTTATTTTGGGTCATTTTGAGAACCTTCGACTCCATTGGTTAGATTACCCGTAAAGGACTTTACACAGAAGTCTAATGTATTTGTTAATGGCCAGTTGACGTAAAACAACTGTTAAGCGATACAAAAATAACTCGTTCACGTACGAAATAGGTTTTACGTGTGTGACAGAGTCAAGTGTGACCACTTTCGCGCGCAATAATTAACGACGATATCACGATTTCTCTTTTCTTTTTGAAATCCAATTTTTCTTATTAATTAAAAAAACAAATTCATTTCCATTCCCCCACTTTCTCTCTCTCAAATCAATGTACAGAAAAACAAAGTCCGGAAGCTTTTTTAACCTATTTCACACGAATCAAGAACATAAGGAATAAAAAAAGATCAACAAGAATCATCCGATTTGTTATTTTGTAGATTTGATACATCAAAAAAGATCGAATATTAGGATTGATCTTTTTTTTTTTTTCATTCTTTGATTTTATTTATTTTTTGTAATTTGTTTGATTTTTTTTTATTTTAACTAGGCCTAAATTAGTAAATTTTGTGGCAGTTGATGATCGGTATAAAAGATCGGTGACTAAAGTTGATAATATTAATTAGATTGATTTTTGTTTGGAGTTTGAGAAATTTTGGCGATGAATTTTTTGGTTTGTTGAGGAGGAGTTTCTGAACTTGTTGTTGTATGTAAATTTTTGATTGAAGTAAATAATTTAGAATCATCACGATGCCTGATAGTTGGAAGGTTAAGATCAATGCCTCTCCTGATAATCTTCAAGGTAATTCACTCTCTCTTTTTCTAGTTTTTGGTTGCATCAAATTTGTTAGTATTCTCCATAAGAGGCTTACTTTGTTTTTATTGTATTCAGAAGCAATGTGGCGATTGAAAATCCAGGCACAAAATGGTGTTGTTGTTGCAAATTCAAATCTCTATCCCGATCGGCCAGGTGAACCTGATTGTATTTATTATATAAGAACAGGATTATGTGGTTATGGGAACAATTGTCGCTTTAATCATCCTTCTTATCCAGGGCAGGTAACAACAACATTTTCACTTCCCATTGTATTCAAGAACAATCCAGTTCTTCTGCATATGGTTGTAGCATTAAATTAGTTTGTTATGGAAGTCTGTGGATCTTTTTAACAGTAACTTGAACTAGTTGTTCTGTTGTTACAGGTTGCTCAGTACAGAGGGGAACTTCCGGAAAGAGATGGACTACCAGATTGCCAGGTACTTATTTCCTATAGAGATCATACTTGAAGAATGAAATTTGCTACCAGTATACTTGAATTATCTACTAATAGTCCGTACTCGGTTTCATGACTATCTGCATGTATACCAGTTTGGGTTATCCTGATATAGATACCACGTCCATTTAGAACCATCCAGGCTAATTAGGTGGTGATTATTATACAGTGTGTATCTTTGGAGGTTAAACACCATTTACTTTCGAATTTGGTAGAAGCTTGGTAAAGAAAATCTCTCTGACAGGCTTTTATATGTTTGCTCATCTTTATAGTATTTTCTCAAGACTGGAACTTGTAGATTTGGAGTGACATGTAAATACAATCACCCACGAGACAAAGATGATGCAAGAAAAATCCAACTAAACATGTTGGGATTGCCTATTCGTCAGGTGCCTACTTCAATTTTCTGGACCTGCTTTTTAGTCCAATTCGATTGGGTCTTGATGCTGAACACTTTGAATTTACTTTCCCGTTTCATATTAATCAGTATGACATGCTTGTGTAATACTGTTGTTATATAGGAAGAAAAACCATGTCCACATTACATGCGAACTGGGGTTTGTAAATATGGGTTCGCCTGCAAGTTCAATCATCCACAGCCAGCTGCTGTTGGATCTCTGCCACCTGTAACTGGAAATGCCTCTTTTGGATCCACAGGCTCATCAGTAGCACCTCCATTATCGGGTTTACCATATGTTGGTGGAATTCCAGCATGGACTTTACCAACAACTCCATATTTATCTGGTCATCCTATGCAAGGTCCTCAAGCCTACATGCCTGTTGTTCTTTCTTCTTCTCAAGGCATTATAACTGCACCACAAGGCTGGACTTACAGTGTTAGTAGCTAATCTCTTAAAATTAAAATATAATATTGACTTCAACATCCTAGTATCATCTTTATGCTTTCTTATATTTTCTTTATTTAGATCTGACTTTCTTATAAGTTGAGATTGTTGCTGTAAGATTGTCTGTCTATATGCGAAACTTCTTCCATAGATAGGCTTGTTGTTTTTTATTCTTTCATAGGCATTTCAGTCACAAAGTAAAACTATTTCTGGAGGTTGATAGGATATATAGGTTGTCTGAATTATTATGAGTAAGTCACTATAACATATCACACATGAAACTTTAGAGATCTGGTGTCGGTTCCCATCAGAAGTAGTGTCAGATTGTTTTGTTCTGGAGCAAAATATCTTTTTAAGCCTTTGCGGTTTTCATGTTTGCATGCCCTATACACTTGACTTTTATTATATTATATCAAGTTTCAGAATGCTATTTGCTTGAAGACGTTTCGGGCATCATAGATTAGAACAAAAGCTTTCATACTAATTGCACATCTTTATTACATAGTGTTCACCTTGGATTCCATTACTTCTCCTAGTTCTACTAAAGGTTACTCGCGACTTCCCTATTTTTCTTACAGTCATAACTCCATGGTTATTTCTTGGTCAACCAGTAGTTGAAGTATGAAGAACTGCCATCATGAAGATGCTGATAACTTCATGCACTTAAATGAAAGGTCATTGTTCATCTATTTCTGTCCCTATAATTTGCTGGCTGCATGAGCATAAGAGAATTCAGGTGAGGTTTCTACAAAATGGACTTGATATAACAGTTATTGAGGTTAGCAAAGTGGAAGCTGTTAGAAAGGAGAAAGGAGGTTGAGAAATGGATGTGATATTCTCTTTCCAACATGATAAAATTAGAATAAGAAGCGACGTTTGACATTTTAAATACGAATGGCCATCTGCCCACAAGATTTCAACCAAGATGGAAAAACTCACTATGTAGGCTATCCATGCAATAGAAGATTTCAGTTTTACCCATTTAGGAGCATGAGAATTTCTTCCTATATAGAAAAAGGATTATAAATGGAGAAACTTGGTATAGAAAAGAAAGAAAAGATTTAGGCGTAAGCTATATACATGTAGGAGTAGAGACACGGAAAGAAAAAGAACAAAATAAAGAAATTCGGAATTCAGTGGACCTTCAGAACTTAAGTAGGCACATTATTGCTTCATTAAATCAATTTCATCTACGTTTGTGAATGTGGAAAGATTATCATGGTTTTGAATGCAGTATGACGGTAATATAGGATAGATTGTTTCAATTATACATTTCAATTTTTGTTTCAGCTGAGGAACATTGGAAAATTAGGACAGAAAAAAAATTATAATAGGTTGCCTCATTATAAGAGTTATTACTCACTTCGTTGATAGTTTAGTTCAAGAAAGATGGAATAATACTTTGACCTTCTTGTTGATGATTATTCTCATACATTCTTTGGCTCCACTTATCTTTTTAACAACAGAAAACGTTGGCATCGACCCTAGGCTCTACTAAGAGTTAATGGCATTCAATCATTGAGCTCTTCATAGGGTCTGCCTAAGAATAGTTGGTTCTTATTGATCGTTAGATAGAACATATTGTTTGATTATTCCCATATTCCCACTTGTATCGACAGTACCAAGAAACTACTTTAAGGTACCATTGTTCTACTTTAAGATAGAACAATGTCAAACATTGCAAGTAACTTAGCAGGCACATGGCTGTGACACACGCTGAATCAGCTACTGGAGCATGGATTGCGAATAAGTACAACCATCAGTTTTTTTGTCTAATTATCGTCTTCATCAACCAACAGGAAACTGCAAACCCTGTGTCATCAACCAATGTTCTCGGATCCAATTTCATCTACACCAGTAAACACCAAGGCGAATTGGGTATCAATGGGCAAGTGCACATGTTGCAGACTCCTGCGCCCCAATTCCCTGAGAGACCTGACCAACCAGAATGCCAATACTACATGAAGACTGGAACCTGCAAATTCGGTCCCACTTGCAAATATCATCATCCAAGAGAGAGGACAGCTCCTTTGGCAACTAGTACATTGAGTCCATACGGATTGCCACTGAGACCTGTAAAATCTTAAACTCCTTATTATCTTAACCCATTTGTTACATTCTTGATGTTCACTTTTGATGGTTGTTCTTTTTTGCTGCAGGGTCAAGCTATATGTACCTTTTACAGTCTCTATGGAATCTGTAAGTTCGGTTTATCATGCAAATACGATCACCCATTAACAGGATTATATAACTACAACTTGGGCATGCCCGCTCTTTCCATACCAGATCCTACCTTTTCTTACAATAGAATCTCAACATTGGCTGGCTCAGAAGAGAAATCTCCCTCCAAATCTTCAATATCGCTTTCTGACCAGAATGAAGAAACTGATACCACAAGTATCAAACATCAGTGCATGGATGCCAAAACATCTGAAGAACCAAAACAACAAGCTGTCTCTTCTGTAAACACTTCAACCACTTCACTTCAATTGCCACTAGATGCATCTGAGTAAAGTTTTTTTTTCTTTTTTTCTAAGTTTTTTTTTCTTTTTTTCTATTTTGTTTCCATTTTCTTTTATGGCTTACATTTTGGGAAACATTTCGCAAAAGGTGCCTCCTATTCCCCATTTTCACCTGCAGTTCTGAGTGTGGAATAGGCTAAATGGAGATCCATATGGTGGGTGAAGGCAGGAGGCACTGAAGGCTTTCTTTTTTTGTGGTGAATAAATTGCAGGTGAAAAAGTTGTGAGTTACCGCGGGCAACAACTCTTTTGGTCTTCTTAAAAACAATTACTACAACTTATCTATGGTTGATGAAAAGAATAGCATGTTATAATTCCCGTATTTTGTCCTTCTACCTTGCTTGAAGTGTTCAGCTTCAAACGCTGTACCTGAGAAAGATATGGCTCAGTGAACTGATCTAGGCTAAATCTAAGAAAGCAACGAAAGATAAAATCTTGCATATCCTTTTGTCATTTTCCCATTAATTGCAGGGGTGGGCATGGCATGGCATGGTCGAGATTGATCTGGTTCGCCTCATCCGCGTCCAGATTGATCTGGTTTGACATCCGCCTCTGATCCAACATCCGATGAATTGGATGCGGATAATTAATATTTAAAATGTCGAAGTAGAAATAAAATAGGGAAGAACAAGAAAATGAACACTCTTATTGATTAGAAACAAGTTACTGTTACATAGGTTTAAGCATCTACATATACGATACAAGCTATGAGACTTTCAGGTATTAAAGGTTTTTTTTTTGTCTTTGTTCCTCCTTGTATTATTCTTCTGTGGAGAAATAGGAATATTCTCCACAACAACCATAGGTTTAAGCATCTACATATACGATATAATCTATGAGGCGCTCTTCAGGGATAATTAAAGGTTTTTTTTGTCTTTGTTCCTCCTATTATTCTTCTGCGGAGAAATAGGAATATTCTCCCCAACAGTAAAAGATGGTTATTTTTTCTTGAGTCAATTAACTTCCCCAACATGGTCAGCAATAAAACAACCTGGCTTGATTGGTGTACATCCAAATTAATTGGAGTATACCAAATGAGACAAAATAAGGTCATTTTGAAATAAAATATAAAATCCCTTAACCACATATTTACAAAAATGGCTAATCTACCCTTGATTAATTAATACTAATAAATGTGATTAGGATAATTAATTTAGTTAGTTAATTAATTGATTAAAATTTTGAAATTAGGGTTTATTTTAGATTGAACTCATGGATGTGGGTAGATTTTTAAGATTTTTTTTTTTTTTTTTGAGAATTCTACTTGTAACGAAATTAAATCGTACTACCCAGACATTTACAAATATGAGATTGTGGAGCTGCTGGGTGATTTTATACTCAAAATTATAGAAGGAATCAACATTTTTAGTTCTGAAAGTATGAAAACTCGCCAAGGTCGACAATAAATACCCTGCCGACTATAAGATTTTTGACATACATAGAAAGGTATTACAAATGCATGATTAGTCGGTAAGGTATTAATTTCATAACCTGCCGCCTAAACTATAGTCGGCAAGGTATTAATTTAATAATCTGCCGACGAAAATATAGTCGGCAAGGTATAGAGATGGATATCTTGTCGACCATGTAACTGCTAATTTCAGAGATGAAAAGTCGGCATGGTATTCAACCTTATACCCCGTCGATTATAATTTAGTCGGCAAGGTCGACAAAAAATATCCTGCCGACTTTTGATTCGTTTTGATTCTTCGTTTTTTTTTTTTTATATGATTTCACATGTATAGTTAGAGCGTATAAGAAATATTTTTTTTTAATATATTTTGGTCGGCATGATTTTTTAGTATGGACAATTTGATCTTTTAGACACCTCTTAACACACTAGTTTGGATATGAATAAAATAGGTATACCCCAATCAAGCCAGGTAAGACAATCATGTCTCTTTTTTTTTTCCTTGAAGCATGAAGATTGAGACAAATTTTTTTGGATGCTTCTGGAAATATATATGAAAACATTAAGAATGTTTTACAGCATTTTCAGCTAAGGTACCTTGATGAAATTATTGACATTAAGTTCATAAAAAATAAATTTAAGATGGGATATGGACCCATTATTCTTGGGCTCCATGGTTGGATTCCATTCTTTCAAGACAACGAGATGGCCATCTACATTCCATGGAGTTCCAACAATGACACATTGTATTCTTCCCAACCATAAAAAGTAAAAATGACAACATTTGTAGCCCCGTTGTAAAATGGCACTGTTACACTCCTTTACATTTCAGACTAGCTCACGGTAATTAGTTATACAAATAGCTCAGAATACTAATACGAGATATAATTAAGTGCTAGGCTAACTAGGAAATGTATACAAGTAAATGATAATGGGAGAAGTTTCTGTTTTCATTTCATTACTCTTTTTCTATTTTGAGTCGGTCTTACAAAAGGCTATTTATAGCCTATGCCAATAAACAAGGCGGCATATATGGAAGATTCAGGAACTGCTCACGTGGTAGTGTACAATCCTAAACTAGTTTTATGTTTATCTTAACATAGTTTATTTAAGGATTAAGACTAATCCAGCCCGTTGATCATTATCTCATTTTGTGAGATAAAATTGCCGATTCTTGTTTGTTCTTTGACGTGTCCAAGTGAAGTGGGCCCCACGCTGTTCAGCCACAAAGATAATCTACTTATAACACTCTCCCTGAATGACCACCGTTTCAAATGTTGTCTTGTTAAAACTTTGTCGGTAAAGACCTGATGGGGAAAATCCGAGCAGAAGAAATTCTGTTGCCTCGTCAAAACCTTGCCAGAAAAATCCAATCGGGAAAAAAACTGGTCGAAGGAAAAAGAGTACAACATCATCGGTAGCTTTAAAGTAATGACGGTCGTCACGAATTTTCTCCCCTTTTCAAAACTGCGCCAGAAAAACCATTCAAGAAAAACCTGTGCTTAGAGTGAGGTTGGTCACCGCCATGAAATGCTTCCTCTGTCAAAGTGGCGTCAGGAAAACCATTTAGGACAAAACCTGAGCTTAAAATGAGGGTGGTCGCCACCACAGAATATTTTCTTTGACAAAACTGCGTCAGGAAAACCACTTGGGACAAAACCTGAACGCCCGCACCAAGAAAACCACTTGGGATAAAACCCGAGTGCCCAAAGTTCATAATAATGCTGACGTCGATGCTAACGTTGCCTCGTTAAAAACCTCGTCCGGAAAACCACGTGGGACAAAACCATACCAAAGGAAAAGAGTACAACGGACGGCGCCCAATAATGGTGTTGAACATGCATATGCTGCCTCGTTAAAACCTTGACAAGGAAAACCCAACGGGACAAAACCTTGGCGAAGGAAAAAGAGTACAACGCGTTTAAGTCCAGCCAATGATTCTACGAGTTTACTCCCCCTGAAGCATGATTTCTTAAAGCGATTGGTGGTGCAAATATTATATAGCCTTCAGAAAACTGCTTTACCATTTGCAGTTCATGGAGGATTTACTTCAAGTCGTTCTCAGGGTGCACAATCGCCATTGTACGCCTCGTATTTAAATCCTCTGTCTATTGCACACCAAATTCAGTTTGCCGCTTTAACTTCAGGCATTACAGTGAAAGGCCTTTTGTAAACTCATATATACTGTAGAATCAATTTCTTCCTTTAAAAGTGTAACCTGCAAAACAAAAGTTAGAACACCAACAAGATAATGCATGCATTATATTCGTGTATGGTACTTCTGGATCATAAATTCAACGTACGTATCAGATAGATCGATCACTTCCATTTTTTGGGAATCACATAGTAATAGTGCTAATTTAGTTGCACAACAAGTATCATGAGTACCAAAATTGGATACTCTAGTCTATACAGACAGGCTATGTTAGCATAATCTCGAACTTCAGGTCGAGAAGTTGTTTCACTTTTCAATGAGATCTCATATTTTAGTTCAAGCGTGGATTTTAGCGCTACTAAGGGCTCTTTAAGAAGCCAAAAATGATATCATAAATCCATTCAGATTTTAACCTTATACCAAGAACATAAAACACATACAAGGATTGCTCATGAATTTCTCCTATGTGGTGATAATGGCTCATTTCAATCCTGACATAGTTCACAAAGTCAGGTGGATGCCTAAGTCAGAAACTCGAATCCTTCAGGGATTTATTACAACCACTAGTCATAACAAGATGCAATATGAGTCCCTCGGGGACTACCATGCTAAAGTGGATCTATATTAGGAGAATAATTTCGTTTTACAGAAACAATCCTGGGGTTCAGCAGGAAAACCCCTAAATCGCACTTTGAGCGATCATATTACTCTCTCTACGCTTCATCTCAAACACCAACCTATGACATTCAGGCCTCAAAATTTTACGGTGTGAGTAGGATCCGATCTTTTGCGCTTTTTGGAGAGATTTCATCATCTACCTTAGTTTGATGGGAACATGTCATATGCCTACCAATCACAATGTCGATGTTCCTCTACAGAGGGGTATACAACCACTATTGTAAACAGTAATCGACAATCATATACGATTTAGCACATTCTCTAGTGCATGCACATTCAAGAAAATTTCACAAACTGGTAACAACGCCACTTCAGGGGCATTATCATCTCCTCATTTTCAATAAGGAGTTTCAAACTTAAAGAATATGGATCATATTCTGATAGTCTCCATGAGCACTATATGTAGTCTCTCTTCAAGAGCACTACATATTAGAAAAGTGATTGGATTCTCTTTTAAGAGGCATATATGAGGCAGTTATTCAGGCCTCAAGCGTGTTTTAACACACAACTTTGTCATTGCGAGATGCATGATTTAACCTGCTGTGACAACTTCTCGTGTCTACATCCTCGAACAATATTTTCCCAGAGCTATTGCAGTTATTTGTTTTAATCATGAGTATTCTCCAACACCTCAATTACATCCAATATCTTGGTGTGAGAAAACAAATGAGATGTTTCACGCAAATTCTAGTGGCAGCCGAACTTTCTTTCATCAGGATAAAGCTTAATCAGATAACCTATTTGATTGTCGACATTGTTTACATCAATCTTTAGGTGGTGCCTGTCATCTCTATGACTTCAAGGGAAAGCCCTAAATTTTTTTGACATAATACTTGCCATCTTCAGGTGGCAAGTCTTTCTCCCCCTGGTTAAGGAGGGAAAACCTTTTTAGGTTATCAACATAACTCTCACCAACTTCTTGTGGTGACATTTCTACCCCTGATTAAAATAGAGAACCTTAAAGGTTATCAACCTTACTCACGCCAACTTCTGGTGGAAGGTTGTCATGCCAACTTCTGGTGACATTTTAGTTTTCTTGATCATGGCGGAAACGTTACTATCTCATTTCTGGAAACTTCTGGTTCCATAATTTTGTCCAATTTTCAAAGACAGTTCCACTCATGATAGTTTTTGGGTGTGAATTAAACCACAAAAGTATCCCAAGAAAGCTGCAAACTCAACAAAATATGAGACATTTCACGTCGTTCCTTCTAACGGCCTCCCCCTAACGGCGGGAATACAGTCTCATCTGCAATAAGACATTATCATCTCAGGTTTTCAATGTCTTATGAATCGAAACCAACATATATAGTTAGGTGACACTATGGACCAAACATGTAAATTTAAAATGTAGGGTTGCTTCCCAAAAATATCTTGATGGTAAACAGTTGGTCGAGCAATCAACTAAAGATGCTTAAATAAAGAACTCAACTATACCATGTTGAGCGTGCACATGTGCTATTTATGATCGATATAACACCAACTGAAGGCAAAGCATCAAAAGTCCATAAATTTACCACTAAAATAAACGAGCCTACTTAGAAAGTCAAACATGGATAGAAAACCATGTGATTTACACAAATGGTTAGACAAATCCAACATTACGTGTCAATATAAACAAGAGACCATCTAGAAGATGCGTCTATTAATACAGTGAAGTATTAAAAATTGTCCATAATGCAGGCAAATAAGCTCTACAAAATGCCACCGTAAATCCTCTTTGCAAGAATGATGGTGATTCAGCTGGTTACCGTAAGCTTATTGTTAATGCCAGTTAAAGAGCCAAATGTCTCAGAGAAAGAACAACACGATTTACATCCTTATTTGACAGAAGCTTCATATTCCGTAAAGGATGTCCATCAGCATTTTGTATCGTTCCACTCAACTTGGTAGAACTTGGGTGTCCAAACTTATCATGCCGAAGCATGAAAATTCAAGGTCATTAAACTTCTGGTTAATGACAATGTGAGATTCGAAAATTCGAATTCTCCTATGGCACACCCCATAAAAGAGAGCCTTACGCTTCTCTATAACGTGTTTCTGGCACAAAAACAAATGAAGTAACAAAATACTCCATAAAAATGCTCATTTATCGTTTCAAGGTGGTAATACCAAATATTTTTAAAACTCAACAGATTCTTCTGGAACCTGATAAAATATAAGGCAAATACCACACCACCAGATAAAATGATATACGCTCTTCTGCAGACATCTATCATACTATTCGTACCTGAAATGATATTTTACATTTCGTAAAACCTCTACAAGGTTATAAAAGTGGTTTGAAAATTTGTGTTTGTTGTTCCATTGTTTTTGAGACAAATATCTCCATCATCCATATCTTTACTGGATAGATTATTTCTGGAATCCATATCCTTTGGAAAAGATAGACGGGAGAAAAATAGTAGAGTCATCGACAAAAACATTTGGTAACCATGGGCTATTTCGGGAACCCAAAATTTTATGTCTATTCCTGAAATCTAAAATTTTCCATAAACCACTTTTGGGTCCATATTTATGAATTATTACAGGAATTAACAATTTCCATGTTGGACCGTTTCCGGGGTCAACAACATCTCATGAACTACTTCAGGATTTCAGTATTTACGAAAAAGAAAAGAAGTAACTAAAGCAAAATTTCAAGTAAAGACATACATAAAAATACACACTATTGGTATTAATATTAAGAAATCTCCATTTTCGTCACCTTCAAAGTCGACGAATTATTAATTTACAAGTGTACAAAAATAGATACGCTTTGGCAAAATTGCCTCAAAATCAGTCATAGGTCATTTCAGGGACCGCTGATAGAAACCGGCTAGTACTTTGTAACGGGTCATTTCTGGGACCGACTGGCTAGCGAAGCGCACTTTTGCATCCATACTATGCCACACGATATTCCATCTTCTGGTGGAATTATTTCATATTTCAGGAGATTATCAAAGCTGAGAAAATCAAATTTACGCCATCCCCAGAAAGGAGGCAATTTCTCGCTCAACAAGTATTAAACTGTTAGTACCACAATAAATAAAAAGAGAATTGTTAAAATTCGACGAATTTCAGTTCTCACCATTTCCTTTCTTACCTGTGACCCTGCTTATGCGTACCAAAAATTATTCTCACTTGGTTCTTAAAAATAAGCACGTTACTTTCATCACAGACTTATTTAGGTATCACTTGTGGAGTTAGTATTCTAGCTTTCCACTTGCCTTGACAGTTAACACCATGTTCAGTTAAGTGATTTCCTGACCACCACAAACACAAATGGAAAGCAATTATAATAAAAAAATAAAAATCAAGGCTATAAACGTATCTCAATTAATGAAACTGAGAAGTAAAAGGAGAAAGAATATGTTTTTCTCTTCCATCAACATAGACTTCGCAAGTATATATCATTAGTGAAGCGAGTATATCCATGCTAGAAGTGTTTGGAGATTGGTGGAAAACCCATCCTCTCTCCTAGCACAAGTTCTAAAATCCAAATACTATGCAAATTGTGATGTATTAAATTCTAAGTGCCCTGATAAGGCATCATGGGTGTGGAAATGTCTACATGATACTATGAACAAAATAAAACCTTTTGTATCATGGGTGGTGGGCGAAGGAAACTTCATTGATCCATGGTGTGACAATTGGATCCCAGACAAAGGGGTTGCTACACCAAAAGAAAACACATAAAGATAAAGTTCAAGATTTAATTAACCAGAATACAAGAACATGGGATGCAGCTAAACTAAGTGACGTTTTTGATCAAGAAACAAAAGAGAAGATTGAAAAAATCCCTCTTAGTATAGAACCTTCTAATGACAGAAGAATTTGGATCCCATCTAAAGATGGTGTCTTTTCTACAAAATCCGCTTATTCTGCCCTAAGTATTAGAGGGGATGAATCTGTGTCTGAACTATGGAATGCAATTTGGAAATTAAAAGTACCTGCAAGGATTCAACTTTTTGTCTGGAAAGCACTAAAAGGTGTTATAACAGAAACTATCATGCATGCCTTAGTCACCTGCAAAATTTTGACTAGGGTGTGGCAACTCATAAACATACAAATTGACCAGTTTCAAGATATTACATTCATGCAATGGATTAAGTATTGGCTGCAGATTTATCCGTATCAGGACCTTACCTCAAGAGCAGAGCAACTTCCTTTGATCACAGCAATGTTGTGGTCAATTTGGGAAAGCAGAAATGAAATTGTTCACACGATATTCAAGAAGAACAGGTGGCCATACTGTTGAGAGCTAAATCAATGATGTTGAACACAACAAAAACCTCTATTATCAATCGAATCTCTGCAATAACACAAAATTAACCAATCTTCAGCCCATGGGTTGCCCCTCCTAGGAATTGTTTGAAAATCAACACTGATGGTGCTTGGAACCCTAATTCTGAATTGGGAGGATTGGGTTTCTTAATCAGAGATTCGTCTCTTGAATTTGTTTATACAGAAGCAAAGAATTTGGTTTGCCATTCGGCGGAAGAAGCAGAAATTTTTGGAATCAGAGATGCGCTAAAACTTGTGGTAGGAAGGAAGATTGATCAAGTAATAATCGAAGCCGATGCAGCAGAAGTTATTGAGAAGATAAATACGAAGAATCTTTAAGGGAATTTGAGGACTCACTGTGTATACCAAAATGTAAAAAACCTAGTTTCTAAGATTAGGTCGATTTCCTTCAGTTTTATTAAACGCATAGGCAATGGGCCTCCCCATGATCTAGCCCAATGGGCCAAGACAAATGCTAGTCATATGTTCTGGTCAGTTCCACCGACTTGGATACTCCCTGCCCTTTGCGGCGACCTCAGGGGGGAGACTAATGTCGTTATGTAATCCTGTTTTCACCTTTGATTATAAAAAAAAAAAAAAGTATCTCCAGGCTAATGGAGTTGATGATTTGGTATCGACATGTCTTTCACTGGATCTTTCCGCGCGAGCATTTCGTGCTGATATCGTGTTGTGAAATGGCATTGTTACACTCCTTGACATTTGAGACTAGCTCACGGTAATTAGCTATACAAATAGCTCAGAGTACTAATACGAGACATAATTAAGTACTAGGCTAACTAGGACATGTATACAAGTAAATGATAATGGGAGAAGTTTCTGTTTTCATTTCATTACTCTTTTTCTATTTTGAGTCGGTCTTACATAGGTCTATTAACCTATGCCAATGAGTTCAATGGTGTGCACACTCCTCTAAGGAGTGTATATTTGACATGTTGTTTTGATTGGTTGATTAGTTAACTGTTGGGACCATTACTCTCCATGTTTAGAATCTTAACCCTCGTTACATAACTTCCTAAATTTAATAAACGATGGAGATTGAAATGTTACGTGCACACTCGTCAAGGAGTGTGCACAAAATCGGACTCTATGCCAATAAACAAGGCGGCATATATGGAAGATTCAGGAACTGCTCACATGGCAGTGTACAATCCTAGGCTAGTTTTATGTTTATCTTTACATAGTTCACTTAAGGATTAAGACTAATCCAGCTGGTTGATCATTATCTTATTATCTTATTATCTTATTTTGTGAGATAAAATTGTCGATTCTTGTTTGTTCTTTGACGTGTCCAAGTGAGGTGGGCCCCACGGTGGTCAGCCACGGAGATAATCTACTTATAACACTTTCCCTTGGATGACCATTTAAGACAAAACCTGAGCTTAAAATGAGGGTGGTCGCCGCCACAGAGTATTTTCTTTGACAAAAATGCGTCAGGAAAACCATTTGGGACAAAACCTGAACGCCCGCACCATGAAAACCACTTGAGACAAAACCTGAGTGCCCAAAGATCATAATAATGCCGACGTCGATGCTAACGTTGCCTCGTTAAAAACCTCGTCTGGAAAACCACGTGGAACAAAACCAGACCAAAGGAAAAGAGTACAACGGACGTTGCCCGATAATGGTGCTGAACACGCATATGCTGTCTCGTTAAAATCTTGACAAGGAAAATACAACGGGACAAAACCTTGGCGAAGGAAAAAGAGTACAACGCGTTTAAGTCCAGCCAATGATTCTACGAGTTTACTCCCCCTGAAGCATGATTTCTTAAAGCGGTTGGTGGTGCAAATATTATATAGCCTTCAGAAAACTGCTTTACCATTTGCAGTTCATGGAGGATTTACTTCAAGTCGTTCGCAGGGTGCACAATCGCCATTGTACACCTCGTATTTAAATCCTCTGTCTATTGCACACCAAATTCAGTTTGCCGCTTTAACTTCAGGCATAACAGTGAAAGGCCTTTTGTAAACTCATATATATTGTAGAATCAATTTTTTCCTTTAAAAATGTAACCTGCAAAACAAAAGTTAGAACAACAACAAGATAATGCATGCATTATATTCGTGTATGGTACTTCTGGACCATAAATTCAACGTACGTATCAGATAGATTGATCACTTCCCTTTTTTGGGAATCACATAGTAATAATGCTAATTTAGTAGCACAACAAGTACCATGAGTACCAAAATTAGATACTCTAGTCTATACAAACAGGCTATGTTAGCATAATCTCGAACTTCAGGTCGAGAAGCACTACACCAAAACATCCGATTTGGGACGATATACTCGTTGCAATTAATTTCACCAACGCGTATATTCGTTGGGAATATTGCTTAGCAAATTTGTGATGCAACGCTAAAATCCGTTGGGCAATTATTTTGTGCAACGGATATAAACGTTGGTCAGTCAGTTTACCAACGTTTGTTGAGCAACGGAGTCTTTAATTTGTGCAACGGTTACAATAATTTAGGCAATGTATTATTTAATTTGAGCAACACTTATAAACGTTGCAAACCGTTTACAGGCAAACAAAAAAGAAATCCGACGATAATTCCAGGTAAAAAAAATAATAATTCCGGCAGATTTCTACACCTGAATATATATTCAGCACCTTCATGTACCACTGTAGATCAACTAAAAGGCCCAATTTTTCATATGAACATATGGTTGGTCATCACAATCCATCAAGATATATTAGTTCATAAGAATACCTTCAGTTGTTCACATATGATCACTAACTGAAGTACAATTGATGGAAGAGCATTAAAAGCAATATCCTGCAGAGTAGAAGACATAATTATATGGAAGTTAAGGTTAATGGTAAAATTTAGTGTGTTAATGAGAGATAACACAGTATACACATATGCAACTTTGTTATATTACTGGGGAAAGAGTTCTTATTGTTGAAAGCACACAAGATCTGGAGATCAAATAGCAGCCACTAAGCATACTGTTTAAAATGCACTTGCAATTGTATAAATATATCTATCTAGGAACTGCCACTTTGATAATATATGAGTTTGATTGGGAGTATGATATGCAAAATTATACCTCTGCACAGGATCCTGTACTTCAGTAATACGCTTCCCACTTTATGGACATGATATTCAAAATGCTGGTCAGGTGCTGCTCATTATGATGTCATCATCCTGCTTGTCACCAGGCCTTGGCTGACCTCCAAGGTGAACATTCTGTCGAGGAGCGATTGAGAGTGTCAAGTATATAAAAGTGAAAGAAAAAAACGGAAATAAAAAAGCTGAATAATTCAAAATAATATCTTTGCTGCGTGCATATAGAAAGGTCCTAAGTGCGGCACTTAGGTTCTCTCTGTTATTAACTAAACTGTGATTATTCATTGGTATTATTTATGCATGTTTGACCTGATTTACTAAACATCAACTTAGATCAATTCAATTTGAATCTATCTGAAGCAAATCAGATAGAATTTTAGACTTCTCTGCACATTAGCTAAAGCGTCAAGTTTATGTGAAATGACCTGTATAGAACTTTAGAATTCTCCGCACATTAGCTAAAGCGTCAAGTTTATGAAAGACGAGAGACATTAATATAAGAAACTCTGCAACTGTACATGTTTAATTTTGACTTCTTGCACTTTCACACATTCATTGAACAAATTTCTAGATAGTTAGATGCTTTTTAATGACAATGTTAAAACTTAGGTAAATAATATAGAAGTCTGGTTATCGCACATTCAATCTGATCATATTGTTTTAATAGCATATTGAAAACTTGGATATAAAAAGAAACAAGAAATATAAATACCTCGACAAATGAACTTCATATCACGCATCCAAAAATACGAATGGCTACTGGGGAGGCTATCATCACTAATTTTCAGGTTTCCTAAAGCAGCCTTTATGCTGAAGGAAGACGGGAACACCTGCGGAACACAAAATTAAATATGTAAAACTAAAAAAAGCACAAAGTTAAGGTCTGGACTCAAGAATAGATGATAACTCGAATGAACCTTGATATCCGTGAACAAATTATTTTGTGATAACGTAGCAAGCCGAGTTCCATTTTCATTCATCAATAAGATTTCTGCACGTGCAATATTCAATGTCAAATAAAAGATAACTCTGGATTTTCCTTTCCCGAGCAGTCCTTTCATGACAGACTCTTGGACTTGGGATAAATCCTCCCTAGAACTCTCCTTGGGTAGAACTGCAGACTTCTCATTAGAAGCATCACAGAAATGTTAACAGCAGCCACGAAATCAAGAATCGCAAGAACTGCTGGTCTATAACAAAAAAATGACAAGGTAGCCAGGGTCACCTCCACCTACACAGAAGAGGTATGCTAGTCAGTTATAAGCATATTGAAGTGGTGGCAGAAGTTCAAACAAAAGGATGGAGTGATCACCCGCTTGTCAATATTATTATAGAGTGAAGAGTTCAAATCATAGATAACTATCTGAGCTTTGACAAAACTATCCAAAGCTTCAGTTATGGAGTCCGTTGTTTCTTCCTGACGCTCGTAATCAGGAAGAAAGCCAGAAACACGACAAAAGCTGGGAGGTTTAAGCAGAGGTTTAGGACTCTTATTTCCACGGGTTTGGGCAGGGCTGTCAATGACATCGCCCAAACTCTCAGATGCCTCAAACAAGCTTTCCTCTCCTTCATACTGAGTTAGTTCATTGTTGCTATAGATTCAAATGCATACCTTTCAAAAAAAAAAATCAGATAGGAACACCGGCCGGTTAGCATGGAATTGATCAGCAACTCTTCAACACTCCACAAGTAACTAAACTGCAATCACCACATCAGACTTGAAACATCATCCCGATATATAGAAAAACAGTGAAAAGTAGAACACCCTTACCAGTAAGAATGATAGAAAATCAATGTCAAGAACTGGTACCAAAATGGTGCAAGGAAACCCGTTACCTGAAAAAGAAAAAAAAAGAGCAACTCCATATTATATGACAGGAGTATACCAACCTTCTCCCTCTTCCTTTATTCTTATACCAGCAAACTGATTCCTAAGCAAACTGAATGCATAACAAGAAACTGAACTATAAGCAAACTAAGAGCAAATTAAACTACGCACAATACGAGAGAGGCAGAAAGTACAGAATACTAAAAGTACAAACAAGCAACAAACGCTCTATGTCTTAACCTTTCTTTGTTTCTTATTCATCCTATTTTTCTATGCCTTTCAACATCCAAAAGCTGGTACTGTTTGTTGCTGTCACGTCCCATTCAAAATGGAGATAGTTAATCTAATACATGCTTAATTTAAAACATTTCCAGTCCTGGACTCGTCATTATCAGTACCTTCCAAAAATGATTTATGCAAAGACCATTTCATATTAGATTCCAACGAATACTAGAAAGAAAACAAAGTTTGATCTTTATAATGAGCCTTGCATATGTAAAACCAAAATACAAGTACTACTATTTTTATACAAGACCCGTCATCTTTAAGTTTGCTTGACAAGCGTATCATACAATACAAAGGTAACATCTAGTTGGCATCTAAGATAGCCATCACCTCAAAAAAAAAAATGTACAAACAAAACATGTTTAAGACCACTTCTAAGATACTTCAAGAGATACTTCAAGGAACCAACTTGAAATTAATCACTCGTGCCAGACGTGTTACTCCCCTTCCCCTGCTCCGTTCTCAGCTGTAGTAGATTCACCTGGCACCAAAAAGGACATCGACATGAGCACAACCCAGCGGGAATTTACATATCAACGTTATCAGTTACGGCTAAAATAAGAAAATGGTAAATTAGATATCACATTTTAAGGAAAAACAAATGTGCACACAAAACATGTTTAAGACCACTTCTAAGATACTCCAAGGAACCAACTTGAAATTACTCACTCGTGCCAGACGTAGTACTCTCCTTCCCCTGTTCCGTTCTCAGCTGTAGTAGATTCACCTGGCACCAAAAAGGACATCGACATGAGTATAACCCAGCGGGAATTTACATATCAACGTTATCAGTTACAGATGACAGCTAAAATAAGAAAATGGTAAATTAGATATCACATTTTATGGAAAAAAAATGTACACACAAAACATGTTTAAGACCACTTCTAAGATACTCCAAAGAACCAACTTGAAATTACTCACTCGTGCCAGACATAGTACTCGCCTTCCCCTGTTCCGTTCTCAGCCGTAGTAGATTCACCTGGCACCAAAAAGGACATCGAGATGAGTACAACCCAGCGGGAATTTACATATCAACGTTATCAGTTACAAATGACAGCTAAAATAAGAAAATGGTAAATTAGATATTCATATGGGATTGTTAAATGTGACCCCATACCCTAAGAGGCATTCTGAAATATGGAAATAAGAGGAAACCTCTTGTTTAATACAGCAAATGCGCACATACCAACAAGGAAAACAAACAATCCAGGGAGGAGTTGTCAAAAATGTGCACAATCTTACTTCAACTGCTTAGTGAATACTGAATAGTAACAATAACATATGATGCACAAGACAGGACCCTTCAAATCCCTCCTATTTCAGGACAAGCACCAAGAATCTGGTGGTGTGGTTCACATAAAATTTGTCGCAATTAAAATTTAGAGAATAATCGATAATATAGATAGGCTCTCCACCAAGGATAATGTCCAGAGTCTAGTACTCCATTTTTTGAATGACCCCAAGTGATCAACTTCAACTAATAGAATTCAGACTACATCCAGCAGTAACAAATCAAAAAGGTAGCTTTCTCTCCATAGTGTTACACACAAGATTGAGCTCTTTTTAGTAGAAACAGACAGATGCACTAACTCAGAGAGAGTACCTTTTCACCGCTATCATTACCCACAACCCTAATCTCTAGTCCTACAACAGCAACCTCAGGTGCAAGAGGAATCTCCTTAATGCTCGGAAATTGCACAGATCCAGGTTCATATCTGACATTTTAAAATCAAGCAGCAAGAGATTGATAACTAAAACAATTTAACCCTAAAAATAGCTCACAAATCAGCATAAACATTCTATGACACCATAATAATAAAACTAAATGTGTTGACTAAGCAGAAAGCAAAACACACCCATGCCTTGAAATTCTACATACAAAAAAAAAAAAAAAAATGAAGAGCAGAATCCGTAACTTCAAAACATCAAACTAAAACCCTAACTTCAAAACACCAAAACAACTTCAATAAACACATTAAACTGAAATCTAAATACACCCATGCTTTAAATTTACATGTAAATATGTACATGCAATAAGACTCAACTTCACAGAGTTAGGTCAAGAAATAGATCAGAAGATAACCAACAAAACCAAAATTAAACAACAGTACTAGTAAATAATGGTTTATACCTGATGATAATCAACTATCAGATGAATTGATTTCGGATTTCATGAACAAAATTGATTTTGGATTCTAGGATTAGGAATTCTTTAGGGTTCTAGAAAATAGATCGAGATTTCCAGATTTTGATTACTGAAACTCAGGTTTTGATTCGTTAGTAAAGCTCAAAAGATTTTGGATTTGATTGTGAATCTGAGAGAAAACCGTCTCGAGGGTTTTGGTGAGGGTTTCCGTTCTCTGAAAGATAGAAAAAACGAGAGAGAGAGAGAGAGAGAGAGAGAGCTAGAGTAATAAGATTTTTCTAAAAAAGAAAAATAATATAAAAAAAAATTGAGATTAAATAAAAAAGACTACTAAAAGCCCATGGAAATGTCCGATTTTACAAAATTACCAACGATGCCAACGTTATACGTTTCAAAAACGTTGCTACATTAATTTTATTTAACAAACCCACATTATTTATTTTGAACAACGTATTTTCGGGTGTGCGACGGATATTGGCGTTGCGCACTTGCGTTGCACACCTCCGAAACTGATATGTTGGAAAATGCAGAATATGGTGCAGTGAAGCTGTTTCATTTTTCAATGAGATCTCATATTTTAGTTCAAGCGTGGATTTTAGCGCTACTAAGGGCTCGTTAAGAAGCCAAAAATGATATCATAAATCCATTCGGATTTTAACTTTATACCAAGAACATAAAATACATACAAGGATTGCTCATGAATTTCTCCTATGTGGTGATAATGACTCATTTCAATCCTGACATAATTCACAAAGTCAGGTGGCTGCCTGAGTCAGAAACTCGAATCCTTCAGGGATTTATTACAACCACTAGTCATAACAAGATGCAATATGATCCCCTCGAGGACTACCACGCTAAAGTGCATCTATATTAGGAGAATTATTTTGTCTTACAGAAAAAATCCTGGGGTTCAGCAGGAACACCCCTAAATTGCACTTTGAGCGATCAAATTACTCTCTCTACGCTTCATCTCAAACACCAACCTGTGACATTCAGGCCCCACAATTTTACGGTGTGAGTCGGATCCTATCTTTTGCGTTTTTGGAGATATTCCATCCTCTACCTTAGTTTGATGGAAACATGTCATATGCCTACCAATCACAATGTCGATGTTCCTCTACAGAGGGGTATACAACCACTATTGTAAACAGTAATCAACAATCATATACGATTTATCACATTCTCTAGTGCATGCACATTCAAGAAAATTTCACAAACTGGTACCAGTGCCACTTCAGGGGTATTATCATCTGCTCATTTTCAATAAGGAGTTTCAAACTTAGAGAATATGGATCATATTCTGATAGTCTCCACGAGCACTATTTGTAGTCTCTCTTCAAGAGCACTACATATTAGAAAAGTGATTGGATTCTCTTTTAATAGGCATATATGAGGCAGTTATTCAGGCCTCAAGCGTGTTTAACACAGATGCATGATTTAACCTGCTGTGACCACTTCTCGTGTCTGCATCCTCGAACAATATTTTCCCAGAGCTACTGCAGTTATTTGTTTTAATCATGAGTAATCTCCAACACCTTCCAATATCTTGGTGTGAGAAAACAAATGAGATGTTTCACGCCAATTATAGTGGCAGCCGAACTTTCTTTCATCAGGATAAAGCTTAATCAGATAACATATTTGATTGTCGACATTGTTTACTGCAATCTTTAGGTGGTGCCTGTGATCTCTATGACTTCAAGGGAAAACCTTTAAATTTTTTGACATAATACTTGCCATCTTCAGGTGGCAAGTCTTTCTCCCCCTGGCTAAGGAGTGAAAACCTTTTTAGGTTATCAACATAACTCTCACCAACTTCTTGTGGTGACATTTCTCCTCCTGATTGAAATGGGAGAACCTTAAAAGTTATCAACCTTACTCACGCCAACTTCTGGTGGCGGGTTGTCATGCCAACTTCTGGTGACATTTTAGTTATCCTGATCATGACGGAAACGTTACTATCTCATTTCTGGAAACTTCTGGTTCCATAATTTTGTCCAATTTTCAAAGACAATTCCACTCATGATAGTTTTTGGGTGTGAATTAAACCACAAAAGTATCCCAAAAAAGCTGCAAACTCAACAAAAGATGAGACATTTCACGTCGTTCCTTCTAACGGCCTCCCCCTAACGGCGGGATTACAGTCTCATCTGCAATAAAACATTATCATCTCAGGTTTTCAATGTCTTATGAATCGAAACCAACATATATAGTTAGGTGACACTATGAACCAAATACGTAAAATTAAAATGTAGGGTTGCTTCCCAAAAATATATTGATGGTAAACAGTTGGTCGATCAATCAACTAAAGATGCTTAAAAAAAAAAAACTCAACTATACCATGTTGAGCGTGCACGTGTGCTATTTATGCTCGATATAACACCAACTGAAGGCAAAGCATCAAAAGCCTATAAATTTACCACCAAAATAAATGAGCCTACTTAGAAAGTCAAAAATGGATAGAAAACCACATGATTTACACAAATGGTTCGACAAATCCAACATTACGTGTCAATATAAACAAGTGACCATCTAGAAAATGCGTCTATTAATACAGTGAAGTATTAAAAATTGTCCACAATGCCGGCAAATAAGCCCTACAAAATTCCACCGTAAATCCCCTTTGCAAGAATGATGGTGATTCAGCTGGTTACCGTAAGCCTATTGTTAATGCCAGTTAAAGAGCCAAATGTCTCAGAGAAAGAACAAAACGATTTACATCCTTATTTGACAGAAGCTTCATATTCCGTAAAGGATGTCCATCAGCATTTTGTATCGTTCTACTCAACTTGGTAGAACTTGGGTGTCCAAACTTACCATGCCGAAGCATGACAATTCAAGGTCATTAAACTTCTGGTTAATGACAATGTGAGATTCGAAAATTCGAATTCTCCTATGGCACACCCCATAAAGAGAGCCTTACGCTTCTCTATAACGTGCTTCTGGCACAAAAACAAATGAAGTAACAAAATACTCCATAAAAATGCTCATTTATCGTTTCAAGGTGGTAATACCAAATATTTTTAAAACTCAACAGATTCTTATGGAACCTGATAAAATATAAGGCAAATACCACACCACCAGATAAAATGATATACGCTCTTCTGCAGACGTCTATCATACTATTCGAACCTGAAATGATATTTTATATTTCGTAAAACCTCTACAAGGTTATAAAAGTGGTTTGAAAATTTGTGTTTGTTGTTCAACTGTCTTTGAGACAAATATCTCCATCATCCATATCTTTACTGGATAGATTACTTCTGGAGTCCATATCCTTTGGTAAAGATAGACGGGATAAAAATAGTAGAGTCATCGACAAAAACATTTGGTAACCATGGGCTACTTCGGGAACCCAAAATTTTATGGCTATTCCTGAAATCCAAAAATTTCCATAAACCACTTTTGAGTCCATATTTATGGATTATTACAGGAATTAACAATTTCCATGTTGGACCGCTTCCGGGGTCAACAACATCTCATGAACTACTTCAGGAGTTCAGTATTTACGAAAAAGAAAAGAAGTAACTAAAGAAAAATTTCAAGTAAAGAGATACATAAAAATACACACTTATGATACTAATATTAAGAAATCTCCATTTTCGTCACCTTCAAAGTCGACGAATTATTAATTTACAAGTGTACAAAAATAGATTCGCTTTGGCAAAATTGCCTCAAAATCAGCCATAGGTCACTTCAAGGACCGCTGATAGAAACCGGCTAGCACTTTGTAACGGGTCACTTCTGGGACCGACTGGCTAGCGAAGCGCACTTTTGCATCCATACTATGCCACATGATATTCCATCTTCTGGTGGAATTATTTCATATTTCAGGAGATTATCAAAGCTGAGAAAATCAAATTTACGCAATCCCTAGAGAGGAGGCAATTTCTTGCTCAACCGGTATTAAACTGTTAGTACCACAATAAATAAAAAGAGAATTGTAAAAATTCAACGAATTTCAATTCTCACCATTTCCTTTCTTACCTGTGACCCTGCTTATGCTTACCAAAAATTATTCTCACTTGGTTCTTGAAAATAAGCACGTTACTTTCATCAGAGGCTTATTTAGGTATCACTTATGGAGTTAGTACTCTAGCTTTCCACTTGCCTTGACAGTTAACACCATGTTCAGTTAAGTGATTTCCTGACCACCACAAACACAAATGGAAAGCAATTAAAATTAAAAAATTAAAATCAAGGCTATAAACGTATCTCAGTTAATGAAACTGAGAAGTAAAAGGAGAAAGAAAATGTTTTTCTCTTCCATTAACATAGACTTCGCAAGTATATATCATTAGTGAAGCGAGTATCTCCAGACTAATGGAGTTGATGATTTGGTATCTACATGTCTTTCACTAGATCCTTTCCTCGCGAGCATTTCGTGCTGATAACGTGTTGTGAAATGGTACTGTTAGACTCCTTTACATTTCAGACTAGCTCACGGTAATTAGATATACAAATAGCTCAGAGTACTAATACGAGACATAATTAAATACTAGGCTAACTAGGACATGTATACAAGTAAATGATAATAGGAGAAGTTTCTGTTTTCATTTCATTACTCTTTTTCTATTTTGAGTCGGTCTTACAAAGTGATATTTATAGCCTATGACAATGAGTTCAATTATGTGCACACTCCTCTAAGGAGTATATATTTGACATGTTTTTTTGATTGGTTAATTAGTTAACTGTTGGGCCCATTACCTTCTATATTTAAAATCTTGATCCTCGTTACATAACTCCCTAAATTTAATCAACGATGAAGATTGAAATATTACGTGCACACTCATCAAGGAGTGTGCACAAAATCGGACTCTATGCCAATAAACAAGGCGGCATATATAGAAGATTCAAGAACTGCTCACATGGCAGTGTACAATCCTAGGCTAGTTTTATGTTTATCTTTACATAGTTTACATAAAGATTAAGACTAATCCAGCTGTTGATCATTATCTCATTTTGTGAGATAAAATTGCCGATTCTTATTTGTTCTTTGACGTGTCCAAGTGAGATGGGCCCCATGGTGGTCAGCGACAAAGATAGTCTGCTTATAACAACCCCTCTGTTTTTGTTGAAAATGTCCATGACCCCATGTCAAAATTATTTCCTGCTCCACTTTACCAAATAACAGACGAGATTCAATGAAAACCTTTCCAATAAGCTTTTTTCCCCATTTCTTAATAGCCCTTCTTATTTGCTTATTATCTTCCAAATTTGTAGGATTAATTTTTCCAATGATTTCAGTTAAATCGCCAAGAACTCGCACACATATTAGAAATTATGAAGAGAAAAGTATTGAGGGTGAGAATATGAACAAACCAGTTAGTTATCCTCCAATTTATACTAGACTTGCATGTTTTACAACTGAGACGTGTAATTTTATTTAGAGAATCTTCACCAAGTTTTTCATTATCTAGATAAATTTCGCTTAGTGTCCATCTACTTGTCTTTCGATGGTAAACTTTTTGAGAGTGTTGCGAGCATTTTTTGAAAACTAAATCAGAGCATGGCTTGTAACCTAGGGACCAAATGGGTTAGGGAGATTGGAATAATCGTTAAACTTTCTACTGGTGGCTAAGCTAAGACGTCAAATTGAGTTTTTTTATGCATTTGTCTGATTAATTATATGAAATACTACGCATAAAAAAATGACCTTCGTATATAAAAGTTATATAATTAATCCATATAACCGTGTCCATGTCTTGATGATTTTCAATTCTGCTGGTCCATGTGTCCGTGTCGTGCCCGCATCTCGTGTCAGTACTTACCAGATCAAGCTTGACTGATACCAAGTTGAAGACGATTTAGAGACTAAGTTGAAAGCGCTTTACAGACTTAATTTATCGCTCCATTCACGCTCTGATTAGTTTCAGGGGGTTAAAATGGGTCAAACAGTTCCATATTTGGGAAATAGGGGAAGGTTTTGATGTAAGAGCTTTCCATGATAACTGTATTCCCAGTACCGTCACTAGTACTTCCACAGCTCATTCTTCTACTTTATCAGATGTCAAGGTTAGCTCTTTTATACTTTTGGAATCTTATTTTTGGGATGTGTTTGCTCTTCATCAATATTTTCTCCAAGTCAGGTGCAAGCTATCACTTCTATTCATTTATCTAATATTGATTATGGTACTTTGCAATGGTTATTAACTAACAGTGGTGACTTTAATATAAAGTCCACTTATAGAGCAGTATGGCATCATGTATTCCCACCTCTTGTTACTATATACAAAGAAGCACTTTGGTAAGGTCTTTGGCTTATTAAAGTTCCTTACAAGGGACAGATGTTCATGTGAACACCGTAATAACGTTGGCATCTTCGTGTCCACAGTCAATATTCGCAATACAAGTAATACATAATAGATTGAGCGAATAAGTAATATGAAAACAAATAAAGAGGTATGATGATATTTATCGAAGCCTACCACCGTCGTGCAAATGCTTAACAAATCAAACATAATGAGAGTGTAAGAAGTGACTGAGATAATCGTTAATAAAGGCATTGAATGTAAATATAACGACGTTAATATAAGTACAAAAAGTAAATGAGACCCTGATTTACGCGGTTCAGCACTAAGGCCTACATCCACAGGATATTGTGAGATTTCACTATGGATTAAAGTAATTACAGAGTTTAAGTCAAATAACTTTGAGTTGAGGGGAAGAAGATAGTTTACATAGTTATAATTCATATCTAAGACTCACTTTTATCTCTCCTAAATACTTCTTCTAAGTCAGAAATTGTTAACCCCTTGTTATCTGATGGAGTTGGGTATTTATAGGATCTTCGGGTGGGCCCCTCATTCGACAGTTGTAACACACTTTCTTGGTCGATGTGCCAATATCGTTGGTACCCGTCGTATTCTTCTCGATGATCCTTCAATTGATATATCCGATCACGATGATGCACCTCTCTTTCAGCCATTCATGTTCTGCCACATATCACCTATCCATTGGCATTTAATATGGGTAGTTGGCTTATCCCACGCCTAGACAGCTGTGTTGCATGCTTTTCTTTTCACTGTCCCTTGAAATATTCTCAGCCGTGGAATTTGAATTCATCTCGAGATGTGATAAAGTAAGATTCTGAAATAT
This sequence comes from Papaver somniferum, assembly GCF_003573695.1. NCBI lineage: Eukaryota > Viridiplantae > Streptophyta > Magnoliopsida > Ranunculales > Papaveraceae > Papaver > Papaver somniferum. The sequence goes on along the minus strand of NC_039359.1, from coordinate 98,608,616 downwards.
TCCTATGCTCTGCACCAGTCTCTTTCTTTGGCACTTCTCAGCAGTGCGTCCGTTAGATGTTCATTATGTCTGCCACATGTGTACTGATGGGCTAAGGTTCTTGATATTGTTAAGGTGTTGAACACGTGCCTCGTATTTGATGCGCCCATATAGCATGGTGCACACTACTACACCATTTTAAGGTATTAGCAACCTATTATAGTTGTTGCTAAACGGGGTTGCAACAGCTTTTCGCCGTTGCTAAACACGGTGTCACAATTTTTAGCAACGGCATAAGCTCTATTGCTAATCTCGGTCAGCAACGGAAATTCGCAACAGAGCTTGCCGTTGCGAATTTTCTTATTCGCAACTACAACCTGTTGTTAATAATCTGTTGCTAATTATAGGAATACCCTTACCCGGAACTAGATATTGTTGGTTCTGGTTCTAATTTAAGGGTTCTGGTTCTAATTTATCAACAAAAAAAAGACGTTGCTAATTTTTTGCAACCACAAAAAAAGAGGTCAAGTCTATGTTTATTGACCTAGTCAAAATTCATTTCACCCCACATTTTACCCCCTGCAATTACCCAGTTCCCCATATTCAACATCCCCACAGATATACAAACTACAATTTCCATACAAAACTGTATTGTTAATAAACAAACTACAATGGCCATACAAAACTGTATTGTTGAGAACCACCACTACATGATATTATAAAAGACAGGATTCTTCAATTGATACAAATCTGTTAACTTATTATTACACAAGGGGAATCTTACAAAATATTTTAAAAGATAAGGAATAACATTGTTGGATATAGAGAAAAAATAAAATTGTACTAATACAAATACATGATGAAGTACCTGCGCATCCCGAAGCAGTTCACTCATTGACGGTGCTCCAACGCCAGTATTTGTATAAATCTCACAGCATGTGCTGCTAGAGTCTGTCCATAAACATACATTAGGACTTGGAGAACCCCGACTGTCAACACATATTTTGCAATAGTATGTGCTGACAATTACATCCTCATAAGACCTGATGAAATCCAGCATTCGAATTATCTCAAGAGTTCAGAAAAAAGTAAAAACCTGATGAAGTCTAACTCTTTTGGTGAAAATTACATCCTCATATGACCCACTGCCTGAATGAAGTGTTCAACCTTCCTCAAATCAAGCTAGAGAGCAGCGAAATCAAAAGATAAGATCAGTCCCACTACTTAATTCCAGAATATTATAGTAAGTATACATAATGAGGAAAATCCAATTACCAATAATGAGAAAAAAAAAAGTTGTCAAAGCTAAAGTACCTTGCTTGAGTTGGTATACACCCCTTCATTGCCCCAAATTCTTTCTTACAGATAACAATCAGAAAGTTGATGGCACCCTGAATATCAATCCAACCAGACAACATGGAACAGTTAAAATAATGTCTCAGCAAAAATCTGCCTCATAAAGCTTTCTTACAAGTTCCTCTAGAGTAGATACAACATATATTATAATAAAACCATGAATCATCGAGCTAACTTAATAGGGTGACAAAGAACCAGTTGGCTACAACCAGTTCTATAAGAAATTTGTTTCATTGAGTTACAGATACACACCTAGTTCCCACAACCACCTTGAAATCATCTTCCAATGACCTTTTAACCGCCCTACCTCAAGATTTGTGCATCCGTGTATCCTTCAACTGCCCTACCTTAAGATCAGACTGCAAACAGTATGTAATGTTAGTATAGGACAGTCTTTTAATTTCCTACCACTTGGTACTGAGGGCAGAAGAAAATGGATATGTGAATTCATTTATCCTTCTATGAAGCCTCAACTCCCAAATAGAACACTCAACATAAAAATCTGGATGTAACAGTACCAAATTGCAAAAAGACCTGGTACCAAATTGCTAGTTATACTGCCATGCGAGCTACAAATGCCTCTGCCAAAGGTTCATTCTTCCCTTCCATGCTTAGACTCTAAGGTGCTGAAAAACTATTTAAAGTACAGATAAAGTGAGGCCCGCTCATCAGGCTATATATAATCCAGAACAGGAAGGCTTAAAGGACTATATGGATGAGGTAGGTCTGTCGGGTACCAACATGGAGATGATCCCATGGATGATATTTTTGTATCAGGTCATCTACACATGGCGAAACCTAATTATTATAAAATTTGTACCATACGAAAAACACGAGGAACTGGATCACTAAAAGACTATAAGACTAAATTGATGCAAGTCATTACTATTATAAGTTGGACTATTTAATAAAGATAATCAACATGGTAGGGAAAGACCATTCGTTAAGAGGTAGTGGTCCGATTACTATAAATACATATACTAATGCAAGACAAGATTCTTTTACAAACTCTATTCTGAGTCCAATTGAGCAGCAGGGAAGCCTAAATAGAATTGAAAAGAAGGAAAAGAACATTTACCTCATTAGTTCCTCTTGTCAAGATCCATTACTAGTGGAGTGGTACCTATAATATGTGGCAGTTGGAAAATAAATGCTTAATTACTTCCAACCTTATGAACTGTTCAGGGACCACAAACCAACAAAACTTGTGTATTAATATCTGGAAGACTGGAACAGATGAAGAGACTTGGCTGATTGATTCCAAACCAAATCAGATACATAATCCTCGCCAAACAAGTACAATACTGGATAACTACAAACCCATATGAAGGCAAACATGAATCTTACTATATGACCAACAAACAACTAAACTTAAAAGGAAATATCAGTTTTTAGCTGTTTGGAGTTGATCAAAACCATTGATAACAAACACAACAAATCAGTTTTTAGCTGTTTGGAGTTGATCAAAACCATCGATAACAAACACAACAACAATACATACTATAAACACATTATTAGCTTCATTTAGATAAAATTCTAGTTATCTTCTAGTTTGTTCAACACAATCTCAGATTAAAACTTAAAACTACTAGTAAACAGAACTAAGCATCACTTGATGAGATTCATAACAAAGGCATGAACATCTCTTCAATTACAAAAAAACATCAAAAATCATCTTTCCTATCCAGTATTCATACCATTCCCCTTGCAATAAAAATCAATAAAATCATACCAAAAACAACTCAACAAAATAAAATTGATTGACCCATGACACCCTCAACAGGTTAATCCTCGTATTTGTGAGTTCAGCAAATCAATTCAAAAATCTTGAAATTACAGAAAATTGGAAACCCTAATTCAAAATTTTCGGGAAAATTGATAAAAAGAACAGAGAATAACAAGTTACCCCGTATCACCCTGATCTTGATTGTCATCCATTGATGATGATGTTTGAAGAGGAGTATGCGCTATGGGTTTAGGTTTCCTTCACCCCTTCAACAAACAACATAGATCAGAAACTAAATCAAAACTTAACAACAGTAACAAGAAAGAAAATCAAAACTTAACCTGGTTGGATTTCAGTTAAACAAGAGTGCTTCACTCTTCAGAGCAGCAGATCCAGATTGAAAGAGAGAGAGAGACGAAAAAAGATTTGTGGCTGAGAAAAAGTGAGAAGGAGAAGATAAACCCGCTGCGGTATCGGGGTGAAAAAGAATTTAGACCAATTGACCAAGCTTTGACTTGGGCGAAAATATATTCATAGTGTTACCGACCACTCGCGTACCTCACACGCTTAAATTCCCGTCTGTTGCTAATAGCAACTAAGGACGCGCTGTTGCGAAATCGCAACTAATACAGACCGTTGCGAATATTTAGCAACGAAAATTAGCAACAGAAATTTTGCGACGGCACCATTGTTGTTGCTAATCTGAGTTGCAAATCAGCTAAAATGGTGTAGTGCACGTGTACAGCTGGTGGACACATGGAGGGTGGTGATTCTGTACTCACAGTTCATATGGAAATTAGCCTATCAAATTTTCCTAGTTCTTCATCTTCTTGCTAGGCACATACATATCCACAATACTTCTATTTATCTTTGTAATGTTCAAGAAAAAACTGTCACACACTTGTTCTTGCATTGCTCATTTTCTGCTGCTATTTTGTCTCACATGTTACCTCATTTGTCTACTAAGATCTTCTCACCCGCATATTACCAATTGGTTGTAAGGATGCTTTAAAGATCATCACAAAGTTAACATGGTAGTGGATATCCTTTGGTATATATGGAAGGCTTGATGCACTCTTGTCTTTGACCAAATTCACTAGTCTCCTCGGACTATTATTCATAAGATGAAAGACTTATTTGGGTTATATAAAATTGGTTATACATCTTCTTTTACTTCTCAGCTTACTGCCTTGTCAGGTACACGTCTTACAAACCAATGTCAGATTTTAGATCCTTCAACTAATGATGCTAATAGTTTCAAATTGATGTGGATGCTTCAGTTTTACCTAATAATAACGTTTCACATACTACTTTTATCTTTACTGATTCTATTGATTTTTTTGTAACAACTACAACATCACCGATCTGGGCAATGAATGTAATACATGCTGAAGTGTTGGCCTTATATAAAGCTCTTTGCTGGTTATGTTCCCGTCAACTTTTTAGTGTAATTATCTACTCTGATCGTAAGAAGTTGGTCGGCGATTTGTACGTGTCTATGAATAACGTGTCTTGGATTGACATGTCTTTATTGTTTGAATGTGTTAGTATGTTACATAGTTTGTCGAATGTGACTGTTCGATATAATTGTAGGGTCAATAATAAAGCAGCTGACATGTTTAGCTAACACAAAAATAACCCTCTCACATAACTTCCTATTGTGTAATCCAAAAGTGGACCCCTGCTAGGGCTGAGCATAAAAACCGTAACCGCGGTTTTTATCCGTATCCGTCCGCAAATTTACGGGTGAAAACCAATCCGCTAGAGTTATGGACCGGACACGGGTGCAATCTCAAATCCGCACGCGGTGCGGTTACGGTTGCGGGTGCAATCTCAAATCCGCGGATTAACCGCACCGTAGGACAATTAGGGAATTTAGTAAATGTATTAAGGATACTATGGGAAGTTGGATGTTTATATATAAACATCTTTACATTTGTAAACCCTAATTGATATTTTTTTCTTCGAGAGGAACCGAACAGACCTCTTAGTCTCCTCTCCTTCCTATCTTCGATTCTTCTTCAATTAGGTTTAATTAATCCGGAATTTTCTATAACATCTTTATCGATTTGCAGAGAAGTAAGTAACGATTAACTTCAGTATTAACTTCAGTTTTGATTACAGAGAAATTATTATTTTTTATTTTTCCCCCCCAAATCGATTGCATGTTAGGATTCAATCAATTTCTTCGTCATTGGTTCTTCGGTATTAACTTTCAATGTCTCTTTCATGTTGCAGAGATTTAGTTTCAGAAAATGGTGAAGTGAAGAATATACCTTCAACGAGATTTAGTTGCAGTTGACTTGATTGATAAACAAGTGAGCTAATGAAACACAACCCTTGTTTACTAATGAAAATTCAGTTTCTGTTTACTAATTTTTGGTTTGAAAATGAATTTTGTTATTTGAATGGAGATTAGGGTTTGTTATTTGAATGAATTTTGTTAGTTGATCTAATTAATGACTGTGTGTTTAATATAATGACAAGTTATTGTTTTTTGGTTTGAAAATGAATTTTGTTTGTGACTGTGTGTTTAATATAATGACAAGTTATTGTTGTTATTGTGCTAAATTAGTTGGCTTTGTTGATGAGCAGAAGTATCTAATTAGGGTTATACTAAAAGTATATTGTCAATTCTGGTATACTAGGAATGAAAATATGATGCTTCTTGTACATTTTATGTAAATTTAGAGTTCTCTGACCTTCGACTAACATTCTCTTGAACACTTTCTGATCTTTTTGTCTTTATTTTTTGAACTTGGATATTTTTTTTATATAATTTTATGATCAGTAGGTACGTAGGACTTTTAGTAGCTTTTATATATATATACAGATCAATTGACTTAATCTCTTAGAATGTGTTTTCCTTGTTGTGTTCATTTACCTAATGTGTTAAATTTGTTTGCAGATGGCTTCAAGTACTGAGGGACCTTCTATTCCTGTTAACGATCCTGATGAGAGCATGGCTACAGTTAACCCGGCAACCGTCGAGAGCATATCTACAGCTACACCATCATCTCTGGTTGAAGTTTCAAAGCCTCCGAAAGCTTCTGGTAAGAAGCAATCAGACTGCTGGCAACATTTTGATAAGCGTCTTGATCTTAAGCCACCTAAAGTTCAGTGCAAGCATTGTAAAAGGAAGTTTTCATGGGGTAAAGACGATATAGTGGGTTCTAACTCTCATGGAACAACAAACATGAACAACCATATAAAGCAAAGAAGGTGTCCTAACTACATGCTCATATGCAGTTATCTATAACTCCTCCTCATTTTACAGATGCGGCAGAAATCTTGCAGGAAATTCCAGACATATCTATCATGGATTGAATAAACTAGTACTCGAATCCAAGGTCTCTTTTTCAGTTTTTGGCATCAGCGATTCATATGGCTTTGCACCAGACTTGTTGCATTTGAATTAGTACTCTTTTGTGTTAACTGTTAACTATCTTATGTCCTTTGTTGCTTTTGAATTACTGAATTAGTACTCTTTTGTGTTAAAAATCATAAACCGAAGGAACCAATGTCACAAACAGCAGTTTGAAACAACAGTTTGTAACTTTTGAATTAGGAACCAATGTAACTGTTAACTATCTTATGTTTGTACTCTAGTTTGTAACTTTCTGTACTTAATTTTTTTTTGATGTCTTGTGATCAAATCCGCGGTTAATCCGCAAACGGCTCGCAAAATCCGCTGATCCGCAGAGGACAAATCCGCGGGTGATTGGGCCGGTCACGGTTTGAATTCCCAAATCCGCAACTTTGACGGTTTGGCTGCGGGTGACCCCTAATCCGCAACCGTCAGTCCGTTGCTCACCCCTAACCCCTGCTAAATCCAAAGATGACGGGCCCTCGCTAATATGATGTTTAAATGAGCATATGGAAATCAGAAATGATTTGTTGACCGCGGTTTCTCCCGTGAGAAATCCCGCAGCACTAATAGGAGTGGGTCCCACCCCTATTAGTGCTGCGCGATTTCTCACGGGAGAAACCGCGGTCATCCTAGCACTACTGTATGTAAATGGAACTACACTTGTAATATGCAATGGTGGGTGGTACATTCCACCGGTTGGGCTGGACTAAGCTGGTATGGCTTCTTTTTGACACATACGTCCGTAATCCGTCTAATGCATCAAACTGGGGTGGTTAAAGCCGGAAACGAATCTAACGTCTCAAGTACACTATTTTTCTGGCTTCACTGAAAAGCAATTAGAAAATAGATGAAAATCTCGTCCTGCTAAACTCCTCCAGTATCTGGGGTTCTACAAAATCTTGGGATATATGATCGTCAATCCTTATACTAGAAAAAGATGTTCCTGAGTAGATTTCAGCGATTGAGGAATTCTAAGGCTAGGGTTGTTGATACTCTAGCTCTTCCTTATGTGAAGAAGAAAGTTCTGAACTCATGGTCTGCTTGTCAAGATACTTACTTTTCAACTAAGGTAACAAATTAATCAATTTCCCACATTTTATTTTGCTTAATTTTTGCGATTAGTGTAATGGGTTTTATTTAATTTCTGTGTTTTTATTATGGTTGATTGCAATTTTAGCTGTTCAAAGTGTTGGGTTTTAATGGGGTATTGATGATTTTCAATTTATTACTGAAGGATATTTTTGAGAGGCATAAAGTGGTGTTTACAATCTCGACTTCTCTAGCATCTGTTGGAACTGCATGGATTGGTGAGTTGTTTCTGACATTGCCAAGTCTTATTTTTAGTTGAACATGAAACATGAGCTTTCAAATTCAAAGGGTTATTACATTGTTGAAAGCGCATCGAACTAAGATAGGTTGTCGGGGAGGACGTTTTTGACATAATGTTAACAAATTCCAGTTTGTTCCGTAATTTGTTTATAGTGTTAGATGATATTGACATAAATCAGCTGAAAGATAGTGATTTTGACTGCCCACTTAATATCAAGCACATGTGATTCGAGAATTGTGTTTGTTCTTCGGATGAGCTTTGAATGTTAAGTGTTTTCTAGCTTAATTGTGAAAAACTGATGAATAGAACTATCTTTAAACATTTATGAGCCCTTTCGGTCTATTACCAAGGCTCGCAGCGTCTTTAAAGATGGTTTTGTTTTAGAGAAGTCTGGCAGTGTAGAAGCCAACTTCAGACACAAAACTATTTGGGCACGCTCACAGAGTCACGGTGACTGACTAGGATCAGTAGATAACATGAAAAGCGCATTTCCTAGGCATGCACTAACTGGTTAAAGCTGAGTACCTTGGAGCAAGTGTTTCATAAACGGATGAAATACTTCGCCATCAAACATGAATTCATACAAGCGAGGCAACCATAGAGAGATTGCACTCAGATACTGCAAACCTGAAGAATAAATTGCAGATATCTCCATGAGGAACTTCCAAGACCCAATTTTGATTAATTGAGATATGTTCTGGGAGGAGCACAAAAATGCAGTACGGAGCAGTCTTAAAGATTTAAATATCTAGAGATATAATTTATAGGATAGTCCAATATATATAATAGTGTGAACAGAGGTATGAAAGAATGTTTGGCTAGAATCTCTCTGATTTGACGATGAGAGTTTAATATAGCAGTAAAATGTAAAAATATTGGCTGTAAAGCAGCCAGGGGCAGCCCCATTTGTATGTAAGTGGGCAGAAGGGTAGAAAAGCCAGAGACTAGCGAGGCCTCCGATGTACTCCCTGTGACAGATGAAGTGTTAATTTGTAACAATCCTTGTTTTTATCAGAGAGTCAAAACTCCCTTGCTTTTAAACAGTGTAAGCTGCTATCAATTCGTTCTACTTACCCCCAACACAACGCAAACTAACATGTTGGTAATTGCTATTATAGCTACCTTTTTAAGCCCCTTGTTGACTTTTGGTTTTCTTTTGGTAGGTTATTCTTTACGGTACTTGCATAACACAAAAGTTGAAAAGAAGCTTGAGTCCATCGAGAAAGCAGTGAGTTTTTCTTATTCCTTCTAAATTGTGTTATTTTGGATATTGATCAGTGATTGTCACACTGGCTTCAAGTTTTCTATTTTTGAGCACTATTCTATTCTCACTCAACTTTCCAGTTTCCAGATCTCATGGAACTTAGTCCTGTTAGTTTAGGAAGTTTCTTTTCCCCTTCCCTCCCCTGAAAACAGAACTCAGAAAGACCATGCTAGTCACTGGAAACCAGAATACAAATCTAGGAATTTTCTATGCTGACATTAAGAGCAGTATTTCATAGAGAAATAAAGGACATCTTTCGTGCATTCTATCCGAAGTAGGTTATAAGTGTCGATTTTGATTTTGTTAGTTGAAATTATATTGTAGTATGTCAGATGTAGGACTAAAAATGTTTGCACATAAAAAGGAGATAACTTCTACATTTTGAATCATCTCAGATACTTTGATAAGTTAATTCTCAATCCACTTTAGAAAGAGATCGAGATTTTATTTTTGAACATCCTAGTAGTACGGTAGGTACTGTTCTTACTTGCAAAAGAAGAGGAAAATCATTGCTGCCATTTCAGTTCTCCTTCTATATTGATCTTGATATTGTATAGTTATGATAACTAACGGTTGCATTATTTCTGTAAAGATGAAAGAGAATAAAAATATGGAGCAGGATGAGCTAAAGAAGCTTGTTGGATATAATGTCAGCCCTGCATCTAGTATTGCTACTGCTGGAACCACTTTAGTTATCGGGTTTGTTCACCAACGTTTATTTCCCCATGAATTTTCTCGTTGCTTTGCAATTTTATACATGTTCTGTAACTTGCTTTTGATTCTCCAAAATTTTCAACACGAGCGGTTGTTATTGACATGTCGAATCTTACATCTCATTGGTAAAGACCTTGAAATTTTCCTTGCTGGTTTATTAAATATGTATACCAATAGAAATGCTTATACTTCTTCTCAAATAGTTTTATCAAAATTCTGAGGCTGGTATTTGGAAATGCCAAAGCAATATAAAAAATCGCCTGAGACATTTATGATTTGAAAGAAAGCTTAGGTTATGTGATCTAGAATGATGGTGCTTATACAACTGCCTTTGGGTGTTTCTGGTGAAAGTAGTTTATTTCTAACATTGTTCTAAAGTTTAAATACGAAAAGGTCCAAATTGATACCAGAATAGATTCAAATCTTGTGTTTTAGATCACAAATCAAATGCGGCTACAAGTTTCAAAGCCCATTAATTCGATTGTAATTATTTGTTGCTTCGGTTGTAGGTATGCTCTGGGCTGGCGAGGTGGAAAATGGTTTGCTAACAGGAAATTCAGAAAAGAGCAGTTGAAAATGCTTGGGGTGAAAACGCCTGCAAGGTGGAAATTACCGTCGCTGAGGAATCCCTTCCCAAGACTTCCGTCTTTAAAAAGGCGATTAAGACTGCCAGGAAAACCTAGTAAAAAGTCTGATGCCTTGGCAGACACTGCCATCACCACAAACTCCAGCAACCTGCAGTCAGTACCTAAGTAGCAATTGGTTGAAAGCTGGGGAAAATGTTAGTTGGATATATTTGTAAATTTTTTTGAAACATATACATGTTCTTAAAATCGTTGAGAAGGAACATAATTAGTATAGATTTTGGAACACGTCAACTCTGTATTTTAGTTAGGAAAAGAAAGGCTGAAATTCGGACACAAGTTTCATTTTTTAGTACATAACTTGTTATGTTGAGAAACTTGTGTCTGAGCTGGGTTTCTTATTCTCAAAGATTCTTTGTTACATCATTGAAATTGAACTGATGATTACATTTCTAGTCCCCTTGTCTATGAAGAGCTCAAAAACGAAAATCTTGTGATTTTTGAACCAATTCTGCTCACAGAGCCAACCTGGTCAGGTTTTCAGAATCAACAAACTAATACCATCAAACACAGTGAATACTCTTTGGGCTATGAAGGGAAACTGGAGAACGATATACAGTGAAGCTAGAACGGGGAGGACTCCTGAGTAATTCGAGTTTGTTAACATACAAATGAACAAGTGAAACTTATATTGGACTAAGTTAATAAAATTCTGTTTATACACGTCTTACAATATTGGCTATTCTTTGATTTATCCTATTTCTACTCTCTTCTCATTTCATCGTCGTTTGGGGTGGAGTTGCAGATTTCTTGAGGCAGTCAACAATGCCTTCACAATCTGCTTGAGGCACAATACAACCTGAATCATCATTCTGGATATTATGGGAATCATCAGCCTGATATGAGTGGGGAGAACGAAGGTTCCCATGGGTCTGACATGCTTTCATCGTCTTGCAGTGCTCTGCTTCGTCGTCTCTTATATTGAGAAACACATCGTACAAATTTTCTGAATTAAAAAAGAAATTAGTTTCTCATGAAAAATACAAATCATAATACAGAAGATTCACATGCATTCCACCATTCGTGTTGGATGATTTAGATATTGTAAGATGCAAATTAAACGTCAAAAACCAAAAACATTGTTGGTCCTTCCTTTTTACCTATGTTGGGCCTTCGAGAATTGGGAGGCCTGGCAGTTTGGAATTCATCTGAGAAGATAACCAAAAGAAGATGTTTTCAAATAAGAGTCCTAGTTAATAAAACCAGTTCCATGGGTGGTGTTGAAAGAATAGTTGCTTACCGAACAAGTACAAGTCACCTTCTGTGTAGTATTTGACAGCAACCTCAGGGGCCGGCAGTTTTTTCAACTCATCTGGATCAATGAAAGAAGAAACCACTAAGAAACAGATTATTGTACTGGACCACTGTGATCTGCAAGCTTCTTGATAAAGAAAAGAAGAGGGGGACAGAAATAAAAGACACGGCTTCTTTTGCTAGCCAACACAAATGGCCTATTGAATTTTCACATCAAAGATACTAAATTTATAATTGCAACCAGCAGTCCTGCCGTAGCGCTGGTCCCAGCAGGGACTAAAATACTTCCTTTTGTTCAGAGCTGCTCTATCATTATGTTAGATAAACTACGGATTTATCAATAAATCCTTGTATACAATTTTTCAGTTACCAAATTTGAGCAACATTACGACTATCAGGCATAATCATAATACATACCTCCCTGAAGCTTTAAGAACTTGTCATAAGTTTCAAAAGCATGCATCTCCACACATTCAGAAAAATGATCTGAGAAAAAAAAAGTTGACGACACTTGATACTTTTCAAACTTCGGGACTAATCCAAGCAGTAAGCCCCTTAAGCAGGTCAAGAACACATAAAAGTGCAAGTAAAGAGGTACACTTAAAATTTGTCATAGGCAAACTACTTACAAGCCATTCTTGGGCTTATCATATACATCACCACTATCATGAAATAATAGAATACTGCAATGTGTTGGGCAAGAAAGCGGTCAAACCACCAGGAATTTCCCCCAAGTTCCTGCACAAAAGAAGGTGAGGTGAAAGAATACGAGAGTAACATGTGAAGGGGAAATTTCTGAATTGAACTGCATAGCATCTGGATAGTAACAAGTATAAATGAATTTCCAAACACTAATGAGGCTTTGCCTGGGTTATATGAGGTGCTACAACATGATATAACAAAAAAAATTATGATTTCCTTTCCCGCAATATACTCCTTAATGACTTAACTGTCCATATGGTAAAAGACCATATTCATTCATTTAAGCAATGGGCTTAAATTGGTTTCAGACCATGGATACCACATTTCAAGCATGGGCCCATTGGTCGTGTTCAAAATTCACATATAATTTTGATTAGTGCTTGTAATGGCATATGCATTGGCCCCAAACAGTCACTCATGTAGCCAGATCATTAAGCAAGGTAACAATGCATGGAGAAGCCAAAACTGCTCAAAGTACGATATGAGACCAAATGGGTACGCAATCAGCTAACAGAGAATAAGAGGTCAAATTAGGAGATTAGAGGGTTGCGTGATAAATGGTCGCACCTCCATGATAAGTAGGTGATGCATCTCATTCCAGCTTTCGGCAAAATGCACTTTCAAATAATCCGCTCTTCTCCACCAACCAAAAGTCTCGTACAGGTGTAGAACAGACATAAACGCTGAATCACAACAAAAAACATGCCACAATTAGCAAGTACAAAGTCTTTGTATACCAATGGGGATATGAAATACTGAAGAAACTCATATTCCAGGCGTACATAAAGCTTTCAATAACAAAGGATAGGGATAATTGTGTACTCAGCCATAGGCACATATTGCCTATCATCTACTCAATTGGCTAGGTATATTCAGAAGAGGCCATTATACCCTGTTTACTAATATTGATGACTAGGATATTTGTTCAAATCACCTTCACCAACTAAGCAAGGTTGATAAACAACTACAGATTGTTGCACCTTCGTGTTTGTTCTCCTAAACTTTTTAAAGAACCGAGCACATGACCTTCAATACTAAGTCCTGAGTTAAAATGTTAAGAAAGCCAACAATTCTACAATAAAGGCACTATTAAAAACAAATATTAACCAAGGGTTTAAGAAATGTAGCACACACCGAAATAAGGAACTCTTGCAATGGTTTCGAGTACAAAGAACCTTGCATAATCTCTGTCACGGTAGAAAACATCAAGTATCTTTATAACTGAATCCTGTGTATTAAAAGAAAGAAAGATAAACCCAAAGAAGGCACAAAATTGAGAAGAAAAAATAGCTTCAACCGACCATATCCGCAGATGCATAAGTAGAACATGTATCTCAAGTAAAAGCAGCAGAACTAATATATATTTCGTCATGGAATCTTTGTGAACATGTATATACAGGCCTTGTAATGGATTAAAAACATTCAAAACGCGTTCAAATATTTCACATTCGTAATTTCTCTAAAGAGGCAAGTAATTTACCGTGAGAGCAATATTCACTGATTGTTCAACCTTTATAGCCCATCTCTCCAAAACAGATGAGGATGTATTTTCCACAGCTTCCTCTGCACTTGCGCTTCCTTTTCTGTCATCTCCTGGGAAACTATTGGGTTGAAACGACTCCTCTACTTTCACTTTTTCCTCATCATCTTGCAATACTGTTGCTCTAACTGTAAGAACTTTTCTGTATTCAAAACAAATGAGATCCCATAATTCAATTCAATATATATATGAGAGCCCAATGTATAAAAATCTCCCCTTAATTATCTAAACTAGTTCAATTTACCCACTCCTTAAAAAACCATTTCATTTCATTTCTAACCTACAATTCCCATCAAATTAAACAAGATCAAAACCCTTAAACCACCAACAACCCCAGAATATACTATCAATTATCTGAATTTCAGAATAAGAATCCATAAAAAGAGGGGAAAAGAAGAAATAAGATAAGAAACGCACCTTCGATTAGAGAAAGAAGATAGCGGATTATAGCCGAGAGAAGTAGATTTACAATTGGAAGTGGTCAAGTTTCTGAAGCTTTTCGTATTGAAGGAGGACAAAGATGTTGATGAAGAGGAGGAGGAAGAAGAAACCGAGACGGCAAAGCACAGAGAAGACAGAGAAGTCGCCATTTTGTGTCCTCTCCACTGTCTGGAATTTGATTTTGATTTGGTGTTTGTTCAAGTAGTAGGCAAGTAGCACACGGAGTAGCGGACAGGACTTGGGCACTTGGGCGGTTTTGGAATGAAGATTTCATTTTGCAGAATCTTCGGCCGGTCGTGATCTAAGCTGTTGAATTTGTTAGAAGTTAGAACCCATGCTCCTCCTTAGGGTGGGTCCTTATAACTGATTATTTAAATAATATAAATTTTGTTGGTCAATGATCACACCAAGATGATAATAAATTATTATTGGCAGAAATAATAAATCTTGATGAATAATTCTTTTCTTTTTTTTTATTCAAAATAGTTGTGCATTGATTAAATATGATTATGACAAGAGGTCTGAGGCGATAGTCAAAGCGATTGGTCATGGGAAGTTGACTTTGTCAACTTTGAATTTCATTCATCTTCTTGGATCAGATCACCCTATGTGAATCAATTTTTCTTAGTTTTGATGTGTTTCTAAGTTTATCCTGATTTTATGACTGTTAAATTTTAATTTTTTTTCTTTCTTCTTCCTAATTTTTATTTCTGTTTTATTTCCAAAACCCTAATTTTAAGGGATTCAAAAAAAATTGACGGATCGATTGATTAGGTTTTTGAAACTTACAGCTTTTAACATCCTTTTGTTTTATCTTGTTGTTTAATTCTGTTTTATAACATACTCCCTCCTTCCCACTATTAGATGACCTACTTAGTTTAAAATTTTGTCCCACTATTAATTGACTTATTTCATTAAACAAGGGAATCTTCTAAAACTATCATTTTGAATGATTATCGTAAGTACAAGAAATATGTATAATTTGATATCTATGTTTATACTCGTTGCGTAGGTGTTTTAAAATGCTTTTCAATGATACAAAGTTTACGAAAATCCGTGGTATTGTTTGAGAGATAAGTCATTTCTAAGTTTTACAAATTATCATCCATAAGGGTATAATTGTTTTCTCCTTTCCATTACGTGCCTTAAAAATTGTGCAAACTTGAAATAGGTCATCTAATAGTGGGACAGAGGGAGTATAATTGTAATTTCTTGTAGCTAATTGCTAAAGTTTCCCCCTTTTTTGTTGTTCACATATTAGGTCATGAGCTGAAGAAGGTAGCGTGTATAGGGTCATAGTTTTTTCACCATCATGAGACTAGTATGTGAAAGAAGAAACGGAGTTTCTGGTTTGTATTTCTGTTGGGTCTAATTCTAGATTTCTACTTCAAGGAATATCATATTTATTGGATTTCGTCAGATTGAATCAACATTGTCAGGATTATCAAAGAAGAATGGCCAATTTTGGAATGCTTTTTAGCGTCATGAGATCCTACTTAGGTAGGGATTTGTTATTATACTGTGAATTTGTTCCTTCCTTAAGAGATATTTAAATTGCAGATTATATAAAGGCTATATAAATCCACATATTTCAAGATGCATTTGCAACTCATTCTCTGGTTCATGATTACTTACTGTTATAGACTCTATGAATTACTCTGTGTGTTTGGCAAGTGGTTTATCTTGTGGAACAGTTTTTAAGAATTGTTTGTGTGCTAGTATAAGATTTTGTGTGCTAGTAAAGGCATCTTGGAATTTCTCTATCTTCACACAAGATCAACTGCTAAAGAATTTTTAAATAATTGATGTTGGTGCTAGTGTAGATTGATCAGCATCTTGCACTTCTGTATCTCAAACTGTTTTTACTTCTTCTGGGGTGATTTTTAACACTTCTACTGAGATGAACTATTCTACAGATGTTATTTATAATCAGTTTTATCACAATGCTATGATGAGCAATCCATAAGTTGATGATATCCTAGATAAAGCAATTGTACTTCAACCAACTCCATTATCTACACTTCCTCCGGAACCTTCTATTACTGATGAAGATTTTGAAAAGGAAGTTTGTCTCATGACGGTGGATTTTATGGACTTTACGGATGCATAGCCTTCTTCAGCTCATGACCCTGTAAGTTCAACATTTTCTTAATCTCTTTCTCATTTTCTTTTTACTGCTCTTAAAGCTAGTTTATTTATGCTTTTTTAAGTCTTTTCTTGGTGTATTAGAAGATTTAAAAACCCTTCAAACCTAATCTGTGTTTAGAGTTTTTTTACCCTGTCCTTAAGCTTTGATTCTTTAGTTATGAAGATTCTTTGTTGGAATATGAATGGTTGTTGTTCAGATAAAAAATGGCTACATTTGTTAAACATATTTAGGAAAAAAAGACCTTATGTTATATGTATTTTTGAAACCGTGGTAGATTCTAATACAATATATAAGTATAATCATCACCTTCCTTTTGATTCTTGGTATGTCGTGCCTGCTGTTGGAAAATCAGGAGGTCTAGCTTTGGGTTTCTTTGCTAATTCTGGTATTGAAGTTATAAGTAGTTCATTTAACATGATACATATAATTTGTGATATTACTCCACTTATCAAACACTGCTTGATCTCTTTTATTTATGGTTCCTTGAATGTTAAGGGTATGTGAAACTAGTGGAATTCGCTTAATCATATGAAGGAAGATGACAATCGTCCTTGGTTATTAATGGGTGATTTTAATTTTATTCTACATGCTTCTGAAAAACAAGGAGGAAGTCCTGATAATTCTTTTTTCCCTGATTTTGTTAGGAATAGTTTGTTGCAGTTGAAAATGAATGAAATATTATCTTTTGGTAATCCTTTTACTTGGTGTAATAGGAGATTTAAAAATCCTTCTGAGTTGATTTTTGAAAAATTGGATAGGGGGTTTCATGAATGATAAGTGGCTATCGATTTTGTCGTTGACTAGGGTTACTAACTTAGGAAAGGTTCACTATGATCATTGTCCGATTCTGTTAAATTGTTTTCATCAGCAACTAAATCTTAATATACCTTACAAAATTTTCAAATGTTGTCAACTAAGTCCTGATTTCAAGAATGTTCTATCTAACTCCTGGATTAAGCAAGTTCGTGGTTCTTCAAGCTATATTGCTGCTGGAAAACTTAAGAATCTTAAACAGGATCTTAGTTTTTGGAACATCAACTCTTTTGGTCATATTAAAACCACAATTTCGAAGCTGAATATGGAAATTGAAAAGTTACAATTTGTGCCTTATACTCCAGCTATTGGTAATTATATTCTTAATTATTCAAATCATCTTGACTTTTGGTATGAGATTGAAAATTATTTCTAAAAACAGAGAGTTAGGATTGATTACTACACTCAATATTAAAAGAACACAAATTTTTTTCATCATACCGTGAAGCTCAGAAATATGTATAACACTATTCACACATTAAGAGACAGTCAAGGTAATCGGTTAGAAAGCAGAGAGCAAGTAGTTTCTCTTCTCACCAACCATTTTAAAAGTATTTACACTTCTTCTTTGCCTAGTAATGCTGATATTGATGCAGTCTTATTGGATGTTCATCCGATTATTACAGAAGAAATAAATGTCAACTTGATAGCTATTCCTTCTTCAGATGAGATTCTTTTAACTGTTAAAATGATGGCCCCCTGTAATTCTCCGAGGCTAGACGGTTATCCAGCGGGTTTCTTTAGAGATAATTGGGAAGTTATTTCTACTGAAATTATAAATCACGTTCAAAGTTTTTCAGAAATAGGTATATTCTTAAGCAGATGAATCATTTTTTTATTGCCTTAATTCCTAAAGTTAATAACCCTTCTACTCCTAATGAATTTAGACCTATAAGTCCATCTAATACTGTCTACAAAATTATTTCAAAAATTCTTACTAATAGGTTAAAACCTCTTTGAGACTCTCTTATTTCCCCGTTTCAGTCTGCTTTTATAGCTAATAGGAAAATTCAAGATAATATTATAATCAGTCATGAAAGTTTGCATTCTTTTAAGAATAGAAAGAAAAAGAATAACAAAAATGGTTTCATGGACATCAAATTGGATCTTTCATAAGCTTTCTATATATTAGAATGGACTTTTATAGTTGTGTTTAAGAAATTGGGTTTCTCTGATGATTGGTGTCAGCTGATTTTTCAATGTATCAGCACTGTGTCTTATTCAGTTTTGGTGAATGGATCGCCGGGTGAATTTTTTCTTCCTTCTCGAGGTATTAGGCAGGGTGATTGCTTATCACCGTATATTTTTATTATTTGCATGGAGATCTTATCCAAGCTTCTGTTAAAGGGTGAATCTGATAAATTAATTCAGGATTTCAGGTTTAAAAAGAATAGTCCTTCGATTTCGCATTTATTATTTGCTGATGGTTTTATGCTGTTTTGTAAAGCTTCTTTGACTTATGCTAGAAACTTCGTGAAGATTATAAATACCTTTTCTAGGGCTTCAGGTCAAGCGATTAATATGGAAAAATCAGGTTTCTTCACTAGCTCAAAAATGCATCACAAGCATATTAAATTGCTTACTAAAACTCTTGGGATTAAATTTTTAAGTAGTTCAGAGAAATATCTTGATACTCCTCTCTTTATTAATAGAGATAAAACGAAGTCTTTTCAGTTTTTAATAGATAAGTTCTATTCTAGGTTAAGTAATAGTAAAAGAACTAATCTTAATGTAGCAGGCAGAACAGTAGTTACTAAGCATGTGATATCTAGTTTGGTGATTTATCATATGAATTGTTTTCCTTTTCCTAAGAAGATTACTAATAAAATTGACTCAATTCAGAGAATTTTTTAGTAGTCTAAAAAGAATCCTAGAAAATCAGCTTATTTCATTCTTGGAAAGATATAGGTATTAGGAATTCTTATGATACTAACAGGGTTTTTATAGCTAAACTTGGTTGGAGGATATGTCAGAACCCGGATCTGCTGATTTCTAGATTTCTTAAAGATAAATATTTCTCAAACCAAAACTTATTGGAAATTGATAAGGCTGCAGATTCCTCTTCGTGGATTTGGAAAGGTATTGTTGATAGCTTATCCTTTCTAAGATCCAACATTGTTATTAAAATAGGAGATGGTACTTCAACAACAATTTGGACTTCGAATTGGTTACCTCTTAATAATTTTCCTCCAATATCTATTATTCAAAATTTCAATTATTATACTTTAGTTAGTGATTTTATAAATGTGCAGAATAATCGCTGGAATGTTGGGTTGCTAAATATGTTATTTTCACCTGAGGATGTTATAAAAATTAGATCGTTAAGAATTAAAACTAATCAACTAGATAAATTAAATTATGTGGGGACATACAAGAAATGGTGTTTTATCTATTAAGTCATCTTATAAGGCTTATATGATTAATACTTGTACAGCCGAAGAATCTTCTTTTTGGAAAAAAAAGTGTGGTCTTTAGATTGTCTGCCGAAGATTAGATATTTTATTTGGAAGATTTTTGCTCAGATGCTTCCTGTTAATTCTCTTCTAAGGTTCTATAATCCTGCTATAGATGATTGTTGTCCTTTATGCAAGAATACTAAGGAAACTGTTCTTCGTTTGTTCTTTAACTGTCCGATTGTTTCCCATATTTGGTTTGCTTTGTCTTTTCAACACTTAGTATTCACTGATTATATTTGGATTGAAGATGTTTTCATGAAATGGTTTGACAATAACTGGGGTCACTCTCCTTATGCTGTTAATTGGCCTAGCATTGGTGCCATTGTTATGTGGAGTATTTGGAAATTTCATTATGATGTGGTTTTTAAAAATATAACTATAAATCTAGATAGAATGATATTGGATACTATAAGGTTGATTAATTCTTATATATCATCTTCCTTACCACCTAAAGTTGTCCCTGTGGTCACTAAAACTCCAGCTGAAGATGTTGATCATGTTATTTTTAAAGATGGTTCTTTCAAAAAATTTGACATGGGTGTTGGTATTGTTCTATGTGATGTAACAGGTAGAATAAAGTATTCCAGATCGGACTTTGTACTAATTTCAGATGCAGTTGGTGCTGAGGAAACTGCTCTTATTTTGGATATCTCCTGGGCAGAGTAGATGAATTTGTCTAAAGTTCTGCTAGTCAGTGATTGTTTTCAGTTGGTGAATTTTGTTAATGGAAGAAATGAAGTGGTAGGATGGAGAAGCAATGATATTATGGAAGACTATAGGGTATCTTTAGCTAATAAAAAAGATTTTAAACTTGTGTATATTAAGCGTACTAAGAACAAGGTAGTTGCGCGACGGGCTAGAAGGCTTTGTATTAAAAATGTCTGGGTTTATTTTCCTTCTTTTTTGAACAGTATTGTAAGGAAAGAACCAATTGACGATGCTTGTAATTTACTTCTTAGTTATTGAATCATTTTTTCTCAGCAAAAAAAAAAGATTAAATATGATTGTTATAGAGAGTGAAATCTTCCCTTGCCCAAGCTAAAATGTCTTGTGATAGATTATCAGCACAATCAAAATCTAGCCTATAAACTCTGGCTTTTTTTGCTACTTTATCTGCTAAAAAGTTCTTAATCCAAACTACTGACTGACAGGAATAAAACTCATAGTTTTATAAAACTTAGTGTCAAGGATAGTTCCTTGATTCCTCCAATGAACATAAGAATTTTTTTCATTTATTGACCTCACTACTACTTCATTATCAGACTCAAATATAACCTTAGAGTAGCCTCCAGCAATTGCTCATTCTAGTGCCTGCTTCATGGCCAAACATTCCAGATACTCCACTTCTTGATCTTCTATCATTCCTCCATTGAAGAAACACCCTTTTTCTCCAAGGCATTGACCTGCAGAAGTTCTCACTATCAGTCCAGTTCCTCCTGTATAAGATAACTTAATAAAAGATGCATCAACATTAATTTTAACATAATCACTATATTGAGGATCACATTTGTGAGATTGTACTTGTAAACTAACATCACTAATGTTATTATTATCAGTCTTAGTCTTACAGTTCTCCACCAGAGTTGAAATATTACTCAAGGATAACAATCTATTTGGCTTAGCATTCTGAAAGGACGCATCACACCTATCTTTCCAAATAACCCATAAAGTTATCATAAGCAAGTGTAATTTATTTTCTCTATCAGATTGAGATACATTACCTTGAGAGTGACCTGCAACAAACCAAGTTATTATCCAGTGTAACAAATCTCCATGCATATGAAGAAAATTATTGACATTAATATTAACTCCAAGTCATAAGGTTTTAGCATGAGGACAATCCAAAAACAGGTGGTCAGTTGTTTCCATACTAGCATTGCAAATACTACAGTGTGTTTCAATGTCATGTTTATACCTATAAATTTTGTCTTTAGTTGGGACAATATTCCTAAGGCATTTCCAAACCAGTAGCTTAACTTTGTGGGATACTTTACATCTCCAAAGATATTTCCAGACATTACTAGTAACAGGGTGAGTAATCACATTACCAGCATCATAGTTACGTAGCACCTTGTAGGAACTTTTAACTGAGAATTCACCTTTTCTGTCAGGCAACCAAATTAAGTTATCAGAGTCTGACAAAGAAACGTGCATAGATAAAATATTAGCAGCAGTATTAGTGGAGAAAATATCATTTATAAGCTGAATAATTCGATCTAAGATATTTTACAAAATAATCAGACAGTTTGTTCAATCTTTCAAATAGCCAAGTTTTTCGAGATAAACTGTTTGTTTGCATTTTATAGAATGAAGCATGCAATAAGAATAATATAAATATCAAAAACCAGTAAAAGAAAAGTCTTCAATCTTATAAGTGACTGTTGCACAAAAAACTTGATTTCTACTATTGATCAATATACAAAACGAAATCTGTTCATGTTGATCGATCAACAGTTCTATCTACAGATCTTGAATCACGAGATATGTACTAGTCAATCCTCAAACAAACTTGAGTTACCTTATATCGGAAGAAAATGACCATAGAATAAACAAGTTTGATATATTTAGGATAACTATACCTTATTTTCTAATCAAATCAATTAATCGAGAAACTAAAAAGAATACGATTTAGTTTCAACGGTATTAAAAGCTTCTTGATCCCAAAGAAGATATTAAGCGAAGGCAACGCAAGATTACAAGATGGCTTCCCAAAAATTTTTTGAGAAAGCAAAATAGTTTATTAATGGAAACTTCATCAGAGTAATGATTTCTAAATGCTATGCACTACAGCTTCCTAGTTACAAATCAAGGTGATCAATGAATAACCCTCAAAAATATTACTTCCAAGCGACCAACTAAACATCGTACATTTAATCAAGATGATAAGTTAATATAAATTCCTTCTATGATTTCTGAAAAGTGTTCCATTATGGTCATTCCATATCGTCCACCATATAACAAATGGTAGAAGATTCCAAATCTGCTTTATTAAACTTCGGCTCTTAGTTCTCTTCCATTCTCATACATTCTTCCTTACTGAATCCGAAAATGTCCACTTAATGTTGAAACTGTCCAAGAAATAATGCCATAATTTTCTCGTTTCAACACAATGTAAAATTAGGTAAGCTTGCACACATAAGGAATAAGCTTGATTGGACACTCTCACACCTCTGTAGATAATCTAAAGTAGGTGCACCACTATGATAAAGAGTCCAAACTAAGCATGAGACTTTGAGAGGTATACTTGGATCCCAAACATGTTTAGGTGGAAAACTAACAAGCCGTCAGCATCTAGTAAAACGTAACAATTAACAACCGAAAATTCTTCTCCAAAATCCCATTTCATGTCATCGTCACCATCAGAATTAGGAGAAAACTGTTATAAGACCAGCAACATCACTGCAATATGTCCCACTTCCTGCTCATTTAGACTTCTCTTAGAACTAAAGTTACAAGAACCATTTACTGACATCATTTCACTGATAGTAGGACTTTTATTAGATGAGATTTTGTAGACAGATAGGTACCTATCTTTCAAACTGTTCAATCCTGCTCATTTGTTGTTTGAGCATTGCTCGATCGAACTCGCATGCGTTGTTATCTCAAGCATGTTTGTCAATGTTAGTGATCAAAACTATGAGTCTTGATTTTTAGCCTATTTAGATGTCTCAGACTAGGACATAGATTGTGTAGTTGAGTTGTAGACTTCACGGCGTTCATCTCTTGAAGACGAAGAACTACTAAGGGGAGCTTGTTGAACTTCATCGACAAAGGTATGTGGAGACTGAAACTTATCTATCACTTGGAAAGTCTATTTCTATTCTATCTCCTATATTGAGACATAAGTCGTGTTACGACATAGTTTTTTATTATACACATTTGAGATTTCGAGCTGAGTTTATCTCGCTTATATATTTCTCGGAATATGTGTTGGCAAGATTTCGCTTCGGCCGAACTCATCTTACATTAGTGACGAAAGTCCGAATAAGATCATATGAAAATTTTCGAGTCACATCTTACGTGGTTTGTGTGATACAATCATTTGGTGTTGTCTTGGAATGTTTCATTATGGTAATTTCAATAACTTGAAAATCGCTTTGACGAAAAATAGTTTGTAAACAACAACTATATAACGTCCTCTAACAAAGTTTCAATGATTGAAATAAAGAGTTTAGAACCATGTAACCATGTTTGTATATAAGCATAGTGTTTTAATTACATTAGTGTACAAGTCCAAAACCGGGAACCTGAAGTATGCGTACTCGTACGCGTTCTGGTGGTTACTGATGTCTGGGCAAGTATGCGTACCCGTATGCAGAAAGTTCACGTCCGTGAAAATCTGCTGGAGTTTAGAATGTGTTGAAGTATTCCCACCCTGATAAGTGCATATTTTACATATATTTAGTGTTAATTCCATGCTAGTAATTGTTTATGTTCTTGCAAATTATTATACATTAGGCTTGTTTTCTCTTATTTGTGTTTTATTAGGTAAATCATCTGAAAGAAGTGAATTGACACTTAATTTTGCAATAAAAGAAGCTAGCTACAAGTGGAGAAGGGCCAAATACCAAGTGGACTCATTAAAGCTGGCGAAAGAACGGAGTCATTCGGAGTTTGTATGAAGAAGTTATGAGCAAAACAAGAACTTGGATGAATGAAAGGGTAAAATGGTCATTTCAAGTGCAAGTGCTATTAGCATCCCATTGTACGTTAAGGGGTACCCATTCTGCTAAGGGGCATTCAAGTTCACAGGAACTGCTAAGGGCTAGTCAAGTCTTTAAAAGGGGGTGCCAGAATTTGAATTCTACTAAGAGCACCAGCATCTTCGACTCAAGGCTGCCATCTTCCTTGATTCAAAATAATGAAAAAGGGCGCGACTGCAATTCCTCAGTTCACGAGCAGGTTCGTGGTTTGATTGATCGCTGATTGATGGAAGAAACGGAGAAGCTCGAGAATGAGTCGCTGCAACGAATCAAAGTTCAGTTAGACAAGGGAGTGGGGAAGTCATGTGTTCGCTGTAGTAATTGCATTTTGGAACTGTTGCCATTATCGTGATTGATGGCTGATGTTCATGGTATCGAATGGAAATGATGGTGTTGGCTGGGTGGAACTGATCGTGATAATCGCGACAAGGTCTGTGCTAGGTAACAGAGACTCAATGGAGCTGGGATGACGATCGTGATGGTGATGCTATTCGTAGTTGGTGATGATTATTATTTACGGGTGATGATGGAATGAATAGAAGAAGCTCGTGTTTGAGCTTGGAAGTTATGAAGCTGAGATCGACAGGAACTTTGGTCGATGGCGTCGATGATTCAAGGGGAGTTGCTGTGAAGCATGGAAGAACTCGAGCAAGTCGGAGACGAGCGAGGAAACTTCCAAGAGGGAGAACTGATGCGGATGATTACTGAGAATACATGACCGGGATATTCTAAGACAGAGTCCTAGTTTGATAAGAAGATTGGGTATCCGGATAAATTTTTCAAGCAATAAAACAGGGATTTATGGAGCTCGAATTTGTAGAAAGCTGGACATCAGTTCATGCACACCAAGAACGACTTGATGCCGTTGATTAAAGAACCGATCGGAGAGGATTAAGAGGTGTTGTCGGCTCGAGACTTTAGGTGCATGGAAACAACTTAACTTGAGCGAGAATTCAAATTTGGATAAGTTGCAGGAGCTAGAAAACATCCACCGACTAGTGGCTTTGCCGTTGATTTTCAAGATGAACGACTGAGAAATAATATGAGTTTAGGGTTTAAGTCGGTCTAGAATTCTTGGATGATTATCAGATTCGAAATTACAGGGTCGAAAAACTATAAATAGAGGCTCAAATCGTGAGCAGAAGGCATCTCCTCAACCTCACTTTCACGTCCAGAAACTGTTCGACAGAAGTACCCAAAGAGAGAACATAAGCATTAAGAGTTCATATATGCAGTAGTAGCTAAAGTTTTCTTGCAACAAGGAAACATTGGCTGATCTCCTGCAACAGAAGTAGTAGTAGCTAAAGTTTTCTTGCAACAAGGCGACAGTGGCTGATCTCCTGCAACAGAAGCAGCAGTAGCTAGTTCTTCTACAACTACAGTTTTCTTTCTATAAACTCCATTATGTCTAGCTAATTTACTTATTTGATTAAGGATAAATTCTAAGTACTATATATGATTTGATTTAGTATATGAATCTGTTCTGATTTCTTCATATGATTATTGTTTATGTTTATTATTAAAAATGAATATGATTGATTGATAGATTGTTTACGTGGCCAACTGAATATATTTGTTAACTCAATCTAATGTTAATAAGGGTTAGGATATCCGTAATTGTTTAATAATTTCTTACACAAGTAGAGAACGTGAGACCTTGCGGAGGGATTCCATAAAGCAATCGCGTGTAAACACAACACTAGAAAGTAGACCGAGCGTACTGAGTTTAACTACTAGGATTAAACCTAAATTCACAGACCATAAAGCATTCGACTGAATTGCATCTTGTAAGCGTACCTCAAGGTGGTTCAGACGGATAGACTCTGGCGACTAAGCGTACCTGTTGTCTAGTGGTTTAAGGGATTTTGGAGATAGCTAAGAGTATTTGTTATCTTACTGTTAGTAATAATATATGATTAATGATGAATGGATGAATATACTACTTTGATTAGTATTTAGTTACGAAGAAGGATTCCTCGATCATCTCACTCCATTTTGCTTGCAATCTTAATTACTTCTCATTGCTTTATTATTTATTTAGCTTTTGAATCTAAAACAAAAAACCCCATTTGTGACATTTTTGACAACTAAACTCCCTGCTCTTCGTGGGAACGATCCTTGCTTCCATTATATTACCAGCTAATTGTGTGGAAATAATATTATTAATTTCTTGAGCCTACGACACCCATCACACCCATACGCGTACTGACGTAACCAAACTCAAGTCCGGATACTCAAGTATGCGTACCCATTTACGTACTTGAGTGGGTTACTTTCTAAAATTGGTTGTGTACATGAACTTAAACATTTATATAATAAGAAATGCAATCTTTGCAAACCGTGGATATAATGTTCATGAATTGATTCGAGTGAATCAAACCGATTTTGTTTCGATTTTGTTCTTGTATACTTCTATGAGAATATGGCAATTGAACGACTCTTTAACTAGTTTCATTCGAGTCATTTGAACTAGTTATGGATAAGATGAATATGGTTGATATGAGATTATCATATGGATAACTTCGGTTGACCATTGTTGAGCCAACATGGGTGTACACGTTTGGCCACGGTTCATAAACCTAAATGAGGGTACATTTCATTTGTGTGTAACAAGCTAAGATTTGATCTAATGGTTGAAAGATATTAGCTTGGTTGAATCAGGTTTTTCATATAACGGTGAATATTGAATGCTTTGTTACCAAGGTAACTTGGATTACAAACCCTGATTTGAAAACTATATAAAGGAGAACTATAGCAACTGGGAAACCTAATCCCCATACTTCTGTGTGTTAGTAGTTGCATAAGCTAGAGTTGATTCTCCTTTAACCTTATCTTTTCATAAACCTTGTAGGTTAACGACTTGAAAGACTTCATTGGGATTGTGAATCCAGACCCAGTTATTTCTCTTGTAGTTGCGTGTTCTGATCTTGCCCGATTCTATCGTTTGAGTACTATCTTCTCTAAGATTTGTTCGAGATTAATTTCTATGATAGGCAAGATAAAACGTGATCACAAACATCTCCGTCTCATTGTTTGTGATTCCACAATATCTAGTTTTTCCATCATACGATTTAGATTATTGTGAGGTGATTGATAATACTAAGTTGTTTTTCGGGAATATAAGTCTGGTTTATTAATTGGTTCTTGTTCACCTTGATTTATAGAAAGACGGAACAAAAACTCTTTGGTATTTCTATGGGAGACAAATTTATTCAATCCTATAGACTTTTCTGTGTGAGACAAATTTGTTTATCTAGTCTTCGACTTTGGGTCGTAGCAACTCTTAGTTGTGGTTGAGATCATCTAAGGGAATCAAGTGCGTAGTATCCTGCTGGGATCAGAGACGTAAGGAGCGTAACTGTACCTTGAATCAGTGTGAGATTGATAAGGGTTCAACTACAGTCCAGTCTGAAGTTCATTGGTATTAGGCTATTGTCTGTAGCGGCTTAATACAGTGTGGTGTTCAAATTGGACTAGGTCCTGGGGTTTTTCTGCATTTGCGGTTTCCTCGTTAACAAAATTCTGGTGTCTGTGTTATTTCTTTTCCGTATTATATTTTATTATATAATTAAAATATCACAGGTTGTGCGTTAAGATCAATCAATTAGGATATCCAACATTTGGTTGTTGATTTACATTGATTGACACTTGAATATTGGTCTTTGGTACGGTTCAAGTTGTTTCACATAATAATCAGGCTCACGGATTTCTTTCTATTTGATTTGCTGATTACATTGTGAAACAAAGATATTAAAACTCTTTAATATACTTTACTCTAGATTGAGTCTGACTGTCTAGTTAATTCTCTAGAAAGTGAATTGGAGTAAGTCCTCTCAGATTTCCAAACGAATTATTGGGTGTGGTTGTTAGACCCCCCCCCCCCCCCATCGCACTTTCAGTTGGTATCAGATCAGGCAAACACATTAAAGACCTCATAAGTCTGTGTTTATAGCGATCTGATATGGATAGATGTGTTATCTCAATAAACGCACCACCAGATCCAGGGATTTCAGAATTCTCTTCCATGACTGATTTAATAAAATCTGTAGAAGAAATTCTTTCTAAACCTCCACCAGGTTTAAAATCCCTTGAAGTGTTTTCAGGGCTTGAAAAGAAGCTTGAGAGATTATCTCTTGATGTTGAGTTATACCTCCAGAAAGAGAAAGAATCTCTTGATAAGCTAAACCAAGTAATTATGAATAATTCATGTCGAGGTTGATATTCATTTACTAATTAGTGAGAGCAATGCTCTTCCTCTGTGTAATCCACTTGGTTGTAGTAAACTAAACGTATTACAAGAGGAGTTTAAATCTCAGTCATCTGACGGTATCACCTTAAAGCATGAATCAGTTCATTGGTCAATTCTTGATACACTGTGTCATGATAATTGTTTTGTTTACTGTTGTAAACATGTCAGGATGTCTTCTTTCACCAAAATAGTTTCCCTGTACAATACTAAACATTATCTGCAGACACTGTTTTTATTAAGTTTTAAAGTGAGACATGAGGGACTCAAATTTTTGTGTATATCTCTAAAGTCTTTTGAAAAACTTGTAAAACAGATTCTTGGATGTTTATCAACCTTGTTGAATGCAAAAGTAGTTGGAAAGAAACTCTTTCTTGGTTCTATGGTGAGCAAGACATTGTTCACCTCAACACAACTTGATTGTGTTGTTAGTGCATCCCCACCAAGGATTTCCCTGCTATGTATACGGTGAGGAAGCACGAGAATTGGGGCACACAGATTGTGTTCGGTAAGGCTGTAGAATTCGATTGGATTCTTCTAAAAAGGTATGTCTATAAACTTGAGAAATATTTGTGTTTTTACTTTCTTAGAGTACTTATATTGATCCATGTACCTTGCTTATCGTTCAGTTCTACCTAACTTGATCTGTGTTTAAGGTTCTTATATGTTTAGGTTTGAAAATAGTAGTTCGGGATGTTTGTACTTCATGGTACACATACTAAGTATGCATACCATCATCTAAAATGAAAATTCAGGGGTTTAAGTACGCGTACCCGTTTGCATACTGCTCCAGGTCACGAAAATTTGTTTGCAAACCCGTATGCATACTAGCCTGTAGACGTCGATATTCGGTAAACTTGTATTGGCCGTAATTTCTTCGTCCAAACTCGGAATGACCTCATTCTTTTTGCATTATATTCCTCTTTGAATTCGCTTCCAAATGGAGATGAGAATTCCTGAATTTGGATGAGTTAAGGTTGGTATTTGTCCTGTATCTTGTTTTTGAGTGTTTTGCTCTGTTTTGTTGTACTTGTTCCACTTCTCTTGGACTTGGGCACTTGGATTCTTGGAGTACTACTCTTCTAAGCTCATTTGCAGATTTTACAAGAATGTTGTTGGTGAATCACAAAGAAGGAAGTTCAAGAATGGACAGTAGTACGTATTGCTATGGGATTCTTGAATGTTCACAATCATCTTATGTGAACTATGATTCATGGTCGTTAATGACCTTGTATGTGCTTCTTTGTTAAGAAAATCTTTTTATACGCCTTTGGTAGCTATTCTTGGTGTAAATCTGTGCGAAAAAGATTGATTCTACCCTCTAAGGACAAATCATCTTGTATGTGCATTACGAGTTTGTCTTATGTATAGGAAATTTCTTATGAGAATTTATTTCTTGTGTTTTAGAAAGATTACTAGGGTTTGGAATATCCATTATTGTGAGTACACATAGTTATTTCCAACTTTTCATCTTCTATATTTTTAGATTTATTTATTTAAATTCTAAGTTACAAGGAAGATGATTTTTGAAATTTTTAATCTTTATGGTTTTATATATTGCAAATTGTTATGGGATATGTTGTTTACGTCCGTGAACCTTGACTGTCCCATACTTGTTCAAAAGTTATCTCTATTATTGTCGGTATGAAAGTATTGATAAAAGATATAATTTACTTTTGACAAACAAAAGTTATACCTTTTATGTCATTATGCAAATATTGATGGAAGAAAGGATGACCTTTTGTTTCCAAGAATTGTCTATTTTATGTCATTGTGCAAATGGTGATGGAAAATAGAGTGATTTCTTATTTATTCCGCAGTATTGATCTTCCCGGATCCACATCTTTGTGTTTTTACTGTGTTGCTCCGTAAGTTCTCTTATGTCGAGCATGTGCAATTGAATTGATCATCTTGTGTGGTTAATTCTATTGATTTTTTTGGATACAAATTCATGTTTTCATGTGATTTGGTTATATCCAATGAAATCTTTCTTTTCTTGTAAAAGCAAGGTCTCCGTTGTTGTTCTCTCGGGAATGACATTTTATGGGGGAGAGTTTGTTTATGAACTTGTGCTTAATCGCCATATCTTTGTTGGGAGTGCGGCTGTGGATTTTATAGGGGTTATCTTGTATCTTTATAAACTCCTTGATGAATGCATTTAGCTTCGGATTTATGAGTGCATCTAAATTTGTTGGTATGTTTGTTCTTTTTTGGTCATGAAGAATCTCTATGGAAATTTCATGAGGATCCACTAGTTTTCGTACCTTTGCCAATTTTATTGACAAAAAGGGGGAGAATTAATGCGTAATTTCATACTAAAAATACATATGGTTTACGGATCATTATGTAAGGGGGAGTGGTTTTCATATTGAGATGATGTATTGACTAAGGGGGAGTAATACATATCACCGTAGTATTATTGTCAAAGTTGTGATGCAATTGAACTTTGATGTTGTGTAATAATACTATGACACTGTATAATAATGATCGAGAGCATTTGTTTTCTCATTGTTATTGCTACGGATCCTCAACAACGATGATACTAAACTTACAACCTTTGGAATCATTGGAGTACTTGGAAGTGACGAAGATTTCGAGTAATGTTGAAGATGCCAAGGAGATAAACAGGAAGGGGAGATAAAATCTCATTGTCTAATTCCTTTTTGACTCCTAAATAGAAGTTGCTTCCTCATTTATTAGAATTGAGAATCTAACATTTGAAATACACCATCTAATCCATCTTATACACAACATACTAAAACCATATCCCTACATCACAATATCCAGGCAATTTTCCAATTTATGTTGTCGAAAGCTTTCTCGCAATTAACCTTGTAAATAATACAACACATATTAGACCTTATTCTCGAATCAATCACTTCAGCCACAGTTAAAATCCCATCATTAATCTGTCTATCATGCACAAATACACCTTGATAATTAGAAATGATAGAGGGAAGCTCCAACTTCAGCCTATCTGCTAAAAGTTTAGAAATTATCTTATACACTCCACCAATAAGGCTTACAGTCCTGATGTTATGTAAACTCATAGCCCCACTAGACTTGGGAATCAGCTTCAAGTAGGTACAATTCAACCTCCAGCCCAAATCGGCAATTCTTTCAAATTATTTGATAACAACTATCATCTTAGTTTTTATAACTTCCCTTGCGCATTTGAAAAACTCCATTGTGAAGTGATGGGTCGGAAAACCGACCTCTTGTAATACCGCAAGCGCACAGTGTCAAAACTGTAGACAATGGAAAATACGGTTCGTTCCCATGAAAAGTGTGAAAATACCTCTAATTGATATTAATCAAAGAAAATAAATATGTAGGATAATCTAAGCTAAACGAATCAAATTATTGTGGACGAAAGAAATATCAACGGTGACAAACATGTTAGGGATTCTGGAATTCCATTGTAGAGTTGAATTCATATGCATCCTATCACAAAAGTCTCATATTACTCATACAGGGCAGCAACACATAGCATCCTATATGGAAGATTTATCAATAAAAAGTTCAATTATGAATATTCAAAAGATATGTTTGGTCTCGACTTAAAATTGGATATTCGAAGCACTAAATATACGTGGCATAGATAGTCAAGGAATAATAATAGGTAAATAATCAATCAAGTCTATAGAATGAATTTGTTTACTATCGAACTATGAGATATACTCGACATAAAACATGAAGGAGTTATAATCAAACCCATCAACTGAGACACTCAAACATCATTAAGCATAAAACTGACTTTGTTTTAGGACACAAAATTAACTAACATCTACAAGTTCATCCGTTTCCCTAACATGGAAAACTAGCAAGACGTGGAATAAGAGAACAATAACATTGCAAACCCTTGTCTTCTCTGTAAAACGGCTCTGTGCCGCCTCCTCTTCTGTCTGTTTCTCCGCTCCTTCTTATATGAAGCTGCTGCTACAGTCCAAACAAAGACCTAGCCGATAGTTTCCGAGGCCCAGTCCATTTACCACAGTTCAAAATGGTTACTCCCAAAATCTGACCGCAACTCATTACCAATTTATCTCTGTCCGTCCATCCCATGCATCTCGAGCCACGTAATACCATGGCGTCAGTTCCATTCACCGACAACCACCAACCATTGAGACGGCCACCATCTACATTGCTGCTTTTGACCCTCCACATAAATACTCTTTGTAACCAATTTAAGTTTATAGCAAACCTCCAAAATTCATTGACGTTACCACATCCAGTAGCAACCTCAACATCAGAGCCATCTAAGTACTCGAGAATGATCACCACTTCCGCCATCAAACATCCACTGTGATGTCTCGAATCTCGCCAATCCCATATGAAATGCAAGCCAACAACACCACTGCCTTCACCAGTTCCATGGAGCTGATATATTTCCACAACAAACAATTCAGGCCAAGTACAGCCAACCATTTCCATTTCCTGACTCCATAAGCACAGCTCCATCTCAAAACCCCAACTGTTGTTATAGATGAAACCATCTTCGAAATCCCACATCGGACCTTCACCACGATTCACAAATTCATGGCAGACTTGCAGTTGTCAATCTCTTTCCCTTGAAACTCATCAACCCCATACACAGTCACATGATTCATGGCTAGCAACCCTCAAATTCCAGTTGACTTATAATATCGGATTGAAACGTATCATCTCCCACTGCAAACTCGACTTCCATTCACATCACCATGCTTTGCCAGTCCATCTTCATACTCCTGCGTTTCCAGTTATTTCCTAACTGAGATACAAGAGTCCCCATACGAACTGACCACAGATCCATGGAAGTGACTGAGAAAATAACCACCATTGTCCATGGCAGCAACAGCCAACTCCACTGAAGTCCACCACCACTGGCATGAATTACTCCATCCAACACATGCAATAACTATCTACTTCAACAACACCACCAGCAAATCCAGTCCGAGTCAAGAACTCTCAATGATCACCAGCCACTAATTCGACCTTCCCCCATCATCAACTACACAACATCCATCTCTACCAACAAACACCAATTTCATTTGAAAGAACCACCATTAATCCACGCCTAAGACCTCATTCCATGAACTCCTAGTTGTCATCTTCTTTCACGCAATTCTGTGAGCAATTACAACGCAGTTTCAGTGCTTATTTGACCTTTCATTCAGTACTCACTCAACTCCATGGAAGCAACACCTTTCTTCACCTAATTGATTTGTTGAACAGCAAGAATACACCCCCTAAATACCATTGTTGCAGCTACTTCTCAGTTGAGGAGTTTCAATCGAACTAATCCGTATGAACTGATGTTGCCGGTGATGCCATCTGCTTCTTAAGTTGATCCGAGTCCCAATCTTGCCCATGATTCAGTGGAATAAACTCGAAGAAGAAACTAGCAGCTAAATAAGAGAAGAGAATTTTTGTTTAGAAAACAAACTGCTGATCTGATAAGAAACTGAGTTGTGGTGGGAGCACAATGGAGACGTCCCACTCATATTTTCTTTATCCCAATGATGGGACTCACGTGCCTGGCAAAGAAGAACAATTCTTTGCTCCCTTGTATTACACCTTTGGGCCTCTGGCAATGAAACGACTTGCATGCTGCTGATATAACGAAATACCGGGGCCAGCTATATTTTATCATCTTCATGGTAAGCGCTATTCGGCTTCTACTTTAGACGTTTATTATCCGGAAGAGCAGAATTTGGATGTACTTTCTACCAAAGCATTACAATAGTGTGGTTATCCAAAATATCGAGTCCTAACTTATACAACTATGGGTATAAAATGTAGCGCTTATGTGCTTATCAACACCCCTACACTTATATTTTGCTAGTCCTCGAGCAAAACAGAGAATATATCCGATCCACAGCTGGATAAAGAGTGATGTCTGCTAAACAACGAGACAGAACCACTAAACAGTGGTGTAGAGAAGTCTGCTAAACGACGAGACAAAACCACTAAACAGCTAGACAGAAAGACCCGCTAAACAGCTAGACAGAAAGACCCGCTAAACAGCTGGTCGTATCATGAAAATTTGTTTTTTAATAAGACCCGCTAAACAACTGGTCATAGTATATATTATGCAAAAAAAATATTTTCTTCTTTTTTTGGGGGGGTAAGTCCCGCTCCACAGCTGGTCATATAATAAGAGAGAGAGAAACCCGCTACACATGTGATCATGGAAAATTCAAAATAAATAAATGAAAACGACCTGCTACACAACTGGTCATATCATGATAAGGAAATACATAAATAGACCTGCTCAACAGCTGGTCATAAGAAAATGATAATAAAACAAAAGAATATACCCGCTCAACAGCTGGTCATAATTATTCTTATTTTTATATTTTTTTATGCAATTTTTTTTTTCAAAATTCCTAATAAAAGTGAAAACCTATAAAAATCAAAATAATTACCGCTCCCCCACACTTGAACATTACATTTTTCTCAATGTAATTGAGTCATCCAACGTAGAAATTAAGGTGGGAAATTCTAAAATGCGATGTGCAAAAACTAAACAAATAAAAATAAAAGATAGAGAAAGGGAAGCAAATCTGATGGGTTGACTCCCATGAAGCAAAATCTTTGTATCCCTACTTGCGCTTGCAAAGAATTTCAAACAGGGTGCTGATACACCAAAGTAAGCTGCCAAGCATATATATAAAGTCTAAAAAGTTGGGGATCAATCCAACAAATCAGTTCAACTGCAAATACGAACCTGCAAACACTATAAACCTCCAAAAAGATGTGTAAATGGATTCGCAATAGAAAACTGTAAGTGATACTCAAGTTTTCCATGCTTGGGATAAGTAAATCACTCCCGTAAGCAACAAGTTCAGATTGTTTAACAGTTTCTATTCGCAGAGCACACTCTAAATCGGGTTCTAAATCAGCTGAAATAACTTTTGCGGCTGATATTGGTTCAAATTCAGCAAAATGGGGCATAAGAACAAAATTTGGTTCAAATTCACTCGCTGGACAAGGGCTCAATGGAGCGATAATATCACGACTAATAGACTCATTTTCATCCACAACGATTCATATTCATATCATTAAGATGAAAACAATCAACGATTCAGACAATGGCTTAATGGTAAAAATCGGAGATTTCTCGACTGATGGAACTAGTCGAGACTCGGGAAGAACTAGAGGTTCTAGTTTGGGCTTCCATTTATTAGTGTCTAGCAGCGGTGTGGAGTCTAACAAAGCATTGACTTCACAAATAACATTGTCATCATCAAAATCATACCCAAAATGAGTTAAGCAAACCTTTAATAATAGATCCTCCAAGTGATTCTTAGAAAAACCTTGCGAGTGCGTACTTTCTTTTCGCCCGCTAGTGATATCAATCGCCGCACTCCAAATTAAGGTACCTAAAACAAATATCAAAGAAACTGCGTAAAAAGAACCAAAAAATCTAAAAGAAAAACAAAAATAAAATTATGTACAAAAAGATATTAATCAGAGAGTATTATGCAGCCACTCCCCGGCAGCGGCGCTAAAAACTTGATGGGTCGGAAAACCGACCTCTTGTAATACCACAAGCGCACAATATCAAAACTGTAGACAATGACAAATACAGTTCGTTCCCACGAAGAGTGTGAAAATACCTCTAACTGATACTAATCAAAGAAAATAAATATGTAGGATAATTTAAGCTAAACGAATCAAATTATTATGGACGAAAGAAATATCAACGGTGACAAACATGTTAGGGATTCTGGAATTCCATTGTAGAGTTAAATTCATATGCATCCTATCACAAAAGTCTCATACTACTCATAAAGGCAGCAACACATAGCATCCTATACGGAAGGTTTATCGATAAAAAGTTCAATTATGAATGTTCAAAAGATATGTTTGGTCTTGACTTAAAATTAGATATTCGAAGCACTAAATATACGTGGCATAGATAGTCAAGGAATAATCATAGGTAAATAATCAATCAAGTCTATAGAATGGATTTGTTTACTATCGAACTATGAGATATACTTGGCATAAAACATGAAGGAGTTATAATCAAACCCATCAATTGAGACACTCAAACATCATTAAGCATAAAACTGACTTTGTTTTAGGAAACAAAATAAACTAACATCTACAAGTTCATCAGTTGCTCTAATATGGAAAACTAGCAAGACATGGAAGAAGAGAACAATAACATTGCAAACCCTTGTCTTCTCTGTAAAATGGCTCTGTGCCGCCTCCTCTTCTGTCTGTTTCTCCGTTCCTTTTTATATCAAGCTGCTGCCACAGTCCAAACAAAGACCTACCCGCTCAACAGCTGGTCATAAGAACCCTACAACAGACCCACTCAACAGCTGGTCATAATTATTATTATTTTTATGTTTTTTTTTTATGCATTTTTTTTTTCAAAATTCCTAATAAAAGTGAAAACCTATAAAAATCAAAATAATTTATCACTCCCCCACACTTGAACATTACATTGTCCTCAATGTAATTGAGTCATCTAACATATAAATTAAGGTGGGAAATTCTAAAATGCGATGTGCAAAAACTAAACAAATAAAAATAAAAGATAGAGAAAGGGAAGCAAATCTGATGGGTTGACTCCCATGAAGCAAAATCTTTGTATCCCTACTTGCGCTTGCAAAGAATTTCAAACAGGGTGCTGATACACCAAAGTAAGCTGCCAAGCCTATATATAAAGTCTAAAAAGTTGGGGATCAATCCAACAAATCAGTTCAACTGCAAATACGAACCTGCAAACACTATAAACCTCCAAAAAGATGTGTAAATGGATTCGCAATAGAAAACTGTAAGTGATACTCAAGTTTTCCATGCTTGGGATAAGTAAATCACTCCCGTAAGCAACAAGTTCAGATTGTTTAACAGTTTCTATTCGCAGAGCACACTCTAAATCGGGTTCTAAATCAGCTGAAATAACTTTTGCGGCTGATATTGGTTCAAATTCAGCAAAATGGGGCATAAGAACAAAATTTGGTTCAAATTCACTCGCTGGACAAGGGCTCAATGGAGCGATAATATCACGACTAATAGACTCATTTTCATCCACAACGATTCATATTCATATCATTAAGATGAAAACAATCAACGATTCAGACAATGGCTTAATGGTAAAAATCGGAGATTTCTCGACTGATGGAACTAGTCGAGACTCGGGAAGAACTAGAGGTTCTAGTTTGGGCTTCCATTTATTAGTGTCTAGCAGCGGTGTGGAGTCTAACAAAGCATTGACTTCACAAATAACATTGTCATCATCAAAATCATACCCAAAATGATCTAAGCAAACCTTTAATAATAGATCCTCCAAGTGATTCTTAGAAAAACCTTGCGAGTGCATACTTTCTTTTCGCCCGCTAGTGGTATCAATCGCCGCACTCCAAATTAAGGTACCTAAAAAAAATATCAAAGAAACTGCGTGAAAAGAACCAAAAAATCTAAAAGAAAAACAAAAATAAAATTATGTACAAAAAGATATCAATCAGAGAGTATTATGCAGCCACTCCCCGGCAGCGGCGCCAAAAACTTGATGGGTCGGAAAACCGACCTCTTGTAATACCACAAGCGCACAATATCAAAACTGTAGACAATGGCAAATACAGTTCGTTCCCACGAAGAGTGTGAAAATACCTCTAACTGATACTAATCAAAGAAAATAAATATGTAGGATAATTTAAGCTAAACGAATCAAATTATTGTGGACGAAAGAAATATCAACGGTGACAAACATGTTAGGGATTCTGGAATTCCATTGTAGAGTTAAATTCATATGCATCCTATCACAAAAGCCTCATACTACTCATACAGGCAGCAACACATAGCATCCTATACGGAAGGTTTATAGATAAAAAGTTCAATTATGAATGTTCAAAAGATATGTTTGGTCTCGACTTAAAATTAGATATTCGAAGCACTAAATATACGTGGCATAGATAGTCAAGGAATAATCATAGGTAAATAATCAATCAAGTCTATAGAATGGATTTGTTTACTATCGAACTATGAGATATACTTGGCATAAAACATGAAGGAGTTATAATCAAACCCATCAATTGAGACACTCAAACATCATTAAGCATAAAACTGACTTTTTTTAGGAAACAAAATAAACTAACATCTACAAGTTCATCAGTTGCTCTAATATGGAAAACTAGCAAGACATGGAAGAAGAGAACAATAACATTGCAAACCCTTGTCTTCTCTGTAAAATGGCTCTGTGCCGCCTCCTCTTATGTCTGTTTTTTCGTTCCTTTTTATATCAAGCTGCTGCCACAGTCCAAACAAAGACCTACCCGCTCAACAACTGGTCATAAGTACCCTACAACAGACCCACTCAACAGCTGGTCATAATTATTATTGTTTTTATGTTTTTTTTTATGCAATTTTTTTTCTTCAAAATTCCTAATAAAAGTGAAAACCTATAAAAATCAAAATAATTTATCACTCCCCCACACTTGAACATTACATTGTCCTCAATGTAATTGAGTCATCTAACATATAAATTAAGGTGGGAAATTCTATAATGCGATGTGCAAAAACTAAACAAATAAAAATAAAAGATAGAGAAAGGGAAGCAAATCTGATGGGTTGACTCCCATGAAGCAAAATCTTTGTATCTCTACTTGCGCTTGCAAAGAATTTCAAACAAGGTGCTAATACACCAAAGTTAGCTGCCAAGCATATATATAAAGTATGAAAAGTTGGGGATCAATCCAACAAATGTGGTCAACTGCAAATACGAACATGCAAACACTATAAACCTCCAAAAAGATGTGTAAATGGATTCGCAATAGAAAACTGTAAGTGATACTCAAATTTTGCATACTTGGGATAAGTAAATCACTCCCGTAAGCAATAAGTTCAGATTGTTTAACAGTTTTTATTCGCAGAGCACGCTCTAAATCAGATTCTAAATCAGCTGAAGTAACTTCTGCGGCTGATATTGGTTCAAATTCAGCAAAATGGGACATAAGAACAGAAGTTGGTTCAAATTCACTCGATGGACAAGGGCTCAATGGAGCGATAATATCACGACTAATAGACCCATTTTCATCCACAACGGTTTCATTATTCATATCATCAAGATGAAAACAATCATAACCTGATAGATCAGACAATCGCTTTCTCGACTGATAGAACTAGTCGAGACTCGGGCAGAACTAGAGGTTCTAGTTTGGGCTTCACTTATTAATGTCTAGCAGCGGTGTGGAGTCTAACAAAGCATTGACTTCACAAATAACACTATCATCATCAAAATCATACCCAAAATGAGCTAAGCAAACCTCTAATAATGGATCCTCCAAGTGATTCTTAGAAAACCTTGCGAGTGCATACTTTCTTTTCGCCCGCTAGTGGTATAAATCGCCGTATTTCAAATTAAGGTACCTAAAAAAATATCAAAGAAACTGCGTAAAAAGAACCAAAAGAAATCTAAAAAAAAATAAAAAATAAAATTCCAGTTGACTTATAATATCCGATTGAAACGAATCATCTCCCACTGCAAACTCGACTTCCATTCACATCACCATGCTTTGCCAGTCCATCTTCATACTCCTGCGTTTTTAGTTATTTCCTAACTGAGATACAAGAGTCCCCATGCGAACTGACCACAGATCTATGGAAGTGACTGAGAAAATAACCACCATTGTCCATGGCAGCAGCAGCCAACTCCACTGAAGTCGACCACCACTGACACAAATTACTCCAGCCAACACAAGCAATTACTATCTACTGCAACAACACCACCAGCAAATTCAGTCCGAGCCAAGAACTCTCAATGATCACCAGCCACTAATTCGACCTTCCCTCATAATCGACTACACAACATCCATCTCTACCAACAAACACCAATTTCATTTGAAAGAACCACCATTAATCTACGCCTAAGACCTCATTCCATGGACTCCTAGTTGTCATCTTATTTCACGCAATTCTGTGAGCAATTACAACGCAGTTTCAGTGCTTATTTGACCTTTCATTCAGTACTCGCTCAACTCCATGGAAGCAACACCTTTCTTCACCTAATTGATTTGTTTAACAACAAGAATACACCCCCTAAATACCATTGTTGCAGTTGCTTCTCAGTTGAGGAGTTTCAATCGAACTAATCCGTATGAACTGATGTTTCCGGTGATGCCATCTGCTTCTTAAGTTGATCCGAGTCCCGATCTTGCCCATGATTCAGTGGAATAAACTTGAAGAAGAAACTAGCAGCTAAATAAGAGAAGAGACTTTTTGTTTAGAAAACAAACTGCTACTCTGATAAGAATCTGAGTTGTGGTGGGCGCACAATAGAGACGTCCCACTCATATTTTCTTTATCCCACTGATGGGACTCACGTGCCCGGCGAAGAAGAACAACTCTTTGCTCCTTTGTATTACACCTTTGGGCCTCTGGCAATGAAACGACTTGCATGCTGCTGATATATCGAAATACCATGCCAATTATATTTTATCATCTTCGTCGCAAGCGCCATTCAGCTTCTACTTTAGACGTTTATTCTCCAGAAGAGCAGAATTTAGACGTTTAAAATAGTGTCGTTAGCCAAAATATCGAGTGCTAGCTAATACAAATATGGGTATAAAATATATCACTTATGTGCTTATCATGAAGCCATCTGGTCCCCAGGCTTTACTTGTACCAAAATCTCGTATAACATTTTTCACCTTATTTTTTTGAAAAAGGATTCTCAAGGGCAAATTATTAGAAACAAAAATAGACTTTACTCAATACCTTCGAAACCTAGTCTTGTCGTTCTTCAGAAAAAAAAAAGTAGAATTAAAATCTGCGGCCTCTCTATAAATTTTAGTTTTATCATAACTCGTAGCACCATCAACAACCAGTCGGTTAATATTGCAGATGAACTTGTATGAAGGCAATTGATGTAAGTATTTTGAGTTATTTTATGCTCCCCTTTCCCAATTTTCCTTAGCTCTCTGCCCCTACTTCCTTGCCAAATTTAAAATTAGTGATGCATGATTTTCTTTTGCATCTTCTCTAGAAACTATCTCAGCAATAGATAATACCGCATCATTCTCCCCCTGCATATCACTGGCATCAACTACCTCTTGTAAATGGTCCAACTGAGACTGAAAGTCTCCTAGAGACCTTTTCCAAGCTTTAATAAGGACTTTCAAACCTTTAATTTTTTTGCAAAAGTAAAACTAAGGCTTCCATTAAAATTTAAATATTTTCACCAGATCTTGAGATTATAGAGGAGATCCGGATGTGACAAAAGGTAGTTATCTAACCTAAATGGAGCTTTGAATTTCAGAGTTACAATTCAGTAAAGTTGGAATATGGTCAGATAAAGGTCTCTTCAATCTTAATTGTAAAACAGAAGGACACATCGCTATTGCCAATCCACAATCACTAGAAATCTATGTAGTTATACTAAAAGAGGTGGATGTTGAGAGTTTTTCCATGTATACTTACCTCATGCCATCAAAAAATCAACAAGTTTATGAGTAGAAACAGAATTCTTTAAGAATCTTCTATTAGTAATCCATCATCCCATCAAATTCCTTTCAGATTGAGCCAAAATAGCGTTGAAATCACCTCCCAAGACCCAAGGATCCTCAAACAAAAGCCCAATATCAGACAACTCTTTCCAGCATTATCTATAATGCCCAACATCTGAGGCTCTATAAACTGCAGCGAACAACCAAGTAAAATTATTAGATGAATTTTTAAATTTGATGGAAAAAGAAAAACTCCCAACTAAGTAATCTTCCATCTGAATCACAACCTCTTTCCACATAATAATGATTCCTCCAAATGTACCAACTAAAGGTTGAATAAGATATTTACATCTGATATTGACCCAAAGAGATCTGACTAAACAATCATCAACAAAAAAAAAAAAATTAATTCCAAAATTGCACAAATATTAGTATTATTCTTCCAAATAGCATTTGTAATAGAAGTTATTTTGGTATCACGCCCCAAACCTTGAATATTCCGACACAAAATCTTATGAGCCGTGTTGAGAAATTGAAGCCCTAGAAGAAATAATTGGATTGAAATCCTTCATATCCAAAGAATCATTCACGACCGAATCTTTAATTTCCATCAATTTGACTATCATTTAAAACTTCTTGCTCTAGTGGTGCATCTTCGTCTGAATCGAAATACCCCAGAGCATCATCATCAACATGAGAAGGAACCTCCCAATTAATTTTATTCAATGACCTTCTCACTTAAGTTGTGTGTCAAGTGATAAGTTTGTAAGAATACAAGACTTCACTGTTTATAGTATTAAGACCAAAGATTGTTTGGACAACAAGGAATTACCAAATCTGAAAATCCTTATGATATGCAAAGAATATTTATTTCTGAATTTAACCAATACCAATTGTATTACAACTCATAAACCGAAATCACTCATAGTTGACAACCAATATTAGCTAGCACACATCTATATATAATACTAATATAGTAACTAGTGATATGAAAATCTCTGGAATATGGTAAGCATATATTTTTCGATATCTGAAATAAATTGGAATTTCGGTTTCGGGATCATGCCTTGATTATAAAAGGAAAGTACTTGAACATTAAGATATTAGATTTTATCACATGTGCAGATCATTATGTCGACATTATGTGAATATTTCCAATCCAACCAAAATACATCTCGATGTCTATACACTCTACATAGTAAACATATCAAGAATGTAAGTTTCAGTCAGACATTAGGATCGGTCCTGACTTAGATCATTGCTAGGAACCGGTACTGACATAGACCCTTGAGATCGGTCCTAATAGAGATCTTTGTTAAGGATTGTTCCTATTAGAGATCCTCATGATCTGTCATAGTAGAGATCCTTATTAGGATTTGTCCTAGTAGAGATCCTTATATGACCCATTCGACTATGAAACAAGTTTCGCAAGTCTTTTCCTTAAACTATATAGTTAAACATGTTTGTCAATGTTAGTGATCAAAACTATGAGTCTTGATTTTTAGCCTATTTAGATGTCTCAGACTAGGACATAGATTGTGTAGTTGAGCTGTAGACTTCACGGCGTTCATCTCTTGAAGACGAAGAACTACTAAGGGGAGCTTGTGGAACTTCATCGACAAAGGTATGTGGAGACTGAAACTTATCTATCACTTGGAAAGTCTATTTCTATTCTATCTCCTATATTGAGACATAAGTCGTGTTACGACATAGTTTTTTACTATACACATTTGAGATTTCGAGCTGAGTTTATCTCGCTTATATATTTCTCGGAATATGTGTTGGCAAGATTTCGCTTCGGCCGAACTCATCTTACATTAGTGACGAAAGTCCGAATAAGATCATATGAAAATTTTCGAGTCACATCTTACGTGGTTTGTGTGATACAATCATTTGGTGTTGTCTTGGAATGTTTCATTATGGTAATTTCAATAACTTGAAAATCGCTTTGACGAAAAATAGTTTGTAAACAACAACTATATAACGTCCTCTAACAAAGTTTCAATGATTGAAATAAAGAGTTTAGAACCATGTAACCATGTTTGGATATAAGCATAGTGTTTTAATTACATTAGTGTACAAGTCCAAAACCGGGAACCTGAAGTATGCGTACTCGTACGCGTTCTGGTGGTTACTGATGTCTGGGCAAGTATGCGTACCGTATGCAGAAAGTTCACGTCCGTGTGAAAATCTGCTGGAGTTTAGAATGTGTTGAAGTATGCCCACCCTGATAAGTGCATATTTTACATATATTTAGTGTAATT
This sequence comes from Papaver somniferum, assembly GCF_003573695.1. NCBI lineage: Eukaryota > Viridiplantae > Streptophyta > Magnoliopsida > Ranunculales > Papaveraceae > Papaver > Papaver somniferum. Next base: position 98,564,229 of record NC_039359.1, on the reverse strand, counting down.
CCATGCTAGTAATTGTTTATGTTTGCAATTATTATACATTAGGCTTGTTTCTCTTATTGTGTTTTATTAGGTAAATCATCTGAAAGAAGTGAATTGACACTTAATTTGCAATAAAAGAAGCTAGCTACAAGTGGAGAAGGGCCAAATACCAAGTGGACTCATTAAAGCTGGCGAAAGAACGGAGTCATTCGAGTTTGTATGAAGAAGTTATGAGCAAAACAAGAACTTGGATGAATGGAAGGGTAAAATGGTCATTTCAAGTGCAAGTGCTATTAGCATCCCATGTACGTTAAGGGTACCCATTCTGCTAAGGGGCATTCAAGTTCACAGGAACTGCTAAGGGCTAGTCAAGTCTTTAAAAAGGGGGTGCCAGAATTTGAATTCTACTAAGAGCACCAGCATCTTCGACTCAAGGCTGCCATCTTCCTTGATTCAAAATAATGAAAAAGGGCGCGACTGCAATTCCTCAGTTCACGAGCAGGTTCGTGGTTTGATTGATCGCTGATTGAGGGAAGAAACAGGAGAAGCTCGAGAATGAGTCGCTGCAACGAATCAAAGTTCAGTTAGACAAGGGAGTGGGGAAGTCATGTGTTCGCTGTAGTAATTGCATTTTGGAACTGTTGCCATTATCGTGATTGATGGCTGATGTTCATGGTATCGAATGGAAATGATGGTGTTGGCTGGGTGGAACTGATCGTGATAATCGCGACAAGGTCTGTGCTAGGTAACAGAGACTCAATGGAGGGGATGACGATCGTGATGGTGATGCTATTCGTAGTTGGTGATGATTATTATTTACGGGTGATGATGGAATGAATAGAAGAAGCTCGTGTTTGAGCTTGGAAGTTATGAAGCTGAGATCGACAGGAACTTTGGTCGATGGCGTCGATGATTCAAGGGGAGTTGCTGTGAAGCATGGAAGAACTCGAGCAAGTCGGAGACGAGCGAGGAAACTTCCAAGAGGGAGAACTGATGCGGATGATTACTGAGAATACATGACCGGGATATTCTAAGACAGAGTCCTAGTTTGATAAGAAGATTGGGTATCCGGATAAATTTTCAAGCAATAAAACAGGGATTTATGGAGCTCGAATTTGTAGAAAGCTGGACATCAGTTCATGCACACCAAGAACGACTTGATGCCGTTGATTAAAGAACCGATCGGAGAGGATTAAGAGGTGTTGTCGGCTCGAGACTTTAGGTGCATGGAAACAACTTAACTTGAGCGAGAATTCAAATTTGGATAAGTTGCAGGAGCTAGAAAACATCCACCGACTAGTGGCTTTGGCCTGTTGATTTTCAAGATGAACGACTGAGAAATAATATGAGTTTAGGGTTTAAGTCGGTCTAGAATTCTTGGATGATTATCAGATTCGAAATTACAGGGTCGAAAAACTATAAATAGAGGCTCAAATCGTGAGCAGAAGGCATCTCCTCAACCTCACTTTCACGTCCAGAAACTGTTCGACAGAAGTACCCAAAGAGAGAACATAAGCATTAAGAGTTCATATATGCAGTAGTAGCTAAAGTTTTCTTGCAACAAGGAAACATTGGCTGATCTCCTGCAACAGAAGCAGTAGTAGCTAAAGTTTTCTTGCAACAAGGCGACAGTGGCTGATCTCCTGCAACAGAAGCAGCAGTAGCTAGTTCTTCTACAACTACAGTTTTCTTTCTATAAACTCCATTATGTCTAGCTAATTTACTTATTTGATTAAGGATAAATTCTAAGTACTATATATGATTTGATTTAGTATATGAATCTGTTCTGATTTCTTCATATGATTATTGTTTATGTTTATTATTAAAAATGAATATGATTGATTGATAGATTGTTTACGTGGCCAACTGAATATATTTGTTAACTCAATCTAATGTTAATAAGGGTTAGGATATCCGTAATTGTTTAATAATTTCTTACACAAGTAGAGAACGTGAGACCTTGCGGAGGGATTCCATAAAGCAATCGCGTGTAAACACAACACTAGAAAGTAGACCGAGCGTACTGAGTTTAACTACTAGGATTAAACCTAAATTCACAGACCATAAAGCATTCGACTAAATTGCATCTTGTAAGCGTACCTCAAGGTGGTTCAGACGGATAGACTCTGGCGACTAAGCGTACCTGTTGTCTAGTGGCTTAAGGGATTTTGGAGATAGCTAAGAGTATTTGTTATCTTACGGTTAGTAATAATATATGATTAATGATGAATGGATGAATATACTACTTTGATTAGTATTTAGTTACGAAGAAGGATTCCTCGATCATCTCACTCCATTTTGCTTGCAATCTTAATTACTTCTCATTGCTTTATTATTTATTTAGCTTTTGAATCTAAAACAAAAAACCCCATTTGTGACATTTTTGACAACTAAACTCCCTTCTCTTCGTGGGAACGATCCTTGCTTCCATTATATTACCAGATAATTGTGTGGAAATAATATTATTAATTTCTTGAGCCTACGACACCCATCACACCCATACGCGTACTGGCGTAACCAAACTCAAGTCCGGATACTCAAGTATGCGTACCCATTTACGTACTTGAGTGGGTTACTTTCTAAAATCGGTTGTGTACATGAACTTAAACATTTATATAATAAGAAATGCAATCTTTGCAAACCGTGGATATAATGTTCATGAATTGATTCGAGTGAATCAAATCGATTTTGTTTCGATTTTGTTCTTGTATACTTCTATGAGAATATAGCAATTGAACGACTCTTTAACTAGTTTCATTCGAGTCATTTGAACTAGTTATGGATAAGATGAATATGGTTGATATGAGATTTATCATATGGCTAACTTCGGTTGACCATTGTTGAGCCAACATGGGTGTACACGTTTGGCCACGGTTCATAAACCTAAATGAGGGTACATTTCATTTGTGTGTAACAAGCTAAGATTTGATCTAATGGTTGAAAGATATTAGCTTGGTTGAATCAGGTTTTTCATCTAACGGTGAATATTGAATGCTTTGTTACCAAGGTAACTTGGATTACAAACCCTGATTTGAAAACTATATAAAGGAGAACTATAGCAACTGGGAAACCTAATCCCCATACTTCTGTGTGTTAGTAGTTGCATAAGCTAGAGTTGATTCTCCTTTAACCTTATCTTTTCCTAAACCTTGTAGGTTAACGACTTGAAAGACTTCATTGGGATTGTGAATCCAGACCCAGTTATTTCTCTTGTAGTTGCGTGTTCTGATCTTGCCCGATTCTATCGTTTGAGTACTATCTTCTCTAAGATTTGTTCGAGATTAATTTCTATGATAGGCAAGATAAAACGTGATCACAAACATCTCCGTCTCATTGTTTGTGATTCCACAATATCTAGTTTTTCCATCATACGATTTAGATTATTGTGAGGTGATTGATAATACTAAGTTGTTTTTCGGGAATATAAGTCTGGTTTATTAATTGGTTCTTGTTCACCTTGATTTATAGAAAGACGGAACAAAAACTCTTTGGTATTTCTATGGGAGACAAATTTATTCAATCCTATAGACTTTTCTGTGTGAGACAAATTTGTTTATCAAGTCTTCGACTTTGGGTCGTAGCAACTCTTAGTTGTGGGTGAGATCATCTAAGGGAATCAAGTGCGTAGTATCCTGCTGGGATCAGAGACGTAAGGAGCGTAACTGTACCTTGAATCAGTGTGAGATTGATAAGGGTTCAACTACAGTCCAGTCTGAAGTTCATTGGTATTAGGCTATTGTCTGTAGCGGCTTAATACAGTGTGGTGTTCAAATTGGACTAGGTCCTGGGGTTTTTCTGCATTTGCGGTTTCCTCGTTAACAAAATTCTGGTGTCTGTGTTATTTCTTTTCCGTATTATATTTTATTATATAATTAAAATATCACAGGTTGTGCGTTAAGATCAATCAATTAGGATATCCAACATTTGGTTGTTGATTTACATTGATTGACACTTGAATATTGGTCTTTGGTACGGTTCAAGTTGTTTCACATAATAATCAGGCTCACGGATTTCTTTCTATTTGATTTGCTGATTACATTGTGAAACAAAGATATTAAAACTCTTTAATATACTTTACTCTAGATTGAGTCTGACTGTCTAGTTAATTCTCTAGAAAGTGAATTGGAGTAAGTCCTCTCAGATTTCCAAACGAATTATTGGGTGTGGTTGTTAGACCCCCCCCCCCTCCCCCCCCCGCACTTTCAGTTGGTATCAGAGCAGGCAAACACATTAAAGACCTCATAAGTCTGTGTTTATAGCGATCTGATATGGATAGATGTGTTATCTCAATAAACGCACCACCAGATCCAGGGATTTCAGAATTCTCTTCTATGACTGATTTAATAAAATCTGTAGAAGAAATTCTTTCTAAACCTCCACCAGGTTTAAAATCCCTTGAAGTGTTTTCAGGGCTTGAAAAGAAGCTTGAGAGATTATCTCTTGATGTTGAGTTATACCTCCAGAAAGAGAAAGAATCTCTTGATAAGCTAAACCAAGTAATTATGAATAATATTCATGTCGAGGTTGATATTCATTTACTAATTAGTGAGAGCAATGCTCTTCCTCTGTGTAATCCACTTGGTTGTAGTAAACTAAACGTATTACAAGAGGAGTTTAAATCTCAGTCATCTGACGGTATCACCTTAAAGCATGAATCAGTTCATTGGTCAATTCTTGATACACTGTGTCATGATAATTGTTTTGTTTACTGTTGTAAACATGTCAGGATGTCTTCTTTCACCAAAATAGTTTCCCTGTACAATACTAAACATTATCTGCAGACACTGTTTTTATTAAGTTTTAAAGTGAGACATGAGGGACTCAAATTTTTGTGTATATCTCTAAAGTCTTTTGAAAAACTTGTAAAACAGATTCTTGGATGTTTATCAACCTTGTTGAATGCAAAAGTAGTTGGAAAGAAACTCTTTCTTGGTTCTATGGTGAGCAAGACATTGTTCACCTCAACACAACTTGATTGTGTTGTTAGTGCATCCCCACCAAGGATTTCCCTGCTATGTATACGGTGAGGAAGCACGAGAATTGGGGCACACAGATTGTGTTCGGTAAGGCTGTAGAATTCGATTGGATTCTTCTAAAAAGGTATGTCTATAAACTTGAGAAATATTTGTGTTTTTACTTTCTTAGAGTACTTATATTGATCCATGTACCTTGCTTATCGTTCAGTTCTACCTAACTTGATCTGTGTTTAAGGTTCTTATATGTTTAGGTTTGAAAATAGTAGTTCGGGATGTTTGTACTTCATGGTACACATACTAAGTATGCATACCATCATCTAAAATGAAAATTCAGGGGTTTAAGTACGCGTACCCGTTTGCATACTGCTCCAGGTCACGAAAATTTGTTTGCAAACCCGTATGCATACTAGCCTGTAGACGTCGATATTCGGTAAACTTGTATTGGCTGTAATTTCTTCATCCAAACTCGGAATGACCTCATTCTTTTTGCATTATATTCCTCTTTGAATTCGCTTCCAAATGGAGATGAGAATTCCTGAATTTGGATGAGTTAAGGTTGGTATTTGTCCTGTATCTTGTTTTTGAGTGTTTTGCTCTGTTTTGTTGTACTTGTTCCACTTCTCTTGGACTTGGGCACTTGGATTCTTGGAGTACTACTCTTCTAAGCTCATTTGCAGATTTTACAAGAATGTTGTTGGTGAATCACAAAGAAGGAAGTTCAAGAATGGACAGTAGTACGTATTGCTATGGGATTCTTGAATGTTCACAATCATCTTATGTGAACTATGATTCATGGTCGTTAATGACCTTGTATGTGCTTCTTTGTTAAGAAAATCTTTTTATACGCCTTTGGTAGCTATTCTTGGTGTAAATCTGTGCGAAAAAGATTGATTCTACCCTCTAAGGACAAATCATCTTGTATGTGCATTACGAGTTTGTCTTATGTATAGGAAATTTCTTATGAGAATTTATTTCTTGTGTTTTAGAAAGATTACTAGGGTTTGGAATATCCATTATTGTGAGTACACATAGTTATTTCCAACTTTTCATCTTCTATATTTTTAGATTTATTTATTTAAATTCTAAGTTACAAGGAAGATGATTTTTGAAATTTTTAATCTTTATGGTTTTATATATTGCAAATTGTTATGGGATATGTTGTTTACGTCCGTGAACCTTGACTGTCCCATACTTGTTCAAAAGTTATCTCTATTATATGTCGGTATGAAAGTATTGATAAAAGATATAATTTACTTTTGACAAACAAAAGTTATACCTTTTATGTCATTATGCAAATATTGATGGAAGAAAGGATGACTTTTTGTTTCCAAGAATTGTCTATTTTATGTCATTGTGCAAATGGTGATGGAAAATAGAGTGATTTCTTATTTATTCCGCAGTATTGATCTTCCCGGATCCACATCTTTGTGTTTTTACTGTGTTGCTCCGTAAGTTCTCTTATGTCGAGCATGTGCAATTGAATTGATCATCTTGTGTGGTTAATTCTATTGATTTTTTGGATACAAATTCATGTTTTCATGTGATTTGGTTATATCCAATGAAATTTCTTTTCTTGTAAAAGCAAGGTCTCCGTTGTTGTTCTCTCGGGAATGACATTTTATGGGGGAGAGTTTGTTTATGAACTTGTGCTTAATCGCCATATCTTTGTTGGGAGTGCGGCTGTGGATTTTATAGGGGTTATCTTGTATCTTTATAAACTCCTTGATGAATGCATTTAGCTTCGGATTTATGAGTGCATCTAAATTTGTTGGTATGTTTGTTCTTTTTTGGTCATGAAGAATCTCTATGGAAATTTCATGAGGATCCACTAGTTTTCGTACCTTTGCCAATTTTATTGACAAAAAGGGGGAGAATTAATGCGTAGTTTCATACTAAAAATACATATGGTTTACGGATCATTATGTAAGGGGGAGTGGTTTTCATATTGAGATGATGTATTGACTAAGGGGGAGTAATACATATCACCGTAGTATTATTGTCAAAGTTGTGATGCAATTGAACTTTGATGTTGTGTAATAATACTATGACACTGTATAATAATGATCGAGAGCATTTGTTTTCTCATTGTTATTGCTACGGATCCTCAACAACGATGATACTAAACTTACAACCTTTGGAATCATTAGAGTACTTGGAAGTGACGAAGATTTCGAGTAATGTTGAAGATGCCAAGGAGATAAACAGGAAGGGGAGATAAAATCTCATTGTCTAATTCCTTTTTGACTCCTAAATAGAAGTTGCTTCCTCATTTATTAGAATTGAGAATCTAACATTTGAAATACACCATCTAATCCATCTTATACACAACATACTAAAACCATATCCCTACATCACAATATCCAGGCAATTTTCCAATTTATGTTGTCGAAAGCTTTCTCGCAATTAACCTTGTAAATACAACACATATTAGACCTTATTCTCGAATCAATCACTTCAGCCACAGTTAAAATCCCATCATTAATCTGTCTATCATGCACAAATACACCTTGATAATTAGAAATGATAGAGGGAAGCTCCAACTTCAGCCTATCTGCTAAAAGTTTAGAAATTATCTTATACACTCCACCAATAAGGCTTACAGTCCTGATGTTATGTAAACTCATAGCCCCACTAGACTTGGGAATCAGCTTCAAGTAGGTACAATTCAACCTCCAGCCCAAATCGGCAATTCTTTCAAATTATTTGATAACAACTATCATCTCAGTTTTTATAACTTCCCTTGCGCATTTGAAAAACTCCATTGTGAAGTGATGGGTCGGAAAACCGACCTCTTGTAATACCGCAAGCGCACAGTGTCAAAACTGTAGACAATGGAAAATACGGTTCGTTCCCATGAAAAGTGTGAAAATACCTCTAATTGATATTAATCAAAGAAAATAAATATGTAGGATAATCTAAGCTAAACGAATCAAATTATTGTGGACGAAAGAAATATCAACGGTGACAAACATGTTAGGGATTCTGGAATTCCATTGTAGAGTTGAATTCATATGCATCCTATCACAAAAGTCTCATATTACTCATACAGGGCAGCAACACATAGCATCCTATATGGAAGATTTATCAATAAAAAGTTCAATTATGAATATTCAAAAGATATGTTTGGTCTCGACTTAAAATTGGATATTCGAAGCACTAAATATACGTGGCATAGATAGTCAAGGAATAATAATAGGTAAATAATCAATCAAGTCTATAGAATGAATTTGTTTACTATCGAACTATGAGATATACTCGACATAAAACATGAAGGAGTAAATCAAACCCATCAACTGAGACACTCAAACATCATTAAGCATAAAACTGACTTTGTTTTAGGACACAAAATTAACATCTACAAGTTCATCCGTTTCCCTAACATGGAAAACTAGCAAGACGTGGAATAAGAGAACAATAACATTGCAAACCCTTGTCTTCTCTATAAAACGGCTCTGTGCCGCCTCCTCTTCTGTCTGTTTCTCCGCTCCTTCTTATATGAAGCTGCTGCTACAGTCCAAACAAAGACCTAGCCGATAGTTTCCGAGGCCCAGTCCATTTACCACAGTTCAAAATGGTTACTCCCAAAATCTGACCGCAACTCATTACCAATTTATCTCTGTCCGTCCATCCCATGCATCTCGAGCCACGTAATACCATGGCGTCAGTTCCATTCACCGACAACCACCAACCATTGAGACGGCCACCATCTACATTGCTGCTTTTGACCCTCCACATAAATACTCTTTGTAACCAATTTAAGTTTATAGCAAACCTCCAAAATTCATTGACGTTACCACATCCAGTAGCAACCTCAACATCAGAGCCATCTAAGTACTCGAGAATGATCACCACTTCCGCCATCAAACATCCACTGTGATGTCTCGAATCTCGCCAATCCCATATGAAATGCAAGCCAACAACACCACTGCCTTCACCAGTTCCATGGAGCTGATATATTTCCACAACAAACAATTCAGGCCAAGTACAGCCAACCATTTCCATTTCCTGACTCCATAAGCACAGCTCCATCTCAAAACCCCAACTGTTGTTATAGATGAAACCATCTTCGAAATCCCACATCGGACCTTCACCACGATTCACAAATTCATGGCAGACTTGCAGTTGTCAATCTCTTTCCCTTGAAACTCATCAACCCCATACACAGTCACATGATTCATGGCTAGCAACCCTCAAATTCCAGTTGACTTATAATATCGGATTGAAACGTATCATCTCCCACTGCAAACTCGACTTCCATTCACATCACCATGCTTTGCCAGTCCATCTTCATACTCCTCGTGCGTTTCCAGTTATTTCCTAACTGAGATACAAGAGTCCCCATACGAACTGACCACAGATCCATGGAAGTGACTGAGAAAATAACCACCATTGTCCATGGCAGCAACAGCCAACTCCACTGAAGTCCACCACCACTGGCATGAATTACTCCATCCAACACATGCAATAACTATCTACTTCAACAACACCACCAGCAAATCCAGTCCGAGTCAAGAACTCTCAATGATCACCAGCCACTAATTCGACCTTCCCCCATCATCAACTACACAACATCCATCTCACCAACAAACAACCAATTTCATTTGAAAGAACCACCATTAATCCACGCCTAAGACCTCATTCCATGAACTCCTAGTTGTCATCTTCTTTCACGCAATTCTGTGAGCAATTACAACGCAGTTTCAGTGCTTATTTGACCTTTCATTCAGTACTCACTCAACTCCATGGAAGCAACACCTTTCTTCACCTAATTGATTTGTTGAACAGCAAGAATACACCCCCTAAATACCATTGTTGCAGCTACTTCTCAGTTGAGGAGTTTCAATCGAACTAATCCGTATGAACTGATGTTGCCGGTGATGCCATCTGCTTCTTAAGTTGATCCGAGTCCCATCTTGCCCATGATTCAGTGGAATAAACTCGAAGAAGAAACTAGCAGCTAAATAAGAGAAGAGAATTTTTGTTTAGAAAACAAACTGCTGATCTGATAAGAAACTGAGTTGTGGTGGGAGCACAATGGAGACGTCCCACTCATATTTTCTTTATCCCAATGATGGGACTCACGTGCCTGGCAAAGAAGAACAATTCTTTGCTCCCTTGTATTACACCTTTGGGCCTCTGGCAATGAACGACTTGCTGCTGCTGATATAACGAAATACCGGGGCCAGCTATATTTTATCATCTTCATCGTAAGCGCCATTCGGCTTCTACTTTAGACGTTTATCCGGAAAAGCAGAATTTGGATGTACTTTCTACCAAAGCATTATAATAGTGTGGTTATCCAAAATATCGAGTCCTAACTTATACACTATGGGTATAAATGTAGCGCTTATGTGCTTATCAACACCCCATACACTTATATTTGCTAGTCCCGAGCAAAACAGATATATCCGATCCAGCTGGATAAAGAGTGATGTCTGCTAAACAACGAGACAGAACCCAACTAAGTGGTGTAGAGAAGTCTGCTAAACGACGAGACAAACCACTAAACAGCTAGACAGAAAGACCGCTAAACAGCTAGACAGAAAGACCGCTAAACAGCTGGTCGTATCATGAAAATTTGTTTTTTAATAAGACCCGCTAAACAACTGGTCATAGTATATTATTGCAAAAAAAATATTTTCTTCTTTTTTTGGGGGCGTAAGTCCCGCTCCACAGCTGGTCATATAATAAGAGAGAGAGAAACCCGCTACACATGTGATCATGGAAAATTCAAAATAAATAAATGAAAACGACCTGCTACACAACTGGTCATATCATGATAAGGAAATACATAATAGACCTGCTCAACAGCTGGTCATAAGAAAATGATAATAAAACAAAAAATATACCCGCTCAACAGCTGGTCATAAGAACCCTACAATAGACCCGCTAAAGCTGGTCATAGTATATATTATGCAAAAGAAGATATTTCTTCTTTTTCTTCTTTTTGTGTGTGTGGTGTGTGTGTGGGGGGGGGGGGGGGGGGGGGGGGGGGGGGTTAAGACCCGCTCCACGGCTGGTCATATAATAAGAGAGAGAGAGAGAGACCCGCTATACATGTGATCATGGAAAATTCAAAAAAATAAAAATGAAAAAGACCCGCTACACAGCTGGTCATATCATGATAAGGAAATACATAAATAGACCCGCTCAACAGCTGGTCATAAGAAAATGATAAGAAAACAAAAGAATAGACCCGCTCAACAGCTGGTCATAAGAACCCTACAATAAATCCGTTTCAACAGCTGGTCATAATTATTATTTTTATATTTTTTATGCAATTTTTTTTTTCAAAATTTAATAAAAGTGAAAACCTATAAAAATCAAAATAATTACCGCTCCCCCACACTTGAACATTACATTTCTCAATGTAATTGAGTCATCAATAGAAATTAAGGTGGGAAATTCTAAAATGCGATGTGCAAAAACTAAACAAATAAAAATAAAAGATAGAGAAAGGGAAGCAAATCTGATGGGTTGACTCCCATGAAGCAAAATCTTTGTATCCCTACTTGCGCTTGCAAAGAATTTCAAACAGGGTGCTGATACACCAAAGTAAGCTGCCAAGCTATATATAAAGTCTAAAAAGTTGGGGATCAATCCAACAAATCAGTTCAACTGCAAATACGAACCTGCAAACACTATAAACCTCCAAAAAGATGTGTAAATGGATTCGCAATAGAAAACTGTAAGTGATACTCAAGTTTTCCATGCTTGGGATAAGTAAATCACCCGTAAGCAACAAGTTCAGATTGTTTAACAGTTTCTATTCGCAGAGCACACTCTAAATCGGGTTCTAAATCAGCTGAAATACTTTTGCGGCTGATATTGGTTCAAATTCAGCAAAATGGGGCATAAGAACAAAATTTGGTTCAAATTCACTCGCTGGACAAGGGCTCAATGGAGCGATAATATCACGACTAATAGACTCATTTTCATCCACAACGATTCATATTCATATCATTAAGATGAAAACAATCAACGATTCAGACAATGGCTTAATGGTAAAAATCGGAGATTTCTCGACTGATGGAACTAGTCGAGACTCGGGAAGAACTAGAGGTTCTAGTTTGGGCTTCCATTTATTAGTGTCTAGCAGCGGTGTGGAGTCTAACAAAGCATTGACTTCACAAATAACATTGTCATCATCAAAATCATACCCAAAATGATCTAAGCAAACCTTTAATAATAGATCCTCCAAGTGATTCTTAGAAAAACCTTGCGAGTGCATACTTTCTTTTCGCCCGCTAGTGGTATCAATCGCCGCACTCCAAATTAAGGTACCTAAAAAAAATATCAAAGAAACTGCGTGAAAAGAACCAAAAAATCTAAAAGAAAAACAAAAATAAAATTATGTACAAAAAGATATCAATCAGAGAGTATTATGCAGCCACTCCCCGGCAGCGGCGCCAAAAACTTGATGGGTCGGAAAACCGACCTCTTGTAATACCACAAGCGCACAATATCAAAACTGTAGACAATGGCAAATACAGTTCGTTCCCACGAAGAGTGTGAAAATACCTCTAACTGATACTAATCAAAGAAAATAAATATGTAGGATAATTTAAGCTAAACGAATCAAATTATTGTGGACGAAAGAAATATCAACGGTGACAAACATGTTAGGGATTCTGGAATTCCATTGTAGAGTTAAATTCATATGCATCCTATCACAAAAGCCTCATACTACTCATACAGGCAGCAACACATAGCATCCTATACGGAAGGTTTATAGATAAAAAGTTCAATTATGAATGTTCAAAAGATATGTTTGGTCTCGACTTAAAATTAGATATTCGAAGCACTAAATATACGTGGCATAGATAGTCAAGGAATAATCATAGGTAAATAATCAATCAAGTCTATAGAATGGATTTGTTTACTATCGAACTATGAGATATACTTGGCATAAAACATGAAGGAGTTATAATCAAACCCATCAATTGAGACACTCAAACATCATTAAGCATAAAACTGACTTTTTTTAGGAAACAAAATAAACTAACATCTACAAGTTCATCAGTTGCTCTAATATGGAAAACTAGCAAGACATGGAAGAAGAGAACAATAACATTGCAAACCCTTGTCTTCTCTGTAAAATGGCTCTGTGCCGCCTCCTCTTATGTCTGTTTTTTCGTTCCTTTTTATATCAAGCTGCTGCCACAGTCCAAACAAAGACCTACCCGCTCAACACTGGTCATAAGTACCCTACAACAGACCCACTCAACAGCTGGTCATAATTATTATTGTTTTTATGTTTTTTTTTATGCAATTTTTTTTCTTCAAAATTCCTAATAAAAGTGAAAACCTATAAAAATCAAAATAATTTATCACTCCCCCACACTTGAACATTACATTGTCCTCAATGTAATTGAGTCATCTAACATATAAATTAAGGTGGGAAATTCTATAATGCGATGTGCAAAAACTAAACAAATAAAAATAAAAGATAGAGAAAGGGAAGCAAATCTGATGGGTTGACTCCCATGAAGCAAAATCTTTGTATCTCTACTTGCGCTTGCAAAGAATTTCAAACAAGGTGCTAATACACCAAAGTTAGCTGCCAAGCATATATATAAAGTATGAAAAGTTGGGGATCAATCCAACAAATGTGGTCAACTGCAAATACGAACATGCAAACACTATAAACCTCCAAAAAGATGTGTAAATGGATTCGCAATAGAAAACTGTAAGTGATACTCAAATTTTGCATACTTGGGATAAGTAAATCACTCCCGTAAGCAATAAGTTCAGATTGTTTAACAGTTTTTATTCGCAGAGCACGCTCTAAATCAGATTCTAAATCAGCTGAAGTAACTTCTGCGGCTGATATTGGTTCAAATTCAGCAAAATGGGACATAAGAACAGAAGTTGGTTCAAATTCACTCGATGGACAAGGGCTCAATGGAGCGATAATATCACGACTAATAGACCCATTTTCATCCACAACGGTTTCATTATTCATATCATCAAGATGAAAACAATCATAACCTGATAGATCAGACAATCGCTTTCTCGACTGATAGAACTAGTCGAGACTCGGGCAGAACTAGAGGTTCTAGTTTGGGCTTCACTTATTAATGTCTAGCAGCGGTGTGGAGTCTAACAAAGCATTGACTTCACAAATAACACTATCATCATCAAAATCATACCCAAAATGAGCTAAGCAAACCTCTAATAATGGATCCTCCAAGTGATTCTTAGAAAACCTTGCGAGTGCATACTTTCTTTTCGCCCGCTAGTGGTATAAATCGCCGTATTTCAAATTAAGGTACCTAAAAAAATATCAAAGAAACTGCGTAAAAAGAACCAAAAGAAATCTAAAAAAAAATAAAAAATAAAATTCCAGTTGACTTATAATATCCGATTGAAACGAATCATCTCCCACTGCAAACTCGACTTCCATTCACATCACCATGCTTTGCCAGTCCATCTTCATACTCCTGCGTTTTTAGTTATTTCCTAACTGAGATACAAGAGTCCCCATGCGAACTGACCACAGATCTATGGAAGTGACTGAGAAAATAACCACCATTGTCCATGGCAGCAGCAGCCAACTCCACTGAAGTCGACCACCACTGACACAAATTACTCCAGCCAACACAAGCAATTACTATCTACTGCAACAACACCACCAGCAAATTCAGTCCGAGCCAAGAACTCTCAATGATCACCAGCCACTAATTCGACCTTCCCTCATAATCGACTACACAACATCCATCTCTACCAACAAACACCAATTTCATTTGAAAGAACCACCATTAATCTACGCCTAAGACCTCATTCCATGGACTCCTAGTTGTCATCTTATTTCACGCAATTCTGTGAGCAATTACAACGCAGTTTCAGTGCTTATTTGACCTTTCATTCAGTACTCGCTCAACTCCATGGAAGCAACACCTTTCTTCACCTAATTGATTTGTTTAACAACAAGAATACACCCCCTAAATACCATTGTTGCAGTTGCTTCTCAGTTGAGGAGTTTCAATCGAACTAATCCGTATGAACTGATGTTTCCGGTGATGCCATCTGCTTCTTAAGTTGATCCGAGTCCCGATCTTGCCCATGATTCAGTGGAATAAACTTGAAGAAGAAACTAGCAGCTAAATAAGAGAAGAGACTTTTTGTTTAGAAAACAAACTGCTACTCTGATAAGAATCTGAGTTGTGGTGGGCGCACAATAGAGACGTCCCACTCATATTTTCTTTATCCCACTGATGGGACTCACGTGCCCGGCGAAGAAGAACAACTCTTTGCTCCTTTGTATTACACCTTTGGGCCTCTGGCAATGAAACGACTTGCATGCTGCTGATATATCGAAATACCATGCCAACTATATTTTATCATCTTCGTCGCAAGCGCCATTCAGCTTCTACTTTAGACGTTTATTCTTCAGAAGAGCAGAATTTAGACGTTTAAAATAGTGTCGTTAGCCAAAATATCGAGTGCTAGCTAATACAAATATGGGTATAAAATATATCACTTATGTGCTTATCATGAAGCCATCTGGTCCCCAGGCTTTACTTGTACCAAAATCTCGTATAACATTTTTCACCTCATTTTTTTGAAAAAGGATTCTCAAGGGCAATATTATTAGAAACAAAAATAGACTTTACTCAATACCTTCGAAACCTAGTCTTGTCGTTCTTCAGAAAGAAAAAAAAGTAGAATTAAAATCTGCGGCCTCTCTATAAATTTTAGTTTTATCATAACTCGTAGCACCATCAACAACCAGTCAGTTAATATTGCAGATGAACTTGTATGAAGGCAATTGATGTAAGTATTTTGAGTTATTTTATGCTCCCCTTTCCCAATTTTCCTTAGCTCTCTGCCCCTACTTCCTTGCCAAATTTAAAATTAGTGATGCATGATTTTCTTTTGCATCTTCTCTAGAAACTATCTCAGCAATAGATAATACCGCATCATTCTCCCCCTGCATATCACTGGCATCAACTACCTCTTGTAAATGGTCCAACTGAGACTGAAAGTCTCCTAGAGACCTTTTCCAAGCTTTAATAAGGACTTTCAAACCTTTAATTTTTTTGCAAAAGTAAAACTAAGGCTTCCATTAAAATTTAAATATTTTCACCAGATCTTGAGATTATAGAGGAGATCCGGATGTGACAAAAGGTAGTTATCTAACCTAAATGGAGCTTTGAATTTCAGAGTTACAATTCAGTAAAGTTGGAATATGGTCAGATAAAGGTCTCTTCAATCTTAATTGTAAAACAGAAGGACACATCGCTATTGCCAATCCACAATCACTAGAAATCTATGTAGTTATACTAAAAGAGGTGGATGTTGAGAGTTTTTCCATGTATACTTACCTCATGCCATCAAAAAATCAACAAGTTTATGAGTAGAAACAGAATTCTTTAAGAATCTTCTATTAGTAATCCATCATCCCATCAAATTCCTTTCAGATTGAGCCAAAATAGCGTTGAAATCACCTCCCAAGACCCAAGGATCCTCAAACAAAAGCCCAATATCAGACAACTCTTCCAGCATTATCTATAATGCCCAACATCTGAGGCTCTATAAACTGCAGCGAACAACCAAGTAAAATTATTAGATGAATTTTTAAATTTGATGGAAAAAGAAAAACTCCCAACTAAGTAATCTTCCATCTGAATCACAACCTCTTTCCACATAATAATGATTCCTCCAAATGTACCAACTAAAGGTTGAATAAGATATTTACATCTGATATTGACCCAAAGAGATCTGACTAAACATCACAACAAAAAAAAAAAATTAATTCCAAAATTGCACAAATATTAGTATTATTCTTCCAAATAGCATTTGTAATAGAAGTTATTTTGGTATCACGCCCCAAACCTTGAATATTCCGACACAAAATCTTATGAGCCGTGTTGAGAAATTGAAGCCCTAGAAGAAATAATTGGATTGAAATCCTTCATATCCAAAGAATCATTCACGACCGAATCTTTAATTTCCATCAATTTGACTATCATTTAAAACTTCTTGCTCTAGTGGTGCATCTTCGTCTGAATCGAAATACCCCAGACCATCATCATCAACATGAGAAGGAACCTCCCAATTAATTTTATTCAATGACCTTCTCACTTAAGTTGTGTGTCAGTGATAAGTTTGTAAGAATACAAGACTTCACTGTTTATAGTATTAAGACCAAAGATTGTTTGGACAACAAGGAATTACCAAATCTGAAAATCCTTATGATATGCAAAGAATATTTATTTCTGAATTTAACCAATACCAATTGTATTACAACTCATAAACCGAAATCACTCATAGTTGACAACCAATATTAGCTAGCACACATCTATATACAATACTAATATAGTAACTAGTGATATGAAAATCTCTGGATATGGTAAGCATATATTCGATATCTGAAATAAATTGGAATTTCGGTTTCGGGATCATGCCTTGATTATAAAAGGAAAGTACTTGAACATTAAGATATTAGATTTTATCACATGTGCAGATCATTATGTCGACATTATGTGAATATTTCCAATCCAACCAAAATACATCTCGATGTCTATACACTCTACATAGTAAACATATCAAGAATGTAAGTTTCAGTCAGACATTAGGATCGGTCCTGACTTAGATCATTGCTAGGAACCGGTACTGACATAGACCCTTGAGATCGGTCCTAATAGAGATCTTTGTTAAGGATTGTTCCTATTAGAGATCCTCATGATCTGTCATAGTAGAGATCCTTATTAGGATTTGTCCTAGTAGAGATCCTTATATGACCCATTCGACTATGAAACAAGTTTCGCAAGTCTTTTCCTAAACTATATAGTTAAACATATTTGTCAATGTTAGTGATCAAAACTATGAGTCTTGATTTTTAGCCTATTTAGATGTCTCAGACTAGGACTAGATTGTGTAGTTGAGCTGTAGACTTCACGGCGTTCATCTCTTGAAGACGAAGAACTACTAAGGGGAGCTTGTGGAACTTCATCGACAAAGGTATGTGGAGACTGAAACTTATCTATCACTTGGAAAGTCTATTTCTATTCTATCTCCTATATTGAGACATAAGTCGTGTTACGACATAGTTTTTACTATACACATTTGAGATTTCGAGCTGAGTTTATCTCGCTTATATATTTCTCGGAATATGTGTTGGCAAGATTTCGCTTCGGCCGAACTCATCTTACATTAGTGACGAAAGTCCGAATAAGATCATATGAAAATTTTCGAGTCACATCTTACGTGGTTTGTGTGATACAATCATTTGGTGTTGTCTTGGAATGTTTCATTATGGTAATTTCAATAACTTGAAAATCGCTTTGACGAAAAATAGTTTGTAAACAACAACTATATAACGTCCTCTAACAAAGTTTCAATGATTGAAATAAAGAGTTTAGAACCATGTAACCATGTTTGGATATAAGCATAGTGTTTTAATTACATTAGTGTACAAGTCCAAAACCGGGAACCTGAAGTATGCGTACTCGTACGCGTTCTGGTGGTTACTGATGTCTGGGCAAGTATGCGTACCCGTATGCAGAAAGTTCACGTCCGTGAAAATCTGCTGGAGTTTAGAATGTGTTGAAGTATGCCCACCCTGATAAGTGCATATTTTACATATATTTAGTGTTAATTCCATGCTAGTAATTGTTTATGTTCTTGCAAATTATTATACATTAGGCTTGTTTTCTCTTATTTGTGTTTTATTAGGTAAATCATCTGAAAGAAGTGAATTGACACTTAATTGTGCAATAAAAGAAGCTAGCTACAAGTGGAGAAGGGCCAAATACCAAGTGGACTCATTAAAGCTGGCGAAAGAACGGAGTCATTCGGAGTTTGTATGAAGAAGTTATGAGCAAAACAAGAACTTGGATGAATGGAAGGGTAAAATGGTCATTTCAAGTGCAAGTGCTATTAGCATCCCATTGTACGTTAAGGGGTACCCATTCTGCTAAGGGGCAGTCAAGTTCACAGGAACTGCTAAGGGCTAGTCAAGTCTTTACAAAGGGGGTGCCAGAATTTGAATTCTACTAAGAGCACCAGCATCTTCGACTCAAGGCTGCCATCTTCCTTGATTCAAAATAATGAAAAAGGGCGCGACTGCAATTCCTCAGTTCACGAGCAGGTTCGTGGTTTGATTGATCGCTGATTGATGGAAGAAACGGAGAAGCTCGAGAATGAGTCGCTGCAACGAATCAAAGTTCAGTTAGACAAGGGAGTGGGGAAGTCATGTGTTCGCTGTAGTAATTGCATTTTGGAACTGTTGCCATTATCGTGATTGATGGCTGATGTTCATGGTATCGAATGGAAATGATGGTGTTGGCTGGGTGGAACTGATCGTGATAATCGCGACAAGGTCTGTGCTAGGTAACAGAGACTCAATGGAGCTGGGATGACGATCGTGATGGTGATGCTATTCGTAGTTGGTGATGATTATTATTTACGGGTGATGATGGAATGAATAGAAGAAGCTCGTGTTTGAGCTTGGAAGTTATGAAGCTGAGATCGACAGGAACTTTGGTCGATGGCGTCGATGATTCAAGGGGAGTTGCTGTGAAGCATGGAAGAACTCGAGCAAGTCGGAGACGAGCGAGGAAACTTCCAAGAGGGAGAACTGATGCGGATGATTACTGAGAATACATGACCGGGATATTCTAAGACAGAGTCCTAGTTTGATAAGAAGATTGGGTATCCGGATAAATTTTTCAAGCAATAAAACAGGGATTTATGGAGCTCGAATTTGTAGAAAGCTGGACATCAGTTCATGCACACCAAGAACGACTTGATGCCGTTGATTAAAGAACCGATCGGAGAGGATTAAGAGGTGTTGTCGGCTCGAGACTTTAGGTGCATGGAAACAACTTAACTTGAGCGAGAATTCAAATTTGGATAAGTTGCAGGAGCTAGAAAACATCCACCGACTAGTGGCTTTGCCGTTGATTTTCAAGATGAACGACTGAGAAATAATATGAGTTTAGGGTTTAAGTCGGTCTAGAATTCTTGGATGATTATCAGATTCGAAATTACAGGGTCGAAAAACTATAAATAGAGGCTCAAATCGTGAGCAGAAGGCATCTCCTCAACCTCACTTTCACGTCCAGAAACTGTTCGACAGAAGTACCCAAAGAGAGAACATAAGCATTAAGAGTTCATATATGCAGTAGTAGCTAAAGTTTTCTTGCAACAAGGAAACATTGGCTGATCTCCTGCAACAGAAGCAGTAGTAGCTAAAGTTTTCTTGCAACAAGGCGACAGTGGCTGATCTCCTGCAACAGAAGCAGCAGTAGCTAGTTCTTCTACAACTACAGTTTTCTTTCTATAAACTCCATTATGTCTAGCTAATTTACTTATTTGATTAAGGATAAATTCTAAGTACTATATATGATTTGATTTAGTATATGAATCTGTTCTGATTTCTTCATATGATTATTGTTTATGTTTATTATTAAAAATGAATATGATTGATTGATAGATTGTTTACGTGGCCAACTGAATATATTTGTTAACTCAATCTAATGTTAATAAGGGTTAGGATATCCGTAATTGTTTAATAATTTCTTACACAAGTAGAGAACGTGAGACCTTGCGGAGGGATTCCATAAAGCAATCGCGTGTAAACACAACACTAGAAAGTAGACCGAGCGTACTGAGTTTAACTACTAGGATTAAACCTAAATTCACAGACCATAAAGCATTCGACTAAATTGCATCTTGTAAGCGTACCTCAAGGTGGTTCAGACGGATAGACTCTGGCGACTAAGCGTACCTGTTGTCTAGTGGCTTAAGGGATTTTGGAGATAGCTAAGAGTATTTGTTATCTTACGGTTAGTAATAATATATGATTAATGATGAATGGATGAATATACTACTTTGATTAGTATTTAGTTACGAAGAAGGATTCCTCGATCATCTCACTCCATTTTGCTTGCAATCTTAATTACTTCTCATTGCTTTATTATTTATTTAGCTTTTGAATCTAAAAAAAAAACCCCATTTGTGACATTTTTGACAACTAAACTCTCTTCGTGGGAACGATCCTTGCTTCCATTTATTACCAGCTAATTGTGTGGAAATAATATTATTAATTTCTTGAGCCTACGACACCCATCACACCCATACGCGTACTGGCGTAACCAAACTCAAGTCCGGATACTCAAGTATGCGTACCCATTTACGTACTTGAGTGGGTTACTTTCTAAAATCGGTTGTGTACATGAACTTAAACATTTATATAATAAGAAATGCAATCTTTGCAAACCGTGGATATAATGTTCATGAATTGATTCGAGTGAATCAAATCGATTTTGTTTCGATTTTGTTCTTGTATACTTCTATGAGAATATAGCAATTGAACGACTCTTTAACTAGTTTCATTCGAGTCATTTGAACTAGTTATGGATAAGATGAATATGGTTGATATGAGATTTATCATATGGCTAACTTCGGTTGACCATTGTTGAGCCAACATGGGTGTACACGTTTGGCCACGGTTCATAAACCTAAATGAGGGTACATTTCATTTGTGTGTAACAAGCTAAGATTTGATCTAATGGTTGAAAGATATTAGCTTGGTTGAATCAGGTTTTTCATCTAACGGTGAATATTGAATGCTTTGTTACCAAGGTAACTTGGATTACAAACCCTGATTTGAAAACTATATAAAGGAGAACTATAGCAACTGGGAAACCTAATCCCCATACTTCTGTGTGTTAGTAGTTGCATAAGCTAGAGTTGATTCTCCTTTAACCTTATCTTTTCCTAAACCTTGTAGGTTAACGACTTGAAAGACTTCATTGGGATTGTGAATCCAGACCCAGTTATTTCTCTTGTAGTTGCGTGTTCTGATCTTGCCCGATTCTATCGTTTGAGTACTATCTTCTCTAAGATTTGTTCGAGATTAATTTCTATGATAGGCAAGATAAAACGTGATCACAAACATCTCCGTCTCATTGTTTGTGATTCCACAATATCTAGTTTTTCCATCATACGATTTAGATTATTGTGAGGTGATTGATAATACTAAGTTGTTTTTCGGGAATATAAGTCTGGTTTATTAATTGGTTCTTGTTCACCTTGATTTATAGAAAGACGGAACAAAAACTCTTTGGTATTTCTATGGGAGACAAATTTATTCAATCCTATAGACTTTTCTGTGTGAGACAAATTTGTTTATCTAGTCTTCGACTTTGGGTCGTAGCAACTCTTAGTTGTGGTTGAGATCATCTAAGGGAATCAAGTGCGTAGTATCCTGCTGGGATCAGAGACGTAAGGAGCGTAACTGTACCTTGAATCAGTGTGAGATTGATAAGGGTTCAACTACAGTCCAGTCTGAAGTTCATTGGTATTAGGCTATTGTCTGTAGCGGCTTAATACAGTGTGGTGTTCAAATTGGACTAGGTCCTGGGGTTTTTCTGCATTTGCGGTTTCCTCGTTAACAAAATTCTGGTGTCTGTGTTATTTCTTTTCCGTATTATATTTTATTATATAATTAAAATATCACAGGTTGTGCGTTAAGATCAATCAATTAGGATATCCAACATTTGGTTGTTGATTTACATTGATTGACACTTGAATATTGGTCTTTGGTACGGTTCAAGTTGTTTCACATAATAATCAGGCTCACGGATTTCTTTCTATTTGATTTGCTGATTACATTGTGAAACAAAGATATTAAAACTCTTTAATATACTTTACTCTAGATTGAGTCTGACTGTCTAGTTAATTCTCTAGAAAGTGAATTGGAGTAAGTCCTCTCAGATTTCCAAACGAATTATTGGGTGTGGTTGTTAGACCCCCCCCCCCCCCCCGCACTTTCAGTTGGTATCAGAGCAGGCAAACACATTAAAGACCTCATAAGTCTGTGTTTATAGCGATCTGATATGGATAGATGTGTTATCTCAATAAACGCACCACCAGATCCAGGGATTTCAGAATTCTCTTCTATGACTGATTTAATAAAATCTGTAGAAGAAATTCTTTCTAAACCTCCACCAGGTTTAAAATCCCTTGAAGTGTTTTCAGGGCTTGAAAAGAAGCTTGAGAGATTATCTCTTGATGTTGAGTTATACCTCCAGAAGAGAAAGAATCTCTTGATAAGCTAAACCAAGTAATTATGAATAATATTCATGTCGAGGTTGATATTCATTTACTAATTAGTGAGAGCAATGCTCTTCCTCTGTGTAATCCACTTGGTTGTAGTAAACTAAACGTATTACAAGAGGAGTTTAAATCTCAGTCATCTGACGGTATCACCTTAAAGCATGAATCAGTTCATTGGTCAATTCTTGATACACTGTGTCATGATAATTGTTTTGTTTACTGTTGTAAACATGTCAGGATGTCTTCTTTCACCAAAATAGTTTCCCTGTACAATACTAAACATTATCTGCAGACACTGTTTTTATTAAGTTTTAAAGTGAGACATGAGGGACTCAAATTTTTGTGTATATCTCTAAAGTCTTTTGAAAAACTTGTAAAACAGATTCTTGGATGTTTATCAACCTTGTTGAATGCAAAAGTAGTTGGAAAGAAACTCTTTCTTGGTTCTATGGTGAGCAAGACATTGTTCACCTCAACACAACTTGATTGTGTTGTTAGTGCATCCCCACCAAGGATTCCCTGCTATGTATACGGTGAGGAAGCACGAGAATTGGGGCACACAGATTGTGTTCGGTAAGGCTGTAGAATTCGATTGGATTCTTCTAAAAAGGTATGTCTATAAACTTGAGAAATATTTGTGTTTTTACTTTCTTAGAGTACTTATATTGATCCATGTACCTTGCTTATCGTTCAGTTCTACCTAACTTGATCTGTGTTTAAGGTTCTTATATGTTTAGGTTTGAAAATAGTAGTTCGGGATGTTTGTACTTCATGGTACATACTAAGTATGCATACCATCATCTAAAATGAAAATTCAGGGGTTTAAGTACGCGTACCCGTTTGCATACTGCTCCAGGTCACGAAAATTTGTTTGCAAACCCGTATGCATACTAGCCTGTAGACGTCGATATTCGGTAAACTTGTATTGGCGTAATTTCTTCGTCCAAACTCGGAATGACCTCATTCTTTTTGCATTATATTCCTCTTTGAATTCGCTTCCAAATGGAGATGAGAATTCCTGAATTTGGATGAGTTAAGGTTGGTATTTGTCCTGTATCTTGTTTTTGAGTGTTTTGCTCTGTTTTGTTGTACTTGTTCCACTTCTCTTGGACTTGGGCACTTGGATTCTTGGAGTACTACTCTTCTAAGCTCATTTGCAGATTTTACAAGAATGTTGTTGGTGAATCACAAAGAAGGAAGTTCAAGAATGGACAGTAGTACGTATTGCTATGGGATTCTTGAATGTTCACAATCATCTTATGTGAACTATGATTCATGGTCGTTAATGACCTTGTATGTGCTTCTTTGTTAAGAAAATCTTTTTATACGCCTTTGGTAGCTATTCTTGGTGTAAATCTGTGCGAAAAAGATTGATTCTACCCTCTAAGGACAAATCATCTTGTATGTGCATTACGAGTTTGTCTTATGTATAGGAAATTTCTTATGAGAATTTATTTCTTGTGTTTTAGAAAGATTACTAGGGTTTGGAATATCCATTATTGTGAGTACACATAGTTATTTCCAACTTTTCATCTTCTATATTTTTAGATTTATTTATTTAAATTCTAAGTTACAAGGAAGATGATTTTTGAAATTTTTAATCTTTATGGTTTTATATATTGCAAATTGTTATGGGATATGTTGTTTACGTCCGTGAACCTTGACTGTCCCATACTTGTTCAAAAGTTATCTCTATTATTGTCGGTATGAAAGTATTGATAAAAGATATAATTTACTTTTGACAAACAAAAGTTATACCTTTTATGTCATTATGCAAATATTGATGGAAGAAAGGATGACCTTTTGTTTCCAAGAATTGTCTATTTTATGTCATTGTGCAAATGGTGATGGAAAATAGAGTGATTTCTTATTTATTCCGCAGTATTGATCTTCCCGGATCCACATCTTTGTGTTTTTACTGTGTTGCTCCGTAAGTTCTCTTATGTCGAGCATGTGCAATTGAATTGATCATCTTGTGTGGTTAATTCTATTGATTTTTTTGGATACAAATTCATGTTTTCATGTGATTTGGTTATATCCAATGAAATCTTTCTTTTCTTGTAAAAGCAAGGTCTCCGTTGTTGTTCTCTCGGGAATGACATTTTATGGGGGAGAGTTTGTTTATGAACTTGTGCTTAATCGCCATATCTTTGTTGGGAGTGCGGCTGTGGATTTTATAGGGGTTATCTTGTATCTTTATAAACTCCTTGATGAATGCATTTAGCTTCGGATTTATGAGTGCATCTAAATTTGTTGGTATGTTTGTTTTTTTTGGTCATGAAGAATCTCTATGGAAATTTCATGAGGATCCACTAGTTTTCGTACCTTTGCCAATTTTATTGACAAAAAGGGGGAGAATTAATGCGTATTTCATACTAAAAATACATATGGTTTACGGATCATTATGTAAGGGGGAGTGGTTTTCATATTGAGATGATGTATTGACTAAGGGGGAGTAATACATATCACCGTAGTATTATTGTCAAAGTTGTGATGCAATTGAACTTTGATGTTGTGTAATAATACTATGACACTGTATAATAATGATCGAGAGCATTTGTTTTCTCATTGTTATTGCTACGGATCCTCAACAACGATGATACTAAACTTACAACCTTTGGAATCATTAGAGTACTTGGAAGTGACGAAGATTTCGAGTAATGTTGAAGATGCCAAGGAGATAAACAGGAAGGGGAGATAAAATCTCATTGTCTAATTCCTTTTTGACTCCTAAATAGAAGTTGCTTCCTCATTTATTAGAATTGAGAATCTAACATTTGAAATACACCATCTAATCCATCTTATACACAACATACTAAAACCATATCCCTACATCACAATATCCAGGCAATTTTCCAATTTATGTTGTCGAAAGCTTTCTCGCAATTAACCTTGTAAATAATACAACACATATTAGACCTTATTCTCGAATCAATCACTTCAGCCACAGTTAAAATCCCATCATTAATCTGTCTATCATGCACAAATACACCTTGATAATTAGAAATGATAGAGGGAAGCTCCAACTTCAGCCTATCTGCTAAAAGTTTAGAAATTATCTTATACACTCCACCAATAAGGCTTACAGTCCTGATGTTATGTAAACTCATAGCCCCACTAGACTTGGGAATCAGCTTCAAGTAGGTACAATTCAACCTCCAGCCCAAATCGGCAATTCTTTCAAATTATTTGATAACAACTATCATCTCAGTTTTTATAACTTCCCTTGCGCATTTGAAAAACTCCATTGTGAAGTGATGGGTCGGAAAACCGACCTCTTGTAATACCGCAAGCGCACAGTGTCAAAACTGTAGACAATGGAAAATACGGTTCGTTCCCATGAAAAGTGTGAAAATACCTCTAATTGATATTAATCAAAGAAAATAAATATGTAGGATAATCTAAGCTAAACGAATCAAATTATTGTGGACGAAAGAAATATCAACGGTGACAAACATGTTAGGGATTCTGGAATTCCATTGTAGAGTTGAATTCATATGCATCCTATCACAAAAGTCTCATATTACTCATACAGGGCAGCAACACATAGCATCCTATATGGAAGATTTATCAATAAAAAGTTCAATTATGAATATTCAAAAGATATGTTTGGTCTCGACTTAAAATTGGATATTCGAAGCACTAAATATACGTGGCATAGATAGTCAAGGAATAATAATAGGTAAATAATCAATCAAGTCTATAGAATGAATTTGTTTACTATCGAACTATGAGATATACTCGACATAAAACATGAAGGAGTTATAATCAAACCCATCAACTGAGACACTCAAACATCATTAAGCATAAAACTGACTTTGTTTTAGGACACAAAATTAATTAACATCTACAAGTTCATCCGTTTCCCTAACATGGAAAACTAGCAAGACGTGGAATAAGAGAACAATAACATTGCAAACCCTTGTCTTCTCTATAAAACGGCTCTGTGCCGCCTCCTCTTCTGTCTGTTTCTCCGCTCCTTCTTATATGAAGCTGCTGCTACAGTCCAAACAAAGACCTAGCCGATAGTTTCCGAGGCCCAGTCCATTTACCACAGTTCAAAATGGTTACTCCCAAAATCTGACCGCAACTCATTACCAATTTATCTCTGTCCGTCCATCCCATGCATCTCGAGCCACGTAATACCATGGCGTCAGTTCCATTCACCGACAACCACCAACCATTGAGACGGCCACCATCTACATTGCTGCTTTTGACCCTCCACATAAATACTCTTTGTAACCAATTTAAGTTTATAGCAAACCTCCAAAATTCATTGACGTTACCACATCCAGTAGCAACCTCAACATCAGAGCCATCTAAGTACTCGAGAATGATCACCACTTCCGCCATCAAACATCCACTGTGATGTCTCGAATCTCGCCAATCCCATATGAAATGCAAGCCAACAACACCACTGCCTTCACCAGTTCCATGGAGCTGATATATTTCCACAACAAACAATTCAGGCCAAGTACAGCCAACCATTTCCATTTCCTGACTCCATAAGCACAGCTCCATCTCAAAACCCCAACTGTTGTTATAGATGAAACCATCTTCGAAATCCCACATCGGACCTTCACCACGATTCACAAATTCATGGCAGACTTGCAGTTGTCAATCTCTTTCCCTTGAAACTCATCAACCCCATACACAGTCACATGATTCATGGCTAGCAACCCTCAAATTCCAGTTGACTTATAATATCGGATTGAAACGTATCATCTCCCACTGCAAACTCGACTTCCATTCACATCACCATGCTTTGCCAGTCCATCTTCATACTCCTGCGTTTCCAGTTATTTCCTAACTGAGATACAAGAGTCCCCATACGAACTGACCACAGATCCATGGAAGTGACTGAGAAAATAACCACCATTGTCCATGGCAGCAACAGCCAACTCCACTGAAGTCCACCACCACTGGCATGAATTACTCCATCCAACACATGCAATAACTATCTACTTCAACAACACCACCAGCAAATCCAGTCCGAGTCAAGAACTCTCAATGATCACCAGCCACTAATTCGACCTTCCCCCATCATCAACTACACAACATCCATCTCTACCAACAAACACCAATTTCATTTGAAAGAACCACCATTAATCCACGCCTAAGACCTCATTCCATGAACTCCTAGTTGTCATCTTCTTTCACGCAATTCTGTGAGCAATTACAACGCAGTTTCAGTGCTTATTTGACCTTTCATTCAGTACTCACTCAACTCCATGGAAGCAACACCTTTCTTCACCTAATTGATTTGTTGAACAGCAAGAATACACCCCCTAAATACCATTGTTGCAGCTACTTCTCAGTTGAGGAGTTTCAATCGAACTAATCCGTATGAACTGATGTTGCCGGTGATGCCATCTGCTTCTTAAGTTGATCCGAGTCCCAATCTTGCCCATGATTCAGTGGAATAAACTCGAAGAAGAAACTAGCAGCTAAATAAGAGAAGAGAATTTTTGTTTAGAAAACAAACTGCTGATCTGATAAGAAACTGAGTTGTGGTGGGAGCACAATGGAGACGTCCCACTCATATTTTCTTTATCCCAATGATGGGACTCACGTGCCTGGCAAAGAAGAACAATTCTTTGCTCCCTTGTATTACACCTTTGGGCCTCTGGCAATGAAACGACTTGCATGCTGCTGATATAACGAAATACCGGGGCCAGCTATATTTTATCATCTTCATCGTAAGCGCCATTCGGCTTCTACTTTAGACGTTTATTATCCGGAAGAGCAGAATTTGGATGTACTTTCTACCAAAGCATTATAATAGTGTGGTTATCCAAAATATCGAGTCCTAACTTATACAACTATGGGTATAAAATGTAGCGCTTATGTGCTTATCAACACCCATACACTTATATTTTGCTAGTCCTCGAGCAAAACAGAGAATATATCCGATCCACAGCTGGATAAAGAGTGATGTCTGCTAAACAACGAGACAGAACCACTAAACAGTGGTGTAGAGAAGTCTGCTAAACGACGAGACAAAACCACTAAACAGCTAGACAGAAAGACCCGCTAAACAGCTAGACAGAAAGACCCGCTAAACAGCTGGTCGTATCATGAAAATTTGTTTTTTAATAAGACCCGCTAAACAACTGGTCATAGTATATATTATGCAAAAAAAAATATTTTCTTCTTTTTTTGGGGGCGTAAGTCCCGCTCCACAGCTGGTCATATAATAAGAGAGAGAGAAACCCGCTACACATGTGATCATGGAAAATTCAAAATAAATAAATGAAAACGACCTGCTACACAACTGGTCATATCATGATAAGGAAATACATAAATAGACCTGCTCAACAGCTGGTCATAAGAAAATGATAATAAAACAAAAGAATATACCCGCTCAACAGCTGGTCATAAGAACCCTACAATAGACCCGCTAAACAGCTGGTCATAGTATATATTATGCAAAAGAAGATATTTTCTTCTTCTTTTTTTTGTGTGTGTGTGGTGTGGGGGGGGGGGGGGGGGGGGGGGGGGGGGTTAAGACCCGCTCCACGGCTGGTCATAAAAAGAGAGAGAGAGAGAGACCCGCTATACATGTGATCATGGAAAATTCAAAAAAAATAAAAATGAAAAAGACCCGCTACACAGCTGGTCATATCATGATAAGGAAATACATAAATAGACCCGCTCAACAGCTGGTCATAAGAAAATGATAAGAAAACAAAAGAATAGACCCGCTCAACAGCTGGTCATAAGAACCCTACAATAAATCCGTTTCAACAGCTGGTCATAATTATTCTTATTTTTATATTTTTTTATGCAATTTTTTTTTTCAAAATTCTTAATAAAAGTGAAAACCTATAAAAATCAAAATAATTACCGCTCCCCCACACTTGAACATTACATTTTTCTCAATGTAATTGAGTCATCCAACGTAGAAATTAAGGTGGGAAATTCTAAAATGCGATGTGCAAAAACTAAACAAATAAAAATAAAAGATAGAGAAAGGGAAGCAAATCTGATGGGTTGACTCCCATGAAGCAAAATCTTTGTATCCCTACTTGCGCTTGCAAAGAATTTCAAACAGGGTGCTGATACACCAAAGTAAGCTGCCAAGCATATATATAAAGTCTAAAAAGTTGGGGATCAATCCAACAAATCAGTTCAACTGCAAATACGAACCTGCAAACACTATAAACCTCCAAAAAGATGTGTAAATGGATTCGCAATAGAAAACTGTAAGTGATACTCAAGTTTTCCATTCTTGGGATAAGTAAATCACTCCAGTAAGCAACAAGTTCAGATTGTTTAACAGTTTCTATTCGCAGAGCACACTCTAAATCGGGTTCTAAATCAGCTGAAATATCTTTTGCGGCTGATATTGGTTCAAATTCAGCAAAATGGGGCATAAGAACAAAATTTGGTTCAAATTCACTCGTTGGACAAGGGCTCAATGGAGCGATAATATCACGACTAATAGACTCATTTTCATCCACAACGATTCATATTCATATCATTAAGATGAAAACAATCAACGATTCAGACAATGGCTTAATGGTAAAAATCGGAGATTTCTCGACTGATGGAACTAGTCGAGACTCGGGAAGAACTAGAGGTTCTAGTTTGGGCTTCCATTTATTAGTGTCTAGCAGCGGTGTGGAGTCTAACAAAGCATTGACTTCACAAATAACATTGTCATCATCAAAATCATACCCAAAATGATCTAAGCAAACCTTTAATAATAGATCCTCCAAGTGATTCTTAGAAAAACCTTGCGAGTGCATACTTTCTTTTC
Source organism: Papaver somniferum (assembly GCF_003573695.1). Taxonomy (NCBI): domain Eukaryota; kingdom Viridiplantae; phylum Streptophyta; class Magnoliopsida; order Ranunculales; family Papaveraceae; genus Papaver; species Papaver somniferum. The sequence goes on along the minus strand of NC_039359.1, from coordinate 98,533,443 downwards.
GCCCGCTAGTGGTATCAATCGCCGCACTCCAAATTAAGGTACCTAAAAAAAATATCAAAGAAACTGCGTGAAAAGAACCAAAAAATCTAAAAGAAAAACAAAAATAAAATTATGTACAAAAAGATATCAATCAGAGAGTATTATGCAGCCACTCCCCGGCAGCGGCGCCAAAAACTTGATGGGTCGGAAAACCGACCTCTTGTAATACCACAAGCGCACAATATCAAAACTGTAGACAATGGCAAATACAGTTCGTTCCCACGAAGAGTGTGAAAATACCTCTAACTGATACTAATCAAAGAAAATAAATATGTAGGATAATTTAAGCTAAACGAATCAAATTATTGTGGACGAAAGAAATATCAACGGTGACAAACATGTTAGGGATTCTGGAATTCCATTGTAGAGTTAAATTCATATGCATCCTATCACAAAAGCCTCATACTACTCATACAGGCAGCAACACATAGCATCCTATACGGAAGGTTTATCGATAAAAAGTTCAATTATGAATGTTCAAAAGATGTTTGGTCTCGACTTAAAATTAGATATTCGAAGCACTAAATATACGTGGCATAGATAGTCAAGGAATAATCATAGGTAAATAATCAATCAAGTCTATAGAATGGATTTGTTTACTATCGAACTATGAGATATACTTGGCATAAAACATGAAGGAGTTATAATCAAACCCATCAATTGAGACACTCAAACATCATTAAGCATAAAACTGACTTTTTTTAGGAAACAAAAAAACTAACATCTACAAGTTCATCAGTTGCTCTAATATGGAAAACTAGCAAGACATGGAAGAAGAGAACAATAACATTGCAAACCCTTGTCTTCTCTGTAAAATGGCTCTGTGCCGCCTCCTCTTATGTCTGTTTTTCGTTCCTTTTTATATCAAGCTGCTGCCACAGTCCAAACAAAGACCTACCCGCTCAACAGCTGGTCATAAGTACCCTACAACAGAACCCACTCAACAGCTGGTCATAATTATTATTGTTTTTATGTTTTTTTTTATGCAATTTTTTTTCTTCAAAATTCCTAATAAAGTGAAAACCTATAAAAATCAAAATAATTTATCACTCCCCCACACTTGAACATTACATTGTCCTCAATGTAATTGAGTCATCTAACATATAAATTAAGGTGGGAAATTCTATAATGCGATGTGCAAAAACTAAACAAATAAAAATAAAAGATAGAGAAAGGGAAGCAAATCTGATGGGTTGACTCCCATGAAGCAAAATCTTTGTATCTCTACTTGCGCTTGCAAAGAATTTCAAACAAGGTGCTAATACACCAAAGTTAGCTGCCAAGCATATATAAAGTATGAAAAGTTGGGGATCAATCCAACAAATGTGGTCAACTGCAAATACGAACATGCAAACACTATAAACCTCCAAAAGATGTGTAAATGGATTCGCAATAGAAAACTGTAAGTGATACTCAAATTTTGCATACTTGGGATAAGTAAATCACTCCCGTAAGCAATAAGTTCAGATTGTTTAACAGTTTTTATTCGCAGAGCACGCTCTAAATCAGATTCTAAATCAGCTGAAGTAACTTCTGCGGCTGATATTGGTTCAAATTCAGCAAAATGGGACATAAGAACAGAAGTTGGTTCAAATTCACTCGATGGACAAGGGCTCAATGGAGCGATAATATCACGACTAATAGACCCATTTTCATCCACAACGGTTTCATTATTCATATCATCAAGATGAAAACAATCATAACCTGATAGATCAGACAATCGCTTTCTCGACTGATAGAACTAGTCGAGACTCGGGCAGAACTAGAGGTTCTAGTTTGGGCTTCACTTATTAATGTCTAGCAGCGGTGTGGAGTCTAACAACGCATGACTTCACAAATAACACTATCATCATCAAAATCATACCCAAAATGAGCTAAGCAAACCTCTAATATGGATCTCCCAAGTGATTCTTAGAAAACCTTGCGAGTGCATACTTTTTTTTCGCCCGCTAGTGGTATAAATCGCCGTATTTCAAATTAAGGTACCTAAAAAAATATCAAAGAAACTGCGTAAAAAGAACCAAAAGAAATCTAAAAAAAAATAAAAAATAAAATTCCAGTTGACTTATAATATCCGATTGAAACGAATCATCTCCCACTGCAAACTCGACTTCCATTCACATCACCATGCTTTGCCAGTCCATCTTCATACTCCTGCGTTTTTAGTTATTTCCTAACTGAGATACAAGAGTCCCCATGCGAACTGACCACAGATCTATGGAAGTGACTGAGAAAATAACCACCATTGTCCATGGCAGCAGCAGCCAACTCCACTGAAGTCGACCACCACTGACACAAATTACTCCAGCCAACACAAGCAATTACTATCTACTGCAACAACACCACCAGCAAATTCAGTCCGAGCCAAGAACTCTCAATGATCACCAGCCACTAATTCGACCTTCCCTCATAATCGACTACACAACATCCATCTCTACCAACAAACACCAATTTCATTTGAAAGAACCACCATTAATCTACGCCTAAGACCTCATTCCATGGACTCCTAGTTGTCATCTTATTTCACGCAATTCTGTGAGCAATTACAACGCAGTTTCAGTGCTTATTTGACCTTTCATTCAGTACTCGCTCAACTCCATGGAAGCAACACCTTTCTTCACCTAATTGATTTGTTTAACAACAAGAATACACCCCCTAAATACCATTGTTGCAGTTGCTTCTCAGTTGAGGAGTTTCAATCGAACTAATCCGTATGAACTGATGTTTCCGGTGATGCCATCTGCTTCTTAAGTTGATCCGAGTCCCGATCTTGCCCATGATTCAGTGGAATAAACTTGAAGAAGAAACTAGCAGCTAAATAAGAGAAGAGACTTTTTGTTTAGAAAACAAACTGCTACTCTGATAAGAATCTGAGTTGTGGTGGGCGCACAATAGAGACGTCCCACTCATATTTTCTTTATCCCACTGATGGGACTCACGTGCCCGGCGAAGAAGAACAACTCTTTGCTCCTTTGTATTACACCTTTGGGCCTCTGGCAATGAAACGACTTGCATGCTGCTGATATATCGAAATACCATGCCAATTATATTTTATCATCTTCGTCGCAAGCGCCATTCAGCTTCTACTTTAGACGTTTATTCTCGAAGAGCAGAATTTAGACGTTTAAAATAGTGTCGTTAGCCAAAATATCGAGTGCTAGCTAATACAAATATGGGTATAAAATATATCACTTATGTGCTTATCATGAAGCCATCTGGTCCCCAGGCTTTACTTGTACCAAAATCTCGTATAACATTTTTCACCTTATTTTTTTGAAAAAGGATTCTCAAGGGCAATATTATTAGAAACAAAAATAGACTTTACTCAATACCTTCGAAACCTAGTCTTGTCGTTCTTCAGAAAAAAAAAAGTAGAATTAAAATCTGCGGCCTCTCTATAAATTTTAGTTTTATCATAACTCGTAGCACCATCAACAACCAGTCGGTTAATATTGCAGATGAACTTGTATGAAGGCAATTGATGTAAGTATTTTGAGTTATTTTATGCTCCCCTTTCCCAATTTTCCTTAGCTCTCTGCCCCTACTTCCTTGCCAAATTTAAAATTAGTGATGCATGATTTTCTTTTGCATCTTCTCTAGAAACTATCTCAGCAATAGATAATACCGCATCATTCTCCCCCTGCATATCACTGGCATCAACTACCTCTTGTAAATGGTCCAACTGAGACTGAAAGTCTCCTAGAGACCTTTTCCAAGCTTTAATAAGGACTTTCAAACCTTTAATTTTTTTGCAAAAGTAAAACTAAGGCTTCCATTAAAATTTAAATATTTTCACCAGATCTTGAGATTATAGAGGAGATCCGGATGTGACAAAAGGTAGTTATCTAACCTAAATGGAGCTTTGAATTTCAGAGTTACAATTCAGTAAAGTTGGAATATGGTCAGATAAAGGTCTCTTCAATCTTAATTGTAAAACAGAAGGACACATCGCTATTGCCAATCCACAATCACTAGAAATCTATGTAGTTATACTAAAAGAGGTGGATGTGAGAGTTTTTCCATGTATACTTACCTCATGCCATCAAAAAATCAACAAGTTTATGAGTAGAAACAGAATTCTTTAAGAATCTTCTATTAGTAATCCATCATCCCATCAAATTCCTTTCAGATTGAGCCAAAATAGCGTTGAAATCACCTCCCAAGACCCAAGGATCCTCAAACAAAAGCCCAATATCAGACAACTCTTTCCAGCATTATCTATAATGCCCAACATCTGAGGCTCTATAAACTGCAGCGAACAACCAAGTAAAATTATTAGATGAATTTTTAAATTTGATGGAAAAAGAAAAACTCCCAACTAAGTAATCTTCCATCTGAATCACAACCTCTTTCCACATAATAATGATTCCTCCAAATGTACCAACTAAAGGTTGAATAAGATATTTACATCTGATATTGACCCAAAGAGATCTGACTAAACAATCATCAACAAAAAAAAAAAATTAATTCCAAAATTGCACAAATATTAGTATTATTCTTCCAAATAGCATTTGTAATAGAAGTTATTTTGGTATCACGCCCCAAACCTTGAATATTCCGACACAAAATCTTATGAGCCGTGTTGAGAAATTGAAGCCCTAGAAGAAATAATTGGATTGAAATCCTTCATATCCAAAGAATCATTCACGACCGAATCTTTAATTTCCATCAATTTGACTATCATTTAAAACTTCTTGCTCTAGTGGTGCATCTTCGTCTGAATCGAAATACCCCAGACCATCATCATCAACATGAGAAGGAACCTCCCAATTAATTTTATTCAATGACCTTCTCACTTAAGTTGTGTGTCAGGTGATAAGTTTGTAAGAATACAAGACTTCACTGTTTATAGTATTAAGACCAAAGATTGTTTGGACAACAAGGAATTACCAAATCTGAAAATCCTTATGATATGCAAAGAATATTTATTTCTGAATTTAACCAATACCAATTGTATTACAACTCATAAACCGAAATCACTCATAGTTGACAACCAATATTAGCTAGCACACATCTATATACAATACTAATATAGTAACTAGTGATATGAAAATCTCTGGGATATGGTAAGCATATATTTTTCGATATCTGAAATAAATTGGAATTTCGGTTTCGGGATCATGCCTTGATTATAAAAGGAAAGTACTTGAACATTAAGATATTAGATTTTATCACATGTGCAGATCATTATGTCGACATTATGTGAATATTTCCAATCCAACCAAAATACATCTCGATGTCTATACACTCTACATAGTAAACATATCAAGAATGTAAGTTTCAGTCAGACATTAGGATCGGTCCTGACTTAGATCATTGCTAGGAACCGGTACTGACATAGACCCTTGAGATCGGTCCTAATAGAGATCTTTGTTAAGGATTGTTCCTATTAGAGATCCTCATGATCTGTCATAGTAGAGATCCTTATTAGGATTTGTCCTAGTAGAGATCCTTATATGACCCATTCGACTATGAAACAAGTTTCGCAAGTCTTTTCCGTAAACTATATAGTTAAACATAATTCTGAGGTATGGATTCATCCGGAAGTTCAACACACTAACTAATAAAGAATTTTCAATTAGTGTTATGTTGATTCTACGAAGTCCATAAAAAAATTGTACTTCGTAACTACGTATATTTAAGTTTTAGAAAAATTAGCATATCATTCATTGATACCTTAGTTATTGTATAATGACCAAGTCATTAATACTAAAGTCACTGTAAACAAACTTTACTTTGTGCGTTATGTTTTAATAAATACTGACTTGGAAGAACAAAAGATAAAAATGGAACAATTTAAGTACGTTGTTACTAACCTTGAACTAAAGGATGACGTCTTTGTTGTTGCTGACCTTCAGGTTCTTCATGAGTAAAAAAACCAAGCATCAATATTTCAATGTTCCTAGTAACGAAGTTGACTCTAGTAATCATATCAAGCAACTTTGAGTTTTGGAACTAAACTTGACAACCAAACTTGACATACCAATGCTTGGTGGGTTCAACCGAGAATGCTCTATAACTATTTGATTGTGTAGGGGTAAACAAGTGAGGTATTGTAACTTCCGTATTCACAAAAAAAAAGTTCATGATTTGAAATTATAGTGGTAAGGACATGATATGTATTCTTGATGAAATAAGGGATTTTACGAGATGCTTGAAATTCGGATTTGAGATGAAAACTCGACCGAACACCGAGCATGCGGTATATTGTTCCACTAGTTTGCATATGTCTAAAGTTGTAAGGAAATATAACTAGGACATGCATCCTGCTAGCACTCCTATGACTAGTCGAGGTTTTAAGCAAATAACCATTTCGTGTAAAGGAAGATGACAAACATGTGTTGGAAGATGAATAAACACAATATAAGTGCAACAAACGCAATATTGTATTTAATATGATCGACCAAATATTTATCCTCAAAGAAGTTGCTAGCTATATGTGTCTCAACGCTGGTGCAACATCATTGGAATGGTATAACGAATGCAATCATATATTTCCACTTAAAAGTAATCATTGACATGGGTTTCTTTTGTCCCTGCAAAGACACAAAAAACACTACTAATGGAAGTACAATCCAAAATTTTATCTCTCTCACGCGAAATAATCAGGGGGGAGCCATGCTAAATTTATTTTATAAGACTTTACCTATATTCACTTTCGAAAAGTATACGACTAAATAAATTATCTAGAAACTCTCATGAATGGGATCAGGGGATATGCCGACATCAGGGAAAGGATCCCATAATATGATGTTGACATATTTTACTTTGAAATATGAATTTGTGTTGTACTCTTTTTCCATTCGATCAAGATTAGTTTTTCCCAAAGGTGAAAATGCGGGGGTCTAACAACCACACCCAATAATTCTTTTGGAAATCTGAGAGGACTTACTCCAATACACTTTCTAGAGAATCAACTAGACATTTAGACTCAATCTAGAATAAAGTATATCAAAGAGTTTAATATCTCTAACTCTTAATTCAATCCGCAATCACCAAATAGAAATCTGAGAGCCCGATTGAATAAGAGGAGTAACTTGAACGGTACCTAAGACCAATGTTCAAGTGTCAATCAATGTAAATCAACAACCTAAGGTTGGATATTCTACTTGATTGATCTTAACGCACAACCTGTGATATTTCAATTATATAACAAAATATAATACGGAAAATAAATAACACAGACACCAGAATTTTGTTAATGAGGAAACCGCAAATACAGAAAAACCCCGGGACCTAGTCCAGATTGAACACCACACTGTATTAAGCCACTACAGACACTAGCCTACTACCAATTAACTTCGGACTGGACTGTAGTTGAACCTTAATCAATCTCACACTGATTCAAGGTATAGTTGCGCTCCTTACGTCTCTGATCCCAGCAGGATACTACGCACTTGATTCCCTTAGATGATCTCACCCACAAATATGAGTTGCTACTACCCAAAGTCGAAGACTTGATAGACAAATATGTCTCACACGGAAAAGTCTATAGGATTGAAATAAATTTGTCTCCCACGGAAATACCCAAGAGTTTTTGTTCCGTCTTTTGATAAGTCAAGGTGAACAGGAACCAATTGATAACCCAGACTTATATTCCCGAAGAACAGCCTAGAATTATCAATCACCTCACAATAAACTTAATCGACTAGCGAAACAAGTTATTGTGGAATCACAAGCGATGAGACGAAGTTTGTTTGTGATTACTTTTCTATCTTTCCTATCGGAGATATAAAATCTCGAGCCAATTATTTCAATTGCACTCAACACGATAGAAACAACAAGTTCAGATCACGCAACTACAAAGATAATAGTTGGGTTTGGCTTCACAATCCCAATGAAGTCTTCAAGTCGTTAACCTACAGGGTCACGAGAAGAAACCTAAGGTTAAAGGAGAATCGACTCTAGTTATGCGACTAGTAACACACAGGAGGTATGGGGATTAGGTTTCCCAATTGCTAGAGTTCTCCTTTATATAGTTTTCAAGTCAGGGTTTGCAATCCAAGTTACCTTGGTAACAAAGCATTCAGTATTCACCGTTAGATGAAAAACCTTATTCAACCAAGCTAATATCTTTCAACCGTTAGATCGAACTTAGCTTGTTACACACAAATGAAACGTACCCTCATTTAGGTTTATGTAACCGTACCTAAACGTGTACACCAGGTTGGTTCACAAATAGTTAATCGAGGTTAGGCATATGATTACTTTCACATCAACCTTATTCATCTTAACTATAACTAGTTCAAATGACTCAAATGAAACTAGTTAAAGAGTTGTTCAATTGTATAGAAAACACAATCGAAACCAAATTGGTTTGGTTCACTTGAATCATTCATGAACATTATAGCCACGGTTTGAAAGATTGCGTTCCTTATGATTTAAATGTTTAAGTTCATGAACTGACCGATTTGACAAAGTAACCAGCTTAAGTATGCGTACTTAAACAACCGGATTTTGAGTTTGTTAAGTTTCCCAACTCAGCGCCAATTTCGTATACACACATATGCATACTCTTGGATCCCGGTTTATGGATTTATACACTAATGTGCGAACACACTATATACGCTTATATCCAAAGATGGTTACATCACCAACTCTTTATTTCAATCATTGAAACATTCTTCTATATCGACAATAGCCGTTTTCACACACTATTATCATCAAAGCAATTTTCAAGATATTGAAATAATTATTATCGAAACATTCCAAGCCTACATCAAATGATTGTATCACACAAACCATGTAAGATGTTACTCATCAATTTTCTCATGATATAAGATGAACTTGGTCGAAGCGAAATCTTACCAACGCATATTTCGAGAAAACGTAAGCGAGATATACTCAGCTCGAAATCTCAAATGTATACAGAGAAAACTATATCGTAACACGACTTATGTCTCAATATAAAAGATAGTAGAAATAGACTTTCCAAGTGATAGACGAGTTCAAGTCTCCACATACCTTTTTTCGAAGAAGTTCCACAAGGTCCCCTTAGTAGTTCTTCGTCTTCAAGAGATGAACGCCGAGAGATCTAAGCTCAACAACACTATCTATATCCTAGTCCGAGACATCTATAAATAGGCTAGAAATCAAGACTTATAGTTTTGATCACTAACATTGACAAACATGCTTGAGATAGCGACGTATGCGAGTTCGACCAAGCAATGCTCTAACAAAAGGATTTTGTTACTCCACAAGCATTTTTAATGAGACGATGATAACAACTACGCCAGATATATGTTAAATGTTGAGGAATTGAAGATTGTGTTGATATTACTGAATTATATTGAAATCAAAGAAATGAAATACTATAGTATGTCAAGCGAAAAACTTCCAAAATAAAGTTGAGTGTTATTCAGTATCAACAAAGATGTTTTTGTTTTGGCCTAATCGCGTAGTATTTTCCCTTTGTTCAGGCTTTCTCACACTGTATTTTTTGTTCTCATGCTTTTAACGAGGCAACATATGTAAGTCCAACTTTGTTATAAGTTATCTTAATATTGTGTTTTTTTCTTCGTAGTTCAGGTTTTGATCCTCTTAATTATCATGGATAGGTCTTAACGAGGAAATTGACTTAAACATGATAGTCATCGAGGAGAGAACTACATTTGAATAATTATACGTAGCACTACTATTGGAACATACGAGGGGGTATTGTAGGGCCTTGGGACTTAGTGTGTGTGCGACCCCATATAGATGTAACCAAGGTTTACTTTATAACCTACATATGCAAAGGCATAAACCTATGGAATATGTAACTCATATCTCTAATGAATAAGCTCTCATTATGTTGCCTATCTATTGTTCCATATTCTAGCAATAATACGAAATAAAAACAAAAATAATAATTTTCTTGTTTGGGCCGGGTCTGACGGGCCAGAATATAAGACTGTTTCTTAGAACTATCTCGAAGAAATTTAAAATTCAAATCTCAGTCAGTCCCCTATTCTAATTTCTCCCGGTTCTATTTCCCTCATTTCTCTCACTCCAACTTCCTTTCTAATTCTTTCTCAGTCATTCCCACATTTCATTTTTTTCACAGTTCTACTCCCTCCCTGGATTTTGATTCAGAGTTTATGATAAAATATTTTGAAATGCTTGTGAAGTTTTCTGGTGTATACCAAGCAAGATAATATTTGGATTCTCAAATGTCAGTTATATAATTTTTATAATTATAGAGAAATATAAAACAGGTGGTTGTTTACTTTTCGGAGGAGCAATACTTGGTATCGATAAAACCATCAACGATTACCCCATTGTAAGATACTCGTTAATAGAATTCGATTACCCAATATTTGTTCGGTTTCATGGCGGTGTTGCAAACAAGGTTTGTTTTAGTATTGACCGTTGATTAAGGTACAAATTTCATTCATAATTAAATTGGCAAACTACCTGGTTATTTTTTATTTTACCATGGAAAAAAACTAGAGAATGATAAATTCTTAAGTTTTTATGACATAGAGATGAACTACCATCTTGATGTGGTATGCGAAAGAAAAATTGGGGAACATGGCAGGTAATCAAAGGATTAGTCCCTACTCTACAAGATCTTCAAACACGTGTTCCGCCCAATTCTCTTGGTTTGTCTCTTGATCGATATTTCTTCACAAACAAATGTTTTTTTTACGGATGTTGTACAAAGGTTTGTGGAACTTCCCTTAATATCGGAAGGCATTGATGAAAGCGACTTTCGGATTCATCAAACCTTTGTCATTTCAGGCATGTCTTCGAGGTTGCTCAAGAGAGTTTATTTGTAATATAAAGTTGGTCTTATAGATCTCGGTTTTGCTAGAAGAAAATTGATGTATGTGGTAAAATTGAGAATTACCTTGGCAACGATGACATAAAATAAATTTATAGGGAGAGTGAAACAATATATCGTCATGTTGGAGTCAGTGGATAAAATGTTTGAATTGTGTAAATCTACTGCGATTGTTTCCAATTTGATGCATAAAATAAATACTGCCATAAACGTTTTAATTATGAATTCACACAAAGGGGACAATCATCAACAAATTCTTAGGAAATACAAGACTATGACCAGGCCGCTCCTAAAAGTTCTAGGCGAACTCAAAATTTGGGCCTTTTGTGTGTCACCAATACACTAGAAAAAATATATTTACACATATGTCTAACTAGTAATTGGTGTGCATATTTAATTTTCCTAAATATGTTTTTAACCACATTCTTATATATATTATTGTTATACTTATCACTAAGTCTGAGGAGATGAAGGATTTTCCATCAAATGACATTCCACTTCTTTCCTCTTATGAATATTTAATTGTATGAGGGATTAATTTCATTACGTAAATCCTAACAATCAATGAACATGTGAAATGGAAAAAAAAAATATTTCAAGCAGTGAAGAAATCTTAATCTCGGTGATAGCGCTTCCAAACACCATATGTCTGGAGAGTTTGCATCCATATCTCCAAGAGCCATCACAGTTATTGGAAAACCATTTAAAGCCCTAATAACACTTCCGAACACGTACCTACGAGGAAAAGGATTGCCCGTCTAGTAAAATCTTGGCAGTTCGACGGCTGCATCACTCTCTAGAATGTAAGGGTGCATCAACTGGTAATGGTGACCATACCACCATTCTAACCGTCCTACAGGACTTCAGACATTGATATTAGCGTCCCACAATGACTTGTGTAATACCCCGTCTTTGTAATATGCAGCTTGAGTTGACTCATTTATAACTGGTGGCCTAAAGTAACTGTATATAGGTACTATATTTGTCGAAGAGTAGTACAACATAAGAGGGGAACTGCCCACATATCTGAGAGGAAATATCTATATAAAAAAATTATTTCAACATTTTTTTCTCCTGGTTAAGAATAATTAATATTTTCAAATGATATTTAATTTTATATAATTCATTTGAAATTATAAAATTTGTTTCTCAAAAATGTTTACCAACATGACCAAACTTATAAAAAATCATAAAAATCATTAGTAAATATTCATATATATAAAAGTAAAATTCATATCCTCAAACATTGTATTGTTAACATATGAGATATTGTGTTGTAACACGCGAGACGTTGTATTTTTATTTTCTTAACTTAAGATAAATGAATGCATTATCGGATTTTGTTATCTGTTTTTAAATAATTTCCTTGTAATACATATATATTAACACACAAATACTACCAACAAATATATTCGTATGTTAATTTTTTATTTATATTATATTATATATGAAATAAGAAAATAGTTACATGAAAAAAGGTATTTATACGCAAATATTCAAATACAAGAAGAAAAAATCATGGCATAAATTTCATATATAAACTAAAATATAAATCTTTGTTATAAAGAAAGCCAAAATTGTTAGGAGAGCAGCTGACTTTTGGTCAAAAAAAATTGATTTATGGTCAACACGGATAAAAACATAACAATAAGTTTTGGATATTTCTTTCGTATCTTCCACCACAACCAATAGAACAAGGCCAATTCTTGTATTACCGGTTTTTCATTTCTATAATCAAGCTAACAATTATTATTTTAGGATTATAAGGTTTTGTTGATGGTACCTTGCTTTTCAAAGCTGAATAATATATAATTTAATTATTCCAAATTCTGAAGCAACTCGATATGAAGTAGTGGTGTTTCTAGTTCTTACTACTCAATCCTGATGGTTTCTCCGCAAAATTGTTTTGATTGATGTAAGTTGGCAGTTGAGTTTTATACTAATCAATTGGTTTATCAAAAATCATTTTCTCCAATTTTATAATGGGTTATAATACGTTTGGTACCCAGCAAATGTCCAAAACCTAGGTTTAGTACCACTTACAGTAAAGAAAGTGTCTAGAGTATCGCTCGGTCAAACTCACAAGTTTTGGTATGTGAAGCTTATTACCAAATTTAATTGATCAAAACTATATCTTGATTTATAGTACTAAAGTCAGTCTCGAAATAGGAATAAAACATAGTAGTTGATTATTGGAATTCACTGATTGACCCTTGAATATTAAAGACTTAAGAACAAATGGAGAATCTACGAGGACTTCATCAACAAAGGTAAGTGAAGACTGACTGTCCTATTTATTCATAATTCCTACCATTATATATACTAAGATAATGTCGTATGATTATAATATAATTACAAAAATCGAAAATAAGAAAATTCGAGTTCAAGCTAGTACTTGAAAATCTCAAAATATAAATTCAAGCAATGAAAGCTATAAAGGTATCATTACATAATAGGTTCAGGACAATTTATCGTTCGATAAATCATATTTTCAAAAGAAGTTCCTAGGAGATACCAAGTTGCATTGGTGTTCATGAACTGATTTGGTCAATACACGGGCTTTGAATTTATTAAGAATATACTTGATGAATAAAATCTCTTATTAACCCACGCATACAATCTGGTTGGTTTTGAGATGTTTTTGTACACTTTTGAATCCTCAAGTACATAAAATGTTGGGTCCCTACAGGAAATATTTGATTTTAAGTGATTTCCTGGACACTTTTTGTATTTCACGTACACGAACTGATTTGGACAGTTCGTGAACTTGTAGATATAAAAATTTCCTGAACTCCGAGACAAAAATTTGTTCACAAAATGTTTTGACCGATTCACGAATTGATTTTTTTCTTTGAGAGTTAAGATCTCCATTGTTTCTTGATACAAACGACTTAACCATTTTTCTTAGGCTAACTTTTTGTACGTAGAGGTTATATCGATAAATACGCGGGTGCACGTTTTTCTTTGTATTCAACGCAAACTTCTCACATGCTTAAATGAATCAATTAATATTGATAACTTTAATTTACTTCATATCAAAGTTATTCGTAAACATGGAAACTAGTTCACGAACTTATATTTGATTATAAACTACCTAGCCTTATTCATCATTATAAATAGAGGACTCTCTGGAAACTAGAATCTCAATCCTGGCGCAATGTGTCCTAATTTAGGCTAGAATCGTTCTCCAAAAACCTAGGTTTCCTAGTGAGACTGTATTGAATTTTTAAATCTTCACTCAGAGATTCGTAAAGCCTGGTCGGGTTATATTTTACGTGATAATTCTTGATATCCGGAATCTTACCTTGATCATCATAGTTCTTGTTTATTCCAAGATCCTTCTCTCATGTTATACGATCATTCAAGAAATATCGATCAAGGAATAAGATTGATTGAAATTACAAAGTTCCATTCATCTCAGATTTTGTAATTGCATAAGTTTCATATATGTTCTTAAATTGATCTTGTAAGGTAAAATCAATTATGTATCTCTATAACCTTTCGAAGAGAGCAAGTTATCCTAACTGTTGAGGTTTGTTTGATATCTTATTTATCCTCGAAGATCCCTTATAAGCAAAAAATAAAATAAAATAATTACCTTGTTCGAATATCTCTCTAAAGGAAATCATAGGATGTCTATTAGAGGACGAATAGTTAAAGCTCCACTGCGACTGAAGCAACTCTCAGGCCTGTAAAGGAAGTCAACTATGGGAATCAAGTGTGTTGGGTCTTGCGAGATCAAATGGACATAAGAAGCACTACTGAAGTTGAATTGCTCGGAGGATCAATTAGGTCTCAACTACATTCGAGTCTGAAATCTGATAGTAGACTCGTGTTTGTAGTTATTTAATGGAAGTTTTCAAATTGGACGAGGTCCCTCGGTTTTTATACGAGATTTTTTTCTTCTTCATTTTAGATAATTTTCTATTAATTTCTTAACATAGTAAAAGATATAATATTTCATATCTATATTATAAGGGACAATGGTGTTTTGTTATATCGACCGCTCTCTACAATTCGGACACATAAAAGACGGTTCTGATTGAGCAACTAATATGTGTTATGGACACCGGCATAAATCTACAATTTCGATTCATAAATGACTGTCCATATCGAGCCACTATCATGTGTTCCAAATAATGTTTTATTCTATGACCAAAATGAACGATGGCATACATTTTTGGGAGATAAAAGAACGTCCTAGATCCGACCATTACATCATTTATCCTCTCCTTGATACGTCCACGTTTAATATAAATAGCGTTACTCTTTGGAGCGATTAATTAGTGGAATTCTCGGCAATAAGTGGTATTAAAGCCGTTACTATTGCTTTGCAATCACTGCCATGGCATATTATATGGGGTTGAGGCGTTTCTTCTTTTTTGCAATCTCTTGAGATGTTATTGTCCATTAAATCCATCATCCAGGTACGACTCATTTGGGTTATCGGATTATATATTTTTTCGATTGATTCGTGAAACTTAGAAACTTGATTATCTGTCTTTTGATTTGATTGTTTTTTCAAGGATTTTTATCTCATACACGGGATTTGTTTGATTCGCACCAAGATGATGTTGGTCCATCTTTATCTCTAAAAGTGATGTTTTCAAATTAAGCTTTGATTCATTTGATTTTTGATGTAATGAGGAACATACATTGTTTTCGCATTTGGTTGTATTGGCATGGAGCATTTCTACAAATTCAAAATAGGTATTCCACCACAAAGGCTACCATTCCCTTCAATTGAAAATATGCTTTGCTTCTCAAACACTCTATCTTTAGGCACTGATCCATCCAGATTGAGAGTCTTCATATTATCAAGACCTTTCGGAAATTCGCAGTCCCCCAATGTTTTTCAAGTTACCAACTTCAAGTGGGAGTGAACCAGCAGCAAGGGAAGTTCGGAAACAAATATTGGATTTGTGCCAGATAAGCAAATATTGATTCTTATGCAATGCCTAATTTCATATCATATGAATGGATTTTCTTCATTGATCATTGTAGTTCACTACTATTAACTCATTTGCCAAACATGTGGTTCTTTACTCAGAATCAAGTAGGAAACCTTCGTCAAAAGTCTAGAAGAAATTGATACCGAGCTTCTAAAATATCCTTAGAGATTAAGGGTTCTGTTAAATGAGAAACATAGGATATTGGATGTTGTTGTCGATAAAGTATCTGATCAAGGAAGACATGAATTTAAAATAAATCTATGGGTTTTAACTGCATCACATGCGACCTACTACCTTCCTGTCAATGGATATACCTTTGCAGTTTATTTATAGGTCACTGCTGGAGCCTGCTCTAGAATTGCATGGATGGGAAATGGACAACAAGATGATTTTGAGCAGCCAAAGAGTCTTGATTCCTGTGAAAAAGCTAGAGGTTTGTGGTCCTCTTTAGTATGACCATTGAAAGTAGTGTCAATTCTCCCACTGTCCCATTCCTATAATAAAACTACTATAGGCAGTCAGTTGATCACAAACTCAACTGATCTAATGCGGTGCAGGTGAGCCAACAAACATGATGATAACAGGAAAAAATTAAAATACATCAAGTACGTTAATTAACTTACATTCGTCGATACTTCCAATGAGTTAATAAACTTACTTAGGTGATACCGACGACGAACAAAATCCCGTGCCCTTACGGCACGGGTAATAACCTAGTTATGTGTATACAAAAGTACATATTTTTTTATTTTAAAACTAAAGGAAAAAAATTACAACTAAATAGCATAATAATAGCTTATGCTTCTATTCTCAAAGGTATAAAAAATCCACGAACATGACAAATAAAATTCAAAAATCATTTTGTTTATACAATTATCTTCCATACCGCAATGTATTCCAAGTAGGAAATACAAATCTAATGGTGTTATTCCTGTAAAAGTATCTAAATCGTTAATTCCATAAAAAATTTCATACTGATTGCATATAAAATTATGTATCAAAATATTCGATATACCTATTTCAAAGTCTGTAAAACAATACGTATGTATATAGTGTACCACCAACGCTCCACCAATACATACACCAATTTGGTATGTTGTTTCCTCGCTTCAATATATAGTATAAAGTAATCCAAAGAAACTTATTGACAATTAGTTTAGAAGAAGGAGGTACATATGCATAAACTTTGTTAACTTCCTATATATCAAGCACCTCTTAGTTTTGGAGCTTGCTTATCTCGCTCAACTTATGTACTCAAATGACCTTGAAATTCAGCTAATTGTCGATTGGAAAGTAGAATGGCACTGTTTTCTTCATCAGAGTTTGTTTGGGTTATCGGTATATGTTGATTGATTTTATTCGAAGGTGGTTTTCTATTTCTTTTGCGTCTAATATCTTACAACATTTCTATTGAGAGAAGTTGAATAAAAATTAGAAGAGATTTTAGTAGAAAAAAAATCAAAAAAATAGCGAAGTTTAGTGTGAGTTGAGAAGTGAAGGAGCTCCGTATTTATAGGTAGAAAAATAACCGTTAATTCAACCATTCTAGTCTTGGATTGAGACAACCGTTGTGGACTGAGACGATCGTCTCAATCCACAACGACTGGCTTAGGTTATACCGATAATTTTTTTATCTTCTGTGAGAGACTTGGTTTGCCTATCCACCTGACCTATTTAAATTAAACCATTTACACATTTCCGTCGGGTTTGCACTTTGGCCTTATTTTAGGGATGTTATTAATCTATGCATCAAAGATTCAAAGTTTTACGGTGGGCGTAGTAATGTGGACTCGTTATTGGGGTGAGCATTTGGTCTGAAATCCGTGGATTTAGCCGGGACCATCCGTATTTTTGCGAGTAGGTGTCCGGACCGTTCGCTAATGGATTGGATGCGGATGGAAATTTTGAAATCCAATGGATTATGTATTGGGCCTAGATGCAATCTTGAAAATCCGATGGACATCCATATCCGTTCATTTTTTTTATCAAACTTCTTCGGTACAAGTATGACGTTAGTATATTTGTTTTTTTTTCCAAACTAGGTATTCCTTTCATGTCATCCTTTTATGAGCTTACTCAGTAATTTGAAGAGGAAGAACAACCCAAAATTCAAGTCTCAACTCGGGTAGTTCTTCCTCTTCAAATTATGAGTAACTAAAAAGCATTATACTCAGTTGAGACTTGAATTTGGGTGTTATCAAATGGTTGAGAAACACAAAACGAAACTTGTATATTTATATTTCAAAGATTACAAAGGATCTTTCTTCTTAATACAAGAGATACAGAATATATAATATTTGATCACAAGATATTTCCTATAAATACAAGATATAACAAAATAGGAAACCATAGACATACGTGACTTAAGTAGCCACGTCTGTTATATGTCTAACACTCCCCCTCGATCTAAGCGGGTTGTCAATGACATTGAGATTAGAGAGTAGTCGACAAAACTAATCCTTTGGAGTAGACTTCATAAAGATATATGCAACTTGATCCTTAGACGAAACAAAACGAACAACAAGTTGACCATTTTGAACTCTCTCACGAACAAAATGATAGTCAATTTCTATATGTTTTGTGCGACCATGAAACACTGGATTCATTGTGAGATAGGTAGCTCCCAAGTTATCACACCAAAGAGTGGGAGGAAATTAAATAGAAGCCTTTAGTTCCCGAAGAAGAGATTCAATCCACATTAACTCAGCAGTCGCAATAACCAAACCACGATACTCAAATTCTGTACTGGACCTAGATAATGTACGTTGCTTACGAGAACTCCAAGTAATAAGATTAGAACCAAGATAAACACAATACTCATTCATAGAACGACGATCAAGATGGTCACCCGCCCAATCAGCATCAGTATAAGCCGAAAAACTAAGCTTCAAATATTTTAAAGGATCTTTCTTCTTAATACAAGAGATACAATATATATATTATTTGATTACAAGATATTTCCTATAAAAACAAGATATAACAAAATAGGAAATCATAGACATACGTGACTTAAGTAGCCACGTCTGTTATATGTCTAACACTCCCCCTCGATCTAAGCGGGTTGTCAATGACATTGAGATTAGAGCGTAGTCGACAAAAGTGATCCTTTGGAGTAGACTTCATAAAGATATCTGCAACTTGATCCTTAGACGAAACAAAACGAACAACAAGTTGACCATTTTGAACTCTCTCACGAACAAAATGATAGTCAATTTCTATATGTTTTGTGCGACCATGAAACACTGGATTCATTGTGAGATAGGTAGCTCCCAAGTTATCACACCAAAGAGTGGGAGGAAATTGAATAGAAGCCTTTAGTTCCCGAAGAAGAGATTCAATCCACATTAACTCAGCAGTCGCAATAACCAAACCACGATACTCAAATTCTGTACTGGACCTAGAGAATGTACGTTGCTTACGAGAACTCCAAGAAATAAGATTAGAACCAAGATAAACACAATACCCATTCATAGAACGACGATCAAGATGGTCACCCGCCCAATCAACATCAGTATAAGCCGAAAGACTAAGCTTCAAATATTATAAAGGATCTTTCTTCTTAATACAAGAGATACAAAATATATATTATTTGATTACAAGATATTTCCTATAAAAACAAGATATAACAAAATAGGAAACCATAGACATACATGACTTAAGTAGTCACGTCTGTTATACAATAAAAACTCCATATATTAATACACTTGAGACCTAACAAAATTATTAATATATAGAGGTTATTAACATATAGAGGTTATTGGCCGACTGTTAAGGAGGCCTTCTATAGGGTGACTCCATTGGATTTTTTCCGTCACACTTTCATGGTCCTCAAAATTGGATTTTAAGGATAAGAAAAAAAACATTGAAATTGATCATTTTCGGATCGTTTTTCTTCAATTTTTTTTTGCAGTAGAGCGCTATTAATTATTACATCTCCTGTAAATTGAAATTGATTTCGAAAAATATCACCCATGATCGAAGAATTTCAAGATCGAAAATTCAATTAAAAAAAAAAGGTTTTCTTAAAATTCCAATTTTTCGATTTTTATCAATTTCTGATCATTGTTCTTAAAATGTTTTCCACCGTATGGTTAAATATGGTTATAATTTATATGGGTTGAAAGAAATTCCGAAAATTTAGATCAATTGTCGAAGTCTTTTGAGTCTGAAATTTAACCCAGAAAACGGGTCACATTAGGGTCAAATTGCTGGTGAAGGAGTCCGTGGATTTGTTTGGAACACTTATAAGAGTTGCTATATGGTGACAATGCTGACTGTTGCTAGAAACTTTAGTAACATTTTTCCACTGTTTGTAACATTTATAAATGTTGCTATTTGGTGACAGTGGTGTTTCAGGAACTTTTTCCTGTTAAGAGTATGATCTTATCATCAACAAATAGCTACTAACAGATATATAGGTCTAAATTTTATTTCCTTCCCAAAATGAAAGATAATTAAAATTTATTTGGAACAAATTGTTTCGGAATATCGGTCGGTCGGCCACTCCCACTACTGCAGCAGTAATCTAGTTTTATATATGATTTTACAAATTGGGAACAAATGTTTTATCAATATATAGAGGTTATTAATATATGGAGTTTTTACTGTATGTCTAACATACTCAAATCCAATTTCAAACCCTTAAATAATGTAGTCTTATATCTAAAACCATCCGTAAACTTGTTATCTTTATTTCGCTATTATAGACTTTAATTACAAAACAAATCCGTTAAATTATTCGCATCCAATCCGTCTATCGGTAGATTCCAAATTTGAAATCCGAAATGAATTAGATTGGATGCGTGGTGAAGACCAGTCCATACCGGCCACCCCTACTCGTTAATACGAATGAACTCGACTTCAGTTACAGTTTCAGGTTAAGCCCAAGCACATGAAAGGCATACGTGTTAAGTTTTGATTGGCTATTACACGTGTATATCCAACAGGGCTCACTGAAGCTGTAGTAGAAATTCTACCATTAGCACAGACCCACCCAGGGTTTCTTCTTTGTCTTCAGTCTTCTTAGATACAGAAACAGAGAGAAAGAAAATGTCTTCATCAGCTGCTTGGATCGGTTCGATATTATTCCTGGTGTATATCAGTGCATCAGCTAGTGCACTCTATGGACCTTCATCTCCTGTACTTCAACTCACTCCATCAAATTTCAAGTCCAAGGTAAAAAATTGATTCTGTGATTTTAATCTTCGTTGAATCCATATCTTGTGATCATCATCATTTGTAACAAAAACACAGTACAAATCAGATATTGACATATAAGAGTTTTATGTATTGGTCAAATATATAACATCATCCATGTGTATAGTACGCTTCAAAAACAAAAAAAATCCATGTAAAATAGTGTTTGTTCTATAATTTATCCTCATTAGGTTTTTTTTTGTTGTTGTCAATTTGTCATAGTTAGTGAATGAATTAACATTAATGGTTACTTGTAGCTTTTGATCCTAGATCTGGGTCTTCTTCTATTACGTCTCATAATGTGTTGTTTGTTAAACTAGGATGTGTGCATCAGTAATATATATAGGAATGCCCTTTCGTTATACAGCAAATGTGTGCATTTCTTTTTAGATCATTGTTGACTTACAAACAAGGAAGTCTTTGCTTTGTGTAAACTGTCATCTCATCTGTGAAGTTAATAGCATTTACTTGTCATTTGAATAGAATTTGATACTTTATTGTATTCATGAATTTGGTGAATTGGGAATGACACTGTTGATTGAGCGAGTAATAGAACCTAATTTTGTATCAACAGTTCGTAGTAATGAGAATTTGGGAATTGTGGCAGGTTTTAAACGCGAATGGAATTGTTTTGGTCGAGTTCTTTGCTCCCTGGTGTGGTCACTGTAAATCTTTGACACCTGTATGGGAGAAGGCAGCCAGTGTGTTGAAGGGAATTGCAACTGTTGCTGCTCTTGATGCGGATGCTCATCAAGCACTTGCTCAGGTTTGAAACCTTCTATTAACCGTATCTGTGTTCACGTCTTTTCTTTTTCCATTAACAGCTATTCTTACATCCCTGATATAAAAGTGGGAGTAGTTAAAGCCTGAACCTTTTGCCAAACATGCTTGTCGTTGACAAATGTTCTGCCGGCTATGCTTTTACTTCTTTATAGTTACTCGAAAGTTAGTGTAACATGTTGGTTAGGTTATGCCTCGTCAATGCGCTGAAACTCGTCAATGCTAATTGATTTATACAGGAGTATGGGATTAAAGGATTTCCAACTATCAAGGTGTTTTTTCCTGGGAAGCCTCCGGTAGATTACCAAGGAGCTAGAGATGCCAAAGCGATAGTCGATTTCGCATCTAAGCAGGTCAATCTGAAACCCTAACTCGAATTTAATTTACATTGTGTGCGTTTTTTATTTTATACTTTGGAGCTCAAAAGAAATGTTAACGTTTCACCTTCATTAACTTCCTTCTACACCATGAGTTGCATATAGTGATGTGCATATATAACTTAAAATGGGTGTGTTTTGAAGAAATTGTATTAAATTCAGCGGTACAATGAGATCAGTTAGGGCATATGTGATGTACAATCTAGTAATTCTTTTCGTAAAAGTGCAGGGAACACCATTAAAGCAACTACGAGCTCGTGTAACACTTCAGCTTGAGCTATGGCTGATGCCCTATCCATAAGAAAAAAACTCGTAGATCCCTTAAAGAGAAAGTTTGGTGTGCAAAATATTATGAGTTTTGAAGTGATTTCCTACATAAAAGCAGGTTAAATACCTTAAGGCATACACTAGGCATGGTCCCTTGATCAGTACTCTTTTGACTATATGCTGAGGTTAAGTGTTCATCATCAACACTTCTTACCCAATCTTGGCAGGTTATTTAACATGGACTTTTATGTATATATAATGGGGAAGATCGAAAATGTAAACTAAAATCCTGGAAGAATATAGATTTTAAGATAAAGATGAATTTCTCCAATTTTTGGGATTAGCTCTTGATGATAATCTACGATAATCTACATTATTTGTGGGCTTTAACTTTAACTACCATGGTTATAGTAACTGATCAAGCTAAGATTTATAACTTATGATCTGCTTCTAGTTGTAATATTTTAAACTCATGAATGTTAGTAACCTACTAAATTCTTTGTCAAATGATCTGCTATGTTTTATTGTCCAGAGTATATATAAACTCAACCCTTTCTTCTCTTGGGTTTGGTTTACTTTCCCTGACATATTTTCTTATCTTTAGCAAGAAATTTTTGTTTCTTTATGGATAAGTATTCACTAAAACTTTTCTTGTTATGGATAAGTAATACTAATAATTACTCCAAACGTTGAAAGTTAGCTAGTCTGTTCCCTCTTTTGAACTTTCAGAGTTCCTAAATATGGGACAGTTGTTTATTAATCTATAATGGTTCTATTTTTGTGCACAGGTTAAGGCTCTCATAAACGAACGTTTAAATGGAAAAACTAGTTCCGGAGGATCAAGTAAGAAAAAAGAACCAAGCGCATCCGTGGAACTGAGCTCGAAGAATTTTGATGATATGGTCACTAAAAGCAAAGATCTTTGGATCGTGGAGTTCTTCGCACCATGGTGAGCATTTCTCATTCTATGGTTTCCCAAGTGACTCTTAATACAGTTTAGGTGTATAACTCCTCAAAAAGTTTCACCATCACTATCTCTTTAGTTACTAGGTAATAAATCTGTATAAGATAACGTATGTGATTCCTCAATTTTTGACAGTCCCGACAGTTGTATGATTAATGTTGGCAATAGAAGTAAATGAAACACTTGTTATTCTTTTGTTTCACTTGAGAAATAACCGTTGTCTGAAACTCTATGACTTTCTTCAGGTGTGGACACTGTAAGAAGCTAGCACCTGAATGGACGAAAGCTTCTATTAACTTGAAAGGGAAAGTGAAGCTAGGTCACGTCGATTGTGATTCCGAAAAGGTAGTTTACTAAGCACAAAAAACATCTTTTGCTGCTTTCTTCTTGAAATTATTAGCAATAGTGATTCAGTTTGTCTGAAAACCTACCTCCAGATCTTGATTGTACATACTCTTCCTCTATGGGACGGTTTCCTGCTGTGGTTGTCAACAAGTTAGTTCCTAACGTGTTTGTGGCTTTTCCCTAAATGTCCTAGAATTAGGTTCTTATTTGGGTTCTCAAATTAGTTTTGTGATTCCATTACCTCACGCTTCTCCTATATTTTAGTTCCATCACCTCACGCTTCTCCTGAATGTAGATACCGTTAGAGCTGACTATGTTACTGATATTGCTTTTACATCTAGACATGAAGAATCTGTTCTGTAGGTTATATTTGGCTTAATGTCAAGATTCTACATTATAGTGTGCAAAGTGCAAAGAAGTACTCCCAGTACATCTTTCCTCGTGTTTCTGAAAATACAAAACTGACGCATATGCTCACCCCAGAGCACAATGTAAAACGTGCCTTGCCTATGGCAGGTATCCATACAACTTATGTTTTAATCTGAGAGTAAGCAAGATTTTCTAATGGTTATGTGCACATCACTGGTTCGATTTTTGTATGTAACAAAAACATAGCTTTCAGAAAGTATGTTAAATACATGATACTCTTTGGCTACTGTGAGTATCATGAATTTGTTCACATAATGCTCAAATTATATTTGTATATGTATGTATGATGACCTTTACTTTATTTTACAGTTGTATGTGAGATTTTAATCATTGTTGAGTTTTCACAAGCTTGTGACCATCATAACATACAAACTTTTTGTGTCTTTTGTCTTTATATTCATATGCATACTACTAATGTGGTTGTTTTGGCAGTCTTTGATGAACAGGTTTAGCGTGCAAGGTTTCCCCACCATCCTGGTGTTCGGTTCTGACAAAGATAAACCAGTTCCTTATGAAGGTGCAAGAGTTGCTGCAGCAATTGAATCATTTGCCTTGGAGCAGCTAGAAACCAATGTTTCTCCCCCTGAAGTGACCGAACTTACTGGACAGGTAGATGTCTTACCAGACCTTTTATTTTATCAGGATGCGGTTTCCTGGTTTGGGGATAAATTCTTGGCAATACCAGCCAGGTTCTAGTTTTTTAGCCCTCAAACCTTTTGCTCTAAATTTTTGGGGTTAAAAATGTAAATTTCATGGTGATCTTTTGTGTAGGATGTGTTGGAGGAGAAGTGTGGCTCAGCTGCCATCTGTTTTGTTTCTTTCCTCCCTGACATTTTGGACTCAAAGGCAGAGGGGAGAAACAAATATCTTCAACAATTGTTATCAACTGCTGAGAAATACAAAAGGAGTCCTTACAGGCAAGTAAAACTTACCCCTGAGAGATATATCACAGCTGTAAACGCTTGAATTAAGGTTTACTTGTCCTGTCATATAGGAAAAATGGAGTGTCATTTGTTTGGCACCAAAGTTGCACTTTCCTTGAACTTTTACGTTAGTCTTTTTAACTTGATCATCTAAATCCAATGACCAATTTCTCTGATATCTTTCTATGTTTTCATGCAAAAGGAACTCATGTTTCCTTTAGAACATGATGATGTCATAGCTTATGATGCTTTAGTGATAGTTTATCTGAAACACATGTCTCAATTTCTTATAGAAAACCCTAGTCCAATTTCTCATCTCATTTTTGATAAGAAAAAGTTTCTTACCCATTGTTTGGATTATGTTGTATTTATTGATCACTTCAAAATAAATGAAATTTTTGGTCTGTTTTGTAGCTATGTATGGGCAGCTGCTGGTAAGCAACCTGACCTAGAAAAACAAGTTGGCGTCGGTGGTTATGGATACCCAGCTATGGTGGCATTAAACTTGAGGAAAGGTGCTTATGCCCCACTTAGAAGTGCTTTCCAGCTTGAGCATATCATGTAAGTCTCGCTTTACTTGCACATTTTTAAATTATCCATTTGCCTTGGAAAGGAACAAGATGTTTAACAGGTTAAGTTTTCTTTCAGAGAGTTCGTGAGAGAGGCTGGTGGTGGTGGAAAAGGAAACCTACCTTTAGAGACCACACCAACAATCGTTAAGACAGAACCTTGGGACGGCAAAGATGGACAGATACTTGAAGAAGATGAATTCTCTCTTGAAGAGCTCATGGGAGGAGATGATACTACAGACAAAGATGAATTGTAGACTGACTTTAAAGGTGTAGAGTAAGGGTAATTTACGAATGAGGAGAAAAAGAAAAAAGAATTTATAGCATAATTGATCAGGATTCATGAGAGCTACGTCGAGTCTTCAGTGTCTAATTTGTCAAGGAATTGTATGAAACTCATCTGTCACCATTTTTCCTCAATAATCTACTGATTGATGAATTGTTTGTTCCCAAATAATTCATTGTTTCCTTTACAATTCTTCTTCTTTTCTTTATCCATTTCTGGTCAGGTAATGTGAGCACGGAAGCTTTGTAGGCCTCATGATCTACCTATTTAGTTGAGGTTCTTCGAGGAGTCGGATTTGAGAATAGATTTTTCTTTCAATTTTTATTTTATACTGTTTGGAAACCAAATTTGTCCCTTCTAAGCAGTGAAGCTCATGTAATAACATTTCCCAAACCTAAATATCTGCTGTAAACTGCAATGATGAAAGACCACCCAACTAGTTGGCATTTGCGCAAAATTGCTCATCAAGATAGTAAAAGATCTTTATATTAATACTTCCAAAGTTTTCACACACTACATATGCGTATCCGCACTAACAACACAACACAATAAAAATGCCTTGGCTCTGCATCCATGATGTAAGTCTGCCACTAGTCACAGCCGCACCACAAACTCCATCAGTCTTATTCTAATAAATAACTTAGAGCTCTTCTGCAAATTCCACTGTCGTTCACTGGACTCTGCAAATTACAGAACCAAATAGTTAAAAAGAAGGTCACTTTATGTAGTTAGAAAGTATAATTAATACTCGTACTTGAGAGAACTACAAGTTCAATCCTCATAACTAGTTCTAAGGGGTGTTCTTGTAAGTCTTTATATGGTGTCCAAGAATCTGGTGAAACAATAATGCTATTTCAAAACTCAAACAGTGAGAGGCCTGTGGTCTAGGTGGTTATCTCAGACTCTAAACACCCTTTGACAGGTGCGGCTGGCCAAGCAATCCACTGCCCTGGATCATTTCCCTTTTTGCCAAAATTCATATGCAACAACATTTTTCCTTGCAAAGTTAAAGGTCAGGCAAATTAAACATATCCTAACAAGGTAAATTATTACGAGTATATTCTTACACGGAATCAATGTGAAGATGAAGAAAGAAAGAGTTAGAGAACTTACTTAGAGCAATCAACATTAGGACTAATGGGGATGTTAAGTTTAAGCTTGCACAGAACAGGGAGTTGCTTCGCCTTATCAGTTTTAACTCCAAAAGAAGGTCCAGTCTGTTTCAAACATGCGCATAAACTCTGACGGTCAGCAGTAGTAGTAGCAAATTGGTTCAATTTCCGTGCACCATCACAGCATTCTTTCGTTGGAGAAGAATTACTACCAGACCCCATCAAATATGAACCACATGGGACAAGATCAGATACTGCATCTCCACATGACACTTCTCCAGTAACAACTTCACTGTTAATCATCAAAACCATGAACAGCATCATCACAAAGCTTACTAAAGATTGCACCTTCTTGCTGCCCATTGTTTCAGCACTATTATAATTCAAAAGAGAAGTTTGTTTTGTTAGTCACAAAAGTTTTGAGTGAAGAAGAATGCTTCATATGATGTGTTCAATTTATTGGGTCTAAGTTTCAAGGATTGGGAATATAGGGGGGTTATTTAATGTTTTCAACTTCCACCATCAGCTCTCTTCATTTCTAGCATTACTGGGGAAGTGAGATGAGTATGTTGGTGCACTATCATTTTCATACTTTGTCATAAGTGATGCATTGGTTGGGTGCAATCAACCGGATATCGGATCCGGTTTCAGTTTTGAGCTGGAAGAGTTTCTAAGGGCCCTTTGGTCCTGCTGGAGAGCTTCTCTGCCATTAACTTGTGTCTGACTAAAGTCTACCTTCTCACACAAGAGGCACCTATCAAACAAATCCATGCCTCCAGTAACCCGAGATATGACCCGTCTACCTTCTCTGCATATAGTCTAAAGTTTGATATAATTTCTTTGTCATATGTTATGAAGATTTCCATGAAAGGGAAGGAAAATTAGGAGTACCTAAGCACTGTAGGGTAAGGATAGTTGTCCTTTAATACAGTTTAGTGGACAGGTAGAAGTTACTACATAGTATATTCTCACTTTTATGGAGGTGTGGAGTCCAGCAGCATTTAATCCCAGGTCCATTTATTAAATTTGGACTTCTAGATTCGATTCCCAAATTTGGGTAAAAATCCTAAATATGAGAAACCAACAGTGTCATATCTACTGCTGTTGTGCATACCATGAGCTGGAAATCAAAACAGTGCTTCTATTCGATCTTTTTTCACATAGTGCTCCTATTGTTACATGTTGTAATAGTCGGTTTCAAGACAAAAACGGTGTGAGCAGCTCGACATTGAGCATTAGCATGCTCATGGCTTATAAAAATTTTCCACTCACTTGCATAGGGACCGGGTGCACACCTCTGCTATTGCAGGCCAGATTCCCTCATCTGCTCTATCTTGAGCTGCCGTCCTATGTTGGCCAACTCACCTTTGTATTGGTCATCCCCGTTGCGAAATATAATTGTTATTTACAGGTAAGATCATAGGCATGTGACAAGGGCCGCGAAAAACGTTTTGCTAACAACTGGTCCAGGGAAATTGTCAAAGACTGTATATAAAGATCCAAAAGTTGGAAGAGAGATGACAAATGACAACATTTACATTTACGCGTCTAAAATGTAGAGTAGAGAGATATCTTAAAGCATTGAATCCATCGAATGATTGTCTACATCTCCTTTGGGATCTCAGACAATTCAATATTCAAGACATCTCAAAAGGAAAATGTCAGTCCAAGAAAAAGAAAAATCTGAGTTTTGCTTTGCTCCCACGAACCCCAAAAGAGTTATTACAGAAGCCACCTGATAAATGGCTGTAAGTATTCCTAGTTCCCCGTCTTTTTATTTATTAGTGAAAAGATTTCAGACTAGTACAGTGTTTCAGTGTTACTTCATAGATTGTTCTTACACATAAGAATACATTAATACTTGCTCTTGGTTCATCCAGCAGCAAGGATCCCATGTTCCCAAGTTTGGTGATTGGGACAGTGACAACATTCCTTACACTGCATATTTTGAAACTGCGCGCACAGAGAAAGGCTCAGTAGCGAAAAGAATAAATCCAAATGATCCTGAAGAGAATCCTTATGCATTCTTTGGAACGATGGGCCATGAAAACCATGGATATTATAATGCAAAGAAATTAGCACGAAACAGCTCAGGAAGAAAGACGGTAGAGAAATCCTACGAGGAATATCCAGAGAAAGAAGGACAACAAGTTCACTTAAAGAGTCGAGACCAGAAGAGCATTCGCTCTGAATCCAGCAACGAGAAAAGCAATTCTGACTTTTCACTTCTGCAACAAAAACATCGGTCCTCAAGGTCCATTGAAAAGAGAAGCCAGGGAGAATTTAGTGGCATCCCTCCGATGTCACCACCACCTAATCAAATAAGAAGTGGGACGAGTATACCAAATGATACTGTAAGTTGCTTGCATCTGATATTTTCTAAGCGCTCTAAAACGTAGTCTTTGTTTGCAATCAGCTAACTGACTTGTGTAAATTATATGGGCTAGCGACATCACAAAGCAGCATCAGTTCCGAAGTTCGGTGCTTGGGATGAAACAGACCCTAAATCAGGGGATGGGTTTACAATCATCTTTAACAAAGTAAAAGAAGAGAAGCAAATTTTAGCAAATAACTTTCCGCCTATTTGCCCACCGCCAACAAATTACTCCAAAGAAAGTTCATCGAAGGCACCAAGGGTACATTTCTTGTATACTTCATTTCCTCTAATGATTAAGTTGATTTGATTTTGTAAGTCAAGATAGATAATCTAATTTACCGGTTATGCAGAGATGCTGCTGTCTATTTTAGGGAGAGGTGACCAGGCTTTTTTGCTGGAAGTGCCTGCATGGCAACGGTTGTTAGAGGCGACTTATAGGCTCTTCTGTATGTTAATTTGTTTTTTTGTTTCACTATGCAACTTATGGAAACGATCCGTTCATGTACCCTGTTCTTTACGGACGTAGAGTACTCTGCCTATTCATCTAGCTACTACTTGTCTGTCATCATTAGTTGCGTTTGTATTTCGTGTGTGTTGAGTGCATTGGCTCGTAGTGTATGCAAAATTGGAACATTTAAGTTTTCATATATATTCCCTACGTTTTAGGAAAAGTGATGCCTTCACTTTTTTAATTTGTCAATTTTCACTTTCTTGCAATTTGGACATAGGAGTTGCTATGTCTCGGTACGGTGGCAAGATCCAACCATCCCTTTGATAATTCAACTAGAATGCAAGACGCTAATAGAGTTAGAAAAAAAAAAGAAAAAGCATTCCATTAAATTAAAAAAAAAAAAATTAACGAAGGAAATAATGACAGTCGACATCAATATAAATAAAATAAAATCAAGTTCGTTTAAAAGTTAAAGATGATATTGCCCACTTAAAAACTAGCTAAGCCAACCAAGGTGATCTTGATCAGTAGGAGTACTCCCTTGTGACCAGTTAGGTTCAATCCAAGTAGAGTTGCACATCTCCTTTGTGTCATAGAAGTTCGTAGCAGCATCAATATTATTCTGTTGTGCTCGAATAGAGTAGTGGTACCTACATGTGTCAAGAGAATAGAATAATACGCCTTTTCCATCTTTATGTAATCTAGGGAAGTAGACCTTGTTCTCCATTTGACTATTGGGAGGAGCAATTGCTGAGCAACTAGAGGTACTGCTGATGAACAACATATGTTTTCCCAAACTTTCAACTTTAACCCAGACCTTGTTGGTCTGGTCCAATCTAAATACTCCGACCGTTTCTCCGATCGGCCCTATATTCACTAGTAAAAGATTCCCGTTACACTCTACCAAGTAACATGGAAATGCATCATTAAACTGTTTTAAAGGCTTGTTGTAAACTTTCCAATCCAGTCCATGGTTGTTGTCTCTGTCATTTACAACACAACATCCTAAAGTTCCAGAATAATCTAAGCAGAAGAAGCCTGTGCGGAAGAAACCCGGATTGTTGAAACATGGCACAAAAGAATCATCAAAGTTCTCACTGACTAGATACCTCCAATGACGGCTTCCTCTTTTAGTTGAGTAGATTGAGATTTCCTTACCGTCGATACGTTCGACTGCAAACGCTACACAGTCTGGACAAGTAGGTAAAGACGAGAATGACATACCACTCAAGAATAACGCTCGGCCAACATCAGGAAAATCAGGAAGTCGGATCACCACTTTTGTGAAGGGTGAGGCAAACTTGAAATGTAAATACGAAACAAAGGATTTACGTGGTTCGGCTACAACCTACATCCACGGGAGAAGAAAAAGGTTTTTTCTTATTATGTATCAATAGAAGTTACAGAAGCCTCTTATAAGAATTCCAGGGAAGATATCTTTTTTGAGGAGATACTAAACATAATGGCAGATATATTGTTACCATATGTTGACACATATATAGAACTAAAATCCCATCGGATATTTCTTCTCCAATCAACACTCCCCCTCGAGTTGGTGCGAAGATGTGGATTGAGCCCAACTTGGACAATATGTCATGGAATGTTGCAGCTGGTAACCCCTTGGTAAAAATGTCTGCAAGTTGTTGATGACTACGCAAAAAAGGTGTGCAGATTATCTTGGCCAACATCTTTTTTCTAACAAAGTGACAGTCCACTTCTATATGTTTCGTACGCTCATGAAAAACTGGATTTGAAGCAATATGCATAGCGGCTTGGTTATCACAAAACATTTTTGTTGGCTCCGACAAACGAAAACCCAATTCACTTAATAAAGCTCGAATCCAAATGATTTCGCAAGTAGTTGACGCCATAGCCCTGTATTTAGCTTCTGCACTGGAACGAGCCACAACATTTTGTTTTTTACTTTTCCATGCAACCAAATTACCTCCAACAAAGATGCAATATCCAGTGGTCGACTTTCGATTAAGTGGGCATCCCGCCCTGATGCAGGGCATACTACAATTCCAGAAGATTCCGCTTAGAGGTTTGGCTTCCATGGTTTCCTAGTTTCAGTCTTTCTTATTTTTAGGATTCTTTTAGATTTCCTTTTAGTTTTCTGTTTCCTAGTTTAGTTATTCTTCAAGCCTATATAAAGGCTAGATTAAGTCTTGTAAGATCCATCTACTACTCAATCAAATTATTAAACACAAAACTTATCTTTCTCTTCTTGCTTGAATTCTCTTCTCTTCTTGCTTATAGCAATCTAGTATTGCTTTCTTTTACCTTGTTCCACATTAGTTGGTATCAACCGCTTAGTTTTAGGTTTTTATCTTATAACTTGATCCTTTACATCGCTTCCGCAACACCTTTCAGTCCTTTTTTTTAGTTCCTTTTCGTATACAAAAAAAAACAAAAAAAAACGAAAAAAAACATGACTGCTCAACCAGTTACTCTAGCAGCAATCGAAGCTCTCATCAAATCTCATACCGAGATTTTGGCAAAAAACATTACTGAAGCTCTTGAGAAGTCCATGGAGGACAAATTAGGGTTAAGAGATACCAAGCTTGAAACCATGCAGAATCAACTTTTGAAGGTTGCCAAACATATAAATCTAGATTTGGATATGCCTGAGTTTGTAGACTTAGAAGGAAAAACTAAAGAAGATATACTTCAGTTTTTACAGAATGATGAAGTACCTGAAGATGTATTGCGTACTTTAAACATTAAGAAACCATATGAAGGTTTCATAGGTCATTCAAAGAAGAAGATAGTTTCTCCTGCACTTGACAGTGATGATGAAGATGAACGTGAGAACGATCTAGAGAAGAATTGGATTGAAGAACGACGTTTAAAAACTGGTCACAACCCTTACAGTTCTTTACCAGAATATAAACTAAAAGCTGATACTCCCAACTTCTCTGGAAATTTTCGTATTGAAGAACTAACTGATTGGTTCTTTGAGGTAGAAGCTTTTTTCGAATTCATGGAAGTCCCTGAAGATTCTAAGGTTAAACTTGTGACATACAAACTCAAAGGAGGAGTTGCAGCTTGGTGGGATAAGATCTGTGATGATCGTAGAAATGCTAACAAACCGAAAATACGTACTTGGAAACGTATGAAAACTTTGATCAGGGATAAGTTCTTACCTAGAGACTTTATGCAGCAACTTTTCATCAAATTACAAAACATTCAGCAGGGGGGACGAACTGTTGAAGAATATGTGTCAGATTTTTATAATTTGGTCGCACGAAATCAACTCAAAGAATCTGAAGAACAGTTAGTTGCAAGATTCATTGAGGGACTGAATAGATTAATACAAAATGGTATGACTCATTCAGTTTTTACTATGGTCGAAGCTGTGCAGCAAGCTATTAAGATGGAAAATCGTCTTATTCGTTCTTCTAGGATTTATCCATCCAGACAAGGGCGTTATCAAAATACTTACAGGGGTACCAATTCATCTCAAAACTTTTCTCCAGATACTGTTTTGAATATTCCCAGGCCTCCTTATGATGATGTTAGCCATTCACATCGACAACCTAGCCATATTGTGTCTTATACTCCACCTCTGGCTACACCTATCTTAGCCAATCCAGTTGATCTTCAGCCGGGTCAGCATTCTCACTCTCTGCAACCAACTCCTCCTACTGCAGGGAATCGGTTTCATAACAGGCAACAACAATTTCCACCGCAACAGCGAGCTAATAATGCTTATACAAAATTTCATGGAGATAAGTGCAATAAATGTCAGCAATCGGGGCACACTTCTAGTGATTGTCGGAAATTCAATGCTTTGATTGGTGAACCTCAGTTCATTAATGAAGTCACTGGTGCGCTTAATGAGTTCGAAGATGAAGACTCACCTGGTGATGACGACGAGTTTGTTGGGATGATTCGTCCATTATTTCTTACTCAACAATGCAAGTCTCAGAGACACAGTATTTTTAAATCAAGATGTTATATTGGGGGTAAAATCAAGATGATAATTGATAGTGGCAGTGTGGATAATTATATTGCTGATCACGTAGTTAAGAAGCTTGAACTACCAGTAACTTCTCATCCAGAACCTTACACTGTAGGATGGGTTAATGCCTCTAGCACACAGAAGATTACTCTTCAGTGTTATGTGTCATTCTCTTTTGAGGGTTATGAAGACACAGTTCTATGTGATGTCATTAATATGACGGCAACCCATCTTCTTCTTGGCAGACCTTGGCAATACGATCTTCACGCGGTTCACAATGGATTCGAGAATACTTACACTTTTGTTCATAATGGGAAAACCAAGGTTCTTAGTCCATCCAATTCCACTTCAAACTCTTGTGCGCAGACTGATGCTGTCGTAGCCACTGTTATTCGTTCTTTGCACCCACAACATTCTTTACATTCCCATGAAGATTCTAAGCCTATGATTGAGTTTCCTGCAAAGGTGAAGCCCTTATTATTTCAATATAATGTTTTATTTCCAGATGAACTACCAACTGCATTACCTCCTTTACGGAATATTCAACACTGCATCGATTTTATTCCTGGAGCCTCTTTACCAAACCAAGCACACTATCGCTTGAGTCCTGCTGAGCATGAGATATTACAGGGACAGGTAAATGATTTGCTTACAAAGGGTTTGATACGACCTAGCAACAGTCCTTGTGCCAGTCCTGCCTTCTTGGTTAGTAAAAAAACAATGGATGGAGGATGTGTATCGATTGCAGAGCATTAAATCGCATCACCATTCCTTATAGATTTCCGATCCCGCGTATTGATGATATGATTGATTTACTGTCGGGCTCTATTATTTTTACTAAGTTGGATTTACGCAGTGGTTACCACCAAATACGCATTCGAGGTGGAGATGAGTGGAAAACAACATTCAAGACACGTGAAGGTTTATATGAATGGCTGGTCATGCCATTTGGGTTATCTAATGCACCTAGTACTTTTATGCGACTTATGAATCAGGTTCTCCAACCCTTTCTCAGTAAATTTGTTATTGTCTATTTTGATGACATACTAATTTTTAGTCGCAGTGAGCCAGAACACCTCCAACATCTTTCACAAGTGTTTCAAGTTCTTGCTGACAACTCTTTATATGTTAATTTGAAGAAGTGTACCTTCATGGCTTCTTCAGTAACATTTTTGGGATATGTGATTTCTACTGATGGTATTCATGTCGATCCTTCTAAAGTTCAAGCAATTGAAGATTGGCCAGTTCCTACTTCTATTCGTGATGTTCGTAGTTTTCATGGTTTGGCTTCTTTCTATCGAAGATTTGTGAAGAACTTTAGCTCTATTTCTGCACCTTTGACTGACTGTCTCAAGAAGGAGAAGTTTGAGTGGACGGAAGCAATGGATAAAAGCTTTATTCTTCTTAAAGAAAAGCTTTGTACGACACCAATTCTTGCACTTCCGAATTTCAACAAGCCTTTTGAAATAGATTGTGATGCATCTGTTGTTGGTATTGGTGCAGTATTATCACAGGAGGGTCATCCAATTGCATATTACAGTGAGAAGAATTCAGATGCACAAAAGAAATGGTCTACATATGAATTAGAGTTATTGGCTCTTGTTCAATCTCTTAAGCAGTGGCATACTTATCTTATACATAGGGAATTTGTTGTCAACACTGACAACCATGCTTTGAAGTTTTTGAATACTTCTGCTAAAGTTAACAGAATGCATGATCGATGGCTTTCCACACTCAACAAATACACTTTCTCCGTGAGACATAAAAGTGGCAAATTGAATCAAGTTGCTGATGCCTTAAGTAGAAGAAGTCATCTATTAACTACAATTCGTAATGAGAGTTATGCATTTGACTATATCAAAGACATTTATCCAGAAGATGAAGATTTTGGCAAACTATGGGATCAATGCAGTTCTCAAACTCATGGGGTTGATGATTTTCTTATACAAGAAGGTTTTCTTTTTAAAGGGAATCGATTATGTATTCCTCAAGGGTCTTTACGTTTACATCTTATGCGAGAATTACATGGCAGTGGTCTTGGTGGTCATTTTGGGAGAGATAAAACCATTGCCCTGATTGAAGAAAGATATTTCTGGCCATCTTTGAAACGTGATGTACAAAAGTTCGTACAAAAATGCATGGTCTGTCAGAGAGCAAAGGGTACAATTCAAAATACCGGGTTGTATACTCCTTTACCAGTTCCTGATGCACCTTGGGTTGATATAAGTATGGATTTTATACTTGGTTTACCTCGTACTGCTAGAGGTAATGATTCTGTTATGGTCGTAGTTGATCGTTACTCTAAAATGGCTCACTTCGTGGCTTGTAAGAAATCAACTGACGCTTCTAATGTTGCTTCTTTGTTCTTTAAAGAAGTAGTAAGATTGCATGGGGTTCCAAAGTCTATCACTTCTGACAGAGATACCAAATTTTTGAGTTATTTCTGGAAAAGTTTATGGATGCGCTTAGGCACAGTTCTACAATTCAGCACAACTTCACATCCGCAAACTGATGGACAGACTGAGGTTGTTAATAGATCACTTGGGAATTTGATTAGAGCTAAGTGCCTGGATAATAGTAAGCAGTGGGATGTGTTATTGCCACATATGGAATTCGCTTTCAACACTTCTGTGAATCGTTCTACTGGGAAAACTCCATTTGAGATTGTGTACTCTAAAGTACCTAATCATACTCTTGATTTGGTAGCCTTACCCACCACACAGAGTACAAACACTGCAGCCGACTCTTTTGTAGACAAAGCAACTGAATTACATAATGAAGTAAAATCTAAACTGGAGAAGTCCAATTCTAAATATAAAGAGGATGATGATAAACACAAGAGGTTTAAAACCTTCAAGGAAGGGGAGCTCGTGATGATACATCTAAGAAAAGAGAGATTTCCAGTGGGTACTTATAACAAAACCAAGATGAAGAAATATGGTCCTTTTAAGGTTTTAAAGAAGATCAATGATAATTCTTATGTTATTGATCTACCAAATGATTGGAATATATCCAACACATTTAATGTTCAAGAGATTTTTACGTTTCATGGTGACAATGAACTTCTGGTTTGTTTGGACAACTCGAGGACGAGTTTTACTCTAGAAGGGGGGGACTGATGCAGGGCATACTACAATTCCAGAAGATTCCGCTTAGAGGTTTGGCTTCCATGGTTTCCTAGTTTCAGTTTTTCTTATTTTTAGGATTCTTATAGATTTCCTTTTAGTTTTTTGTTTCCTAGTTTAGTTATTCTTCAAGCCTATATAAAGGCTAGATTAAGTCTTGTAAGATCCATCTATTACTCAATCAAATTATTAAACACAAAACTTATCTTTCTCTTCTTGCTTGAATTCTCTTCTCTTCTTGCTTATAGCAATCTAGTATTGCTTTCTTTTACCTTGTTCCAC
The DNA here is from genome assembly GCF_003573695.1 of Papaver somniferum. Taxonomy (NCBI): domain Eukaryota; kingdom Viridiplantae; phylum Streptophyta; class Magnoliopsida; order Ranunculales; family Papaveraceae; genus Papaver; species Papaver somniferum. Next base: position 98,496,240 of record NC_039359.1, on the reverse strand, counting down.
ATTACGCCCAATCAGCATCTGAATATGTTGTAATACAATGGCCAGCAATAGAGTTGTCTCCATTCTTAGTCATCAAAACTCCTCTACCAGGTGACCCCTTTAAATACTCCAGGATTCTAGTAACAACATTCATATGCTTAATGCAAGGAGAATGCATATAACGACTGACTAAGCTAACTGCATATGTTATGTCGGGTCTAGTAATGGTAAGATAAATTAACTTGCCAACCAACCTTTGGAATAATCCAGGATCATTTAGCAACTCCCCCTCATTATCAATCTTGTTTCCACTTTCGACAGGAGTATCGCGAGGCTTTATCCCCATTGTTCCTGTTTCACGTAATAAATCCAAAATGTATTTTCTTTGGTTAAGAAATATCCCCTTCTTAGAGTAAGCAACTTCTAAACCCAGAAAATATTTTAGTATCCCCAAATCTTTGATAGCAAATATTGAATGAAGCATGGCCTTGAGCTTTATTATTTCTTGTTGATTGTCTCTTGTAATCACAAGATCATCGACATAAACTAAAACAATCGTAGTTCCCGAACTACCTCTTTTTATAAACAAGGAAGAATCTGACGAGCTTCTTCTAAGCCCGCTTTTTATAAGAACGGAACTCAACTATGCATACCATGCGCGAGGTGACTGTTTTAACCCATATACCTCCTTCTTAAGTTTACAAACCAAATTGAACTTATTTTCTTGTGGATGCCCAGGTGGAATACTCATGTACACCTCCTCTTCGAGATCACCGTGCAAAAAAGCATTTTTGACGTCCATTTGAAATAACTTCCAATCTTTATTTGCTGCAAGAGACACAAGAATACGAAATGTATTCATTTTTGCAACTGGCACAAAGGTTTCAGTATAATCTACTCCATACGTCTGAGTGAATCCTCTAGCCACTAACCTCGAATTATATTTCTCAATTGTTCCATCACTATTGTACTTAATTTTGTACACCCAACGACACCCAACAGCTTTCTTTCCCAGTGGTAAGTTAACAATATTATAAGTATCATTCTCATCTAAAGATTGTAGTTCATTTTTCATCGATGTATTCCACTCCGAAATAGATCTGGCCTCTATGAAGTTTTTAGGTTCTTGAGTACTTGATACAGCACTTACGAAACCATCATGTGAAGGACTTCATTTATCATATGTTAAATAAGCCTGCATCGGATAGGCAACCGAATGATAAGTGAAAAAATCTTTCATTTTATTTGGTACTTTCCTCTCCTTGTTTGATTTTCTTATTATTGGCGCGGAAGCATCTTCAACTGTTGAAGTGGAAACATCTTCAATTTGTGTAGATCAGATGGTATAGTAACTTCACAAGGCACGACATCATGTGTAACTTCACTCGGTGACTTTGGTGATTCAACTACCGCATCATTTGGTGATTCAAATACCGCATCATTATCATCACTAATGGATAACTCATGATTAATAACAGGAAGTGGTACCAAATCATCCAAGTTCTCCCCCTGGGGCCAACTTCCAGTGTCATTTCTAAAATAAGATGTATTTTCATCGAATACAACATCACGAGAAACAATAACTTTTCGAGTAGTTGTATTATATCATATATAACCCTTTTTTGTCAAAGAATATCCGAAAAACACACACTTTGTAGATCGCGCATCAAGTTTATCGCGGTGTTTTTCTTGCAAATGGACATAACACACACATCCAAATACTCGAAGATGTGAAATATCAGGTTTGTTATTCTTTAAAACTTCCAACGGAGACCGAAAATTAATAACTCGACTAGGAAGTCTGTTAATCAAGTATGTGGCTGCCAAGGACCCATGTGACAATACTTCTTAGGAACATGCATTTGAAGCATAAGAGCACGAGTTGTTTCCAATATATGCCGAAGTTTCCTTTCAGCAACACCATTTTCTTGAGAAGTACCAACACAACTGGTTTGGTGAATAATACCGTGGCTACGAAGATAACTTGGTAAAGGACCTTTAAAAAATTCTGTCCCATTGTCTGATCTAAAACATTTGATTTTAGTATCAAACTGATTTGTTACTATTAGATGAAATTCTTCGAATATAAAAGATACCTCAGTTTTAGATTTAAGTAAATATATCCATGTAGCACGAGACCAATCATCAATAAATATCACAAAGTATTTGAATCCGTCATAAGAATCAATTGGAGCAGGTCCCCATAAATCTGAATGAATCAATTCAAAAGCCATAGTAGATCGCGACATAGAATTAGGAAATGGCAAACGTGATTGTTTAGAAAATTGACACACATTGCAAACTCATGACTCAACAGAAATTGAAGGAAAAATCTTAGACAAAATATTGTTGGAAGGGTGCCCAAGCCTTCTGTGAAAAACGCTTCCTTGCTTAGATCTTTTAGAAAAATACGCCTTGTTTATAGAGGTTAAAAGATATAGCCCATGTGAATAAATCCCTTCACCAATCTTATTCTTCGTCTTTCGATCCTGAAAGATGACGGAAGTAGGAGAAAACGTTACATCACAATTCATAGAGTTTGTGATTTTACCGACGGATAACAACTGAGTAGGGAATGACGGAACAACAAGTGCTTCAGAGGACGGAAAATTGGAAAAGAAATTAATTTTTCCACTTCCTAAAACCGGAGCAATTTTTCCATTAGCAACTGACACACCATGTTTACCAGAGCTACGTACAAAATCATGAATTGTTGAAGGATTGTTTGCCATATGATCTGTGGCTCCAGAGTCAACTATCCAAGTATTATCTTTGAAATTAGAAGAGCTTAATAAGGCGAGTAAATTACTTGAAGCATGAGCAGACTTTTGATCAGATTTACTCAACTGGTGAAAGAATTCCTTCAATTGATTCATAGTAAATGAAATATTATCATCTACGGCACCACGATCGATTTTGTTCTTTTCAAAAACCAGCCTTAAGATGTGGATATATATCCCAACACCGGTCCTTGGTATGCCCAGTTTTATTACAGTGATCGCAATGATAGATTTTTCTCTTTCCTTTACCATGAAAATTTTTGCGTTTCTCTGTGCCAAACGATTTCTTCCTCTTATCTTTTTCAGTGAAAAGGGCACTAGATTCAGCTGCATCTGAAACCCCTTTGTGAGTTGGGTTCATGGGCTTCTTGCGTGTTTCTTCTCTCTGCACAGTTGCACACACACTAGATAAGGTTGGCAGTTCGACACCCATTAGAATATTAATCCGTAGAGCTTCATGCTCAGGTTTAAGACTACTAAGCACATCAAAGATTTTATCTTCTTCAACTCTTTTCAGTAAGGTTTTTGCATCGGTGGTATATGGCCGATATAAATTCAGTTCATCCCACTTTTTCTTCAAAAAACCATAATGTTCAGTGAAGCTTTTATCACCTTGTTCAGCTTCTGAAATTTCACGCTTGAGTTCAAACACACGTGCAACATTATTTTGACAACCAAAAAAATTAGCAACTGAATCCCACAAATCCTTTGCAGATTCAGAAAAACAAAAAAATATCAGAGATATGCGGCTCCATTGATTGCAAAAGCCATGTCCTGACAAGTTGATCATTACCAATCCAATTCTCATACTTTGGATCTTTAGATTCGGGACAAACACTGTTCCCGTTAATAAATCCAGATTTTCTTTTTCCACCAAGAGCTAGCGTAGCAGCCCTAGACCAACCGACGTAATTAACACCGTTTAATAGAACGGAAGTTAACTTCAAACTAGTATTATTATCCGACTCCACCATCATGCGGTATAAAACAAAGAACAGAGAAGGGGAAAAACAAGAACTTACTGGGCAAAGAAAAAACTATATGGTGGATCTTCAAACCTGCGGTGATGCCATGAGGCAAACTTGAAATGTAAATACGAAACAAAGGATTTACGTGGTTCGGCTACAGCCTACATCCACGGGAGAAGAAAAGAGTTTTTTCTTATTATGTATCAATAGAAGTTACAGAAGCCACTTATAAGAATTGCAGGGAAGATATATTTTTTGAGGAGATACTAAACATAATGGCAGATATATTGTTACCATATGTTGACACATATATATAGAACTAAAATCCCATCGGATATTTCTTCTCCAATGAACATCAGGAAAATCAGGAAGTCGGATCACCACTTTTGTGAAGGGATTGTAGAAAAATGGAGTTTTCGTGTCTTTGGAAATTAGTAAGAGCCAGCCATACTTAGAAAAACGGATTGTAGCACCCGGCAGCAATTCAGAATTAAGATCCTTCTTCATAGAGTACTTGTCATTATGCATTGGATCCACAAAATCGAAGACGGTGTTGTTAATGTTATCATCTTCAAACGAGTTAAAAACCAACAAGGGGACGAAGGTGATTCTATTTGTTCCAATTCCCCAATGTTATTTTTTTGTTCCTGATCTGCAGCCTCATTGTTGGAGTCATCTAGGCAAGATTTACTTAGTTTCTCTGCGAGCACTGTATCGGTAGGAATCATTATCCAATTCCCCGGGGACCATGGCGTTGGTAGCTCTGGAAACGGAAACACAATTGTAATACCATCATCTTCTACTTCAAAAATGTAGAGGGACTTATCCTCAGGTAATGTGTAAAACAAGCAACCCCTTTTAAGACCCATGTCTGCAGCGGAGCAATATGACGACGTTGTATCTGTGCCAATTAAGAGTACATCATCACCTAAACTTCTCACCTCCACCCAAGCCATTAAAGATAAATCCAGCCTCAAGACTTGAACTGCTGAGGCGGGTGCATGAGGTGTATTGATACTTATTTCACTGAAGTAAATGTGAACTTGGAAGATACGATCAAAAGATTCCAGATAAACAAATAGTAGGAATTACCAATAGGTACCATTATAGTGTTCTTAGTTAGTGGCAGGTCCACCCATTAAAGCCCACTAATCAGAGGTCCATAATTAAAAGAAAACATGAAAATGGACCAAATTTTTTAAGCCCAGGTCATGTACACGTGTGGAACATATGAGGACGTATTTTTAAATACCGAAAACACCCTTAAGTATATAAAGCAGTAACCAAATCCATTTCTTCTTCATTTCTCGATCTATTCTTCTTCTTCATTTTCTCATTTGTGGTTCGGTGGAAAGCTCCGGCTATGAAGATCTTCTGAGGTGTTGATCAATTCGTGAATTCAAAATAAGATTAATCGGTAGGTTCACTTCCTTACTGTTGGTATAGTTTAGGTTTTCATTTTTCCTTTCTTCTTCAAAAGCTAATTTTAATTTAGGTTTTTTTTCTTCTCGGATTAGAGAAATTTTTATGTTTATAGCAAAATCTAATGTTTAGGTATTAGATCTGATGTTGATTCGGTTATATTCAAAGTTTTGTCATTGTTTTTGGATTCTATCAACGTTTTTTAATTGATTTTTGGGTTCGATCCATGAGTACGTATATGTAATACTGAAATATTTGTTTTGATTCTGAGATATTTCGTAAGTTGATTTACATATACTGATCTTTATTTTAAGTTTTTTATTGATTCTATCTTAATCTGAGATCCAAATCTCTTGATTTCATGGGAAAAAGAATTCAAAATTCAGATTTTAAGGTTCCGAAAAGAGGAATTAAATTCAGTTTTTTTGTGTTTATGATCTTCATGCTTGATTCGTTAATTTTTTACTTCAATTTTGGTAAAAATACTTTAGATCTAGATAGATAGTTATGTTTTATGTTCATTTCATTATTAGATCTGATGTTTTAACTCGGTTTTGTTGGTCTTTGGTTTGTTTTTAGTTTGCTTGTGTATTAATCATCAGTACATATATGATGTACTGAAGGTTTTTGATGAAAATAGTCCAGATCTAGTTATAAAATCATGTTTTACGTTTGTTTCGTTTGTAGATCTAGAATTTTAGTTTCATTTTGTTGGCTTTTGGTTTGGTTTCAGTTTAGTTTTATGTATTAACCATCAGTACGTATATGACGTACTGATTTTTCTGTGTTTACTATGCTTCTATATGTTTGGTTTCAGTTTTTGCTTGTGTATTAAACATCAGTACGTATATGACGTACTGTTTTTATGAATCTTGATCGTAATTATTCGATTTTTTGGTTAGATTTTGATGGTTTTAGCTTATTTGAACTCTCAATTTGATTTTCTAGTTATTTTCTTTCTTTATTTTCTCAAAATCATACTAATCATACTTGTTAAGAGTACTAAGAAGCTCTGTGCTGTAAGTTCTGTTGATTTGAATTGGATTGTTTTAGGAATTGTCATGATCTTCGTTGTTGTTGCAGTTTTTGAATCGTTTTTTTGGAATTGCTATTATGGATTATAGAGTGAAAATTGATAATAAATGTGCATATCTGGTGGTTCACTTGTTTCAGGTTATGCTAGATACAATAGGCCATGAATTGCAAGTTCTTAATAAAAGTGAAAAATCGATCGCACTGAAGGCTGAATCATCGGTTGTTTTGACTCCGGATCAAGATAAAGAAGCAACTTCAGATGTATTGACAATCAATTATCATGGATTAGCAAAGGTGTGCTGAAATTTTGGTTAAATCATAGTGTAATTTCAGTTTGGGATTGGGAATTGTTGTCACATAATTTGAATATGTTTGTGTTCTGTTGATGTATATCGTAAAATTGGAAAACAATGATTAGGAAGAAGGATGACAGTGTAGATGTTCCCTTGAACCTTCCAATTGTTGTCTTTGCGATACCTGTGTGACTATGTTATCCTACGCTATATGATTCTGTGCAGGCAGTAAAGAAAGGAGACACCATCTTTCTAGGTCAATACCTGTTCACAGGAAGTGAAACTACATCAGTTTGGCTTGAGGTAAGGCACTGAACTCTGACATTTGGAGGAGTTCTTTGGGTATTCCCCATTGATATCTTATATGAATCTTGATATTTGACTTTAGGTATCCTCGGTGAAAGAAGTAGATGTGGTTTGCACATTTAAGAATGCTGCAGTACTGTCTGGATCATTGTTCACTTTGCACGTCTCTCAAATTCACATTTAAGAATGCTGCAGTACGTATCTGTTTAATTGCAAGTGTCTGGATATCTCTCTCTTTCATGTGCTTCAATGTCTAACTAATTGCAGAAGTATCTGTTAGCATCTCATAGTAGTGAAATGGTTGTTACTGATGTCGTGTGTCATTGATCTTATGAACAGAGGGATTATACACTTCTCAATAATCACAGAAGCCTTCATGTTCGTATACGTTTTTGTGCTCTTTTTCTTATGATAAGTTTTTCCTTCTTTTAGGTGATAAGCACCTGGGGTGTCAGAAACGAAATTGACTTTCTCTCCCTATCATATACCCGGCATGCAGAGGATGTTCGCCAAGTAAGAACTTTAAATAATTGATTTCTCTTGTTACTAATACCGTATAACATGGTTCATCAGTCTCTAGTTATGGTTGACGATTGAAGTGTTAACCCATTTCAAGCACAATTTTGATCTACTGTGTGTATCTAACATGTTTATCTTCTTTTATTGTAGGCTCGTGAGTTCCTGTCTACCCTGGGTCAACTTAGTCAGACTCAGATTTTTGCTAAGATTGAGAACATAGAAGTGAGTTGCTAATTAGGAGATTGATTTTCTTAAAAATACATTTACACATGGTTTGGTAGCTATGAATTTTAGTTTCCAGGATTCATGAATTCATCAATTCTTATTTACATGCAGTTGTTTTTTAGTTCATGAATACGCGGTACATATATGGTGTACTGATAGAAACTTCTTTTGATTATGTTTTATTCAGATTTTTGCCACATTTTTATTTGTTTGATCCATGAGTACGTATGTGAAATACTGAAATATGTGCTTTGTTATGTTATATATTTATTATTCATGGATTCATCAATTCTTTTTTACAGGCAGTTGATTTTTATTTCATGAATACGCAGTACGTATAAGGCGTACTGATAGAAACTTCTTTCGATTCTGTTTTATTCAGAGTTTTGTCACTTTTTTTTGTTTGATCCATGAGTACGTATGCGCAATACTGAAATATGTGCTAATTTATTTATAATTGATTCTAACAGATATGTACTTTACCTGGAAGCGGTGCAGCAGATATGTACTCGAATTGTAAGCAGCGGATATACACTCGAATTTGTAAGCAGTGCGACAGATATGTACTCAGATTTGTAAGCAGTGCGGCATATATGTACTCAAATTTGTTAGCATATATGTACTCGAATTTGTGAGCAGTGTGTCAGATATGTACTCAAATTTGTAAGCAGTGTAGACACACACGTTTGGTAGTGGGGGGATTATGGTCATTTCTATTTTTTTATTAATTTTGGACCTCCGGATAAAAAAAAAATTTGGTTGGACCTTACTATAAATAACTATATGGGCTTTGGACCAATCAACAAATTTTCCAAACAAATACAGATGAAATCGTGGATCCTTCGGCATGTGGGAAAAATGGGTAGTGCCGTACTTGGAACCGCCTTACAGTGAGGATTTCATCTTTGTCATGGACATGTCCTAGTTGTTGTTGTTTTAGTTCAATCTCTAGGTGCCAATCTGAGTAACAGAAAATATATAACTTACCTTTCAAGTACTGAAGAGAATGAACAATAAGGCCTTCATCATGTGCATCCAAGCACTTGCGTTGCCATTGTTCGGCTCCAGGGTGACTGAATACAAGCTAGTTCTTAGAAGTAGTCTCATTGACCAGGAGGAAAAAAACTGTAAATTCGTTACGCTTGTTGCTTGGCGGAAATGTCAGAACACAATCATAGATCTCATAATCCATAAATAAGTTAGGTAATTGAATAGACTCCATTGAGAGAGGATTCCACAAAAAACAGTCACTGGTTTGATCATCTTTGTTATCGAGAATAACCAACCATCCCTGATGACAAGGCTTTTTCCAATACATCTTTCCACTTCCACTTAGTTCTGGTATAACTTTTGTGCTTATTTTCTCGTTGGGTTCACATGGATTATAAAAAGCCTGGTGTTTCATACCTTCTCCATGTTGAAAAACAAGCCAGCGGGGAGAGGACGTTTACTTCTCTCTTCTAATAACGATCGTTGGCCCTCTGATGCTGATGATTCTAAATTTCCCTCCATTGAAGAACACTAACCACGCAACAAAAAGAAAATCTGAGAGATAACTTGTCGATGCAACTTTTAGGATATCAAGAAGCCTTTATTTATAGGCTTTTACAATTCCGAAAAACGGACCGTCCAAATTTGGAAGGATTAAACTTGCTCGGTTTTGGCACAATTATCCTTATATCAAGTTAGACTTATGTGTAGGCAGTTGTTTTGATAAAGTAACCTAATTGATGTATCAATTCACAGCAAACCGCCAGAGTAATAATTTTGTGCTTCACTTAACTGATGGACCAAGGTATACATTGATGTGCTCAGGCTCAGTCTTATGGGCTAGATTGAGCTGTTAGATTAGCAGAAAAGTGTCGCGGTTCAAAAAAAAAGTATGGTCTATTTGTTAATACTAGTTCTCTCTCCTAGCATGTGCTCGCAGTTCAACTAGCAGCGAGATTGAAAAGATGAATGGTTCAGCACGGAAAAAGTGACCTTTTAGCTGAATGGTTCAGCGCTGGACGAATATTCCAGGGCATCTGCGCTGAACTATTCAGCGCTTCACCTCAGTGTTGTACAATACATCGCTTGACCTTCTTTTTTTTACACCGCTTTTACACCACAACAACTATTTTTTTCAAATTTTCAATTTTTAAATAGCTAATCTAGAACCGATGCATGATCTTCCAAAAGATAGACTCATTGATCCATTTTCTTTGAGCTTCTTTCTTTTTTTTTCCTACACCTAGTTTACATCACCAACGACTATATTTTCAAATTTTGAATTGTGAAATGTTTGATAATTTGTTCCAATGGTTGTTCGTTTTAAAATTTGAATATTTGCCAAAGTAAGAGAAATCTTTCGTTACATTGCAAAACAAGGTTACAATGTTTTTTTGAAGAAATTTAGAAAGTAAATTGAAATTAAAATAACTTAAAAAATAAAAAAATATATTGAAATTGAAATCCTACTTCTAAATTACTTAATTAAAAATGAACTTCTAAATAACTTAAATTATTACTAATATATCATTTTAATTTAGGGGATTGGTGGTAATCCATTACGGACCAAAATCTCGTTCTTCCATAGTTTGTAGAGGGGTTTCTGACATTCCTCTACTTCATTCAAGTTTTGGCGTAGGATCTTCAAGTCAGCTTACCTTTGTTGTGTATGTGCCAAGATTGTAGAGTTTTCCATGTGCTTCTTGAGGTACTCTTCCTCTATTTCATACTTGGAAACCCTTTGTTCTTGTGATTTTTCAAGAAGTTCGACGAGCTTATCCATTTTGTCATCTGCTCTTTGCGATGCTTTAGCCTCACGAGCAATTTTCTTTGCATTATCTCTTCCTGCACTTGTAACATCATCTGTTTGTTCAAAAAAACATCTTTTACGAGATATGTCCGAGGTTTCAAAATTATGAGTAGATGATGAGCTACCAAACACTGCCATATCTTCCAAATCTTCATCCATAGATACTGGAGCGGAAGTTTCAGCTTCATTGCCTTGAGTATGTTGACTTTCTTGAGTAGGTTACAGAAGTACCAACTCCATCATCATTATTCACCTCAGGATTGTAGTCGGATTGATAGGTCTTCAGATTCTGGAAAACCGATTCATGTCTCCGAAGTCTCTTAAATTCTACTTCATAATTCTGTTTTCCAAGACGATACTGGGGAAAAAATGTATTAGAGAAAGAATGAAAGAAAAAAATTAGAGAAAGAAAAAGATCAAAATGGGAAAAAAACATAAAAAAAATAATTCAAGTACTTACATAATCCTGGACTGTCAATCCAGTAGGTCCGTTTCGGAAGTAGGGCCTAATGTGTGAAATGTATCTTCTCACTTCGTATCTCAATGTGTTACACCCTGATTGCAATGCCTTTTTATCCCTTTCGGTACCACTAGGAAATATTTTGAGGTATTATTCAATAATCTTCTTCCAAAATATTGGACCTCTTTGATATTTTCCTTTTATTTGATCGTTGCTTGCTATAACCCAACCAAGAATTAGTCCTCATCCTCTTGTGTACTAAAGTGTGCCATAATTTTGTATGCACAAAATCATGTGAAGAGGAAGAAAAAAATCAACGAAGAATAGAATCAATTGATTTTGGTGTGAGGGATGAAGGAGAAGTAGTTCTCTATTTATAAGGTAGCCTGAAAATATAGTTGTTGGTATTTCAAACGTCCATTAAATCAGAGCCGTTGAGATTTAACGGTCATATTGATTTGATGGATGAAATTAGACAGCACTGAATGGTGCAGCGCTTGAGTGCGGAATGGTACATCGCTTCCTTCCCTGCCGTTGAAAATAACGACTATTTTTTTATCTTGTGGCTGTTAGGCAAAGCAATGTTCTGTTTAACGCCAGAGCGTTGTTTGGTTCAGTTCTTGTCTAACGGCTATATTTTCAGCCTAAACTCAGATCATTTCTTCTCTCTATATAAACTCAACATATGAACTCAAAATCCCTACCCCAAACTTGTGAAGTTTCACTTTCTTCTTCTTCTCCTAAATTCTCAATTCAAAATTCAAGCATGGTTGGATTCTCAATTTCCAAAGACAATGAATTGGTGAGAAGTTTTCGCAAAATTAACAACACAAATCCTTTTGAAACGTCTCAAACACGCAACACTTTTTGGGAACAAGTTTTTGAAGAATTTGTGAGAATCAATGGAAATGCTAACGAAAGATGCAGAAAATCCTGTCGGTTAGCAAGCATCAGGTCGTTTCATTAAGGGAATCAAATGGTAATCGTGAATATGCTATGGTTTTATACCAAACAGATCAAGGAATACCGTTCATTTATACCACCGCTTTGGAGATATTTGGTGGAGCTGGAAGTTGATTTGAATGAAGTATATGCATGAAGAAGTATTATGAAGTTCTAATTAAATATCTAATGTAATTGTAAACGTACTTAAATGAAAAAAAGAGTACTATGGAGTTTACAAGAACTAATTAAAATGCATACTTAATGAAAACGTGCTTGAATGAAAAAAGGAGCATTTATGGTTAAATAAATTGGTGAATATGAAATTTACTCTCCATTCTCATAAAATGCATCATCTCCTTCATTGTCATATTGGTCTTCATCGGTGTCCACGTTGGTTGTACCCTCATGAACTTCCGGAAAGGCATCATCCATCACCATGTTTGGAATATCATCATCTCTCAAACCTTCTCCGCGTCGATTCCAAATGTGTGTAGTGAGTTCCAAGCGAAGTTCAGCCCAAATTGCAGGGTTGTAAATACATGAGGAGCTATCCTTACGGTTCCTTGAATTGGCGGTTGAGGTTCTTCTCCCTTGATCCTCCCCCATTCTTCATTGCGATATTCTATCTCAACACACATATTGTGCATTATCAAGCACCTCCTCATAATTGCCTTCATGTCCGATTTTTTATTATGATGACAAGGTTTCGATATAATGCCAAACTTACCTTTTAGACCACCAAATACACGTTTTATATCCATCCTTTTGGATTCTTGGTATTGATTGAAAAGAGATTCTCTATTAGTTGAGGCGGGTTTGTACGCTTGCACGGTGCAACTGTACATAGGATATGCACCATCTCCTAGGTAGTACCTGATTAATGATTTTTCGTGGGTTGTAGTAATGAGGTTCAAACTCTCGGACTTGTGAAGATTAAATTTAAAGGTTTAATAAAATTATATACAAAATTATTAACAATGTGTGCGAGAGATAACCAAGACACTAGATTCCACTATTATGCAAAATTGAATGATAAATATTTCAAAACTCTATTCAATTCTTAAGTCCTCTTTTATCTTTAATTCACTATCAATCATACAGATTCTCAAACATTATTTGTAAACCTTAAGCATAGATTATCAAGAGATTAAACCAAGCATAACCTATCAAACTGAATAACAAATAATTAAGACAATCATTCAAACAATTTAAAACTCTGCAAAAGCAGCGATTAGGTGAATTATATAATTAAATGAAATAGTTACCCATTTATGTTGCGTGAATAGCTTCCTCCATTGCCTTGGTTACGAGGGAGTTAGCTCATCATAGTATAAATGCTCTCAAAATAATTTATTATGGCTCAAAAATGGTTTACAAATGATGAGAAGAAGAGAAAATGGTGTAAACAGCTAATGTGCGACCCACAGGAAGCGTCACACAAGAAAGATACATATGAAATGCTGTAGTCTTTGGGAAACTACGACCCACACTCCACTGTCGCTGTCACTGTTGAAGAACGACAGTCTCTTACAGTCTATTGTTCTTCGTGTTCATCTTCATGCAGCAGCAGAAACAGAGTTTTGTTAAACTCTGATTTCGTCTTCTCTAGCTCTCCCTAGCTCCCAAAACTCTCGACACCCTCTCTAGTAGACCCAAAGAGCCTATTTATACCCAACAACAGCTCCAAATCTCGCCAATAACTCCAATATAATTCTTCATTATGCGGGCAGTGAATAACAATATTTTCCGAATATTTTCTTACCAAACTTGGAATTTCTTGCGTAAACTTCCTCCCTCCACGCTCCAAATCGATTCTTCACGACCCAAAGTGATGCTCGAGCCATTCCACATCATCAGAACACGTCCATAACTCTCTATGACGCGTGATTATCATCCTCCAGTGCATGCTTGCCCTGTTTTGAACTCGAGAATCAAAACACGTATTCCATCCAAATTTGATCGAAACCACCACCCAAACTTTGTTCTTTATGCCAAATCACATCTTTCTGCCAATTTTCAGCGATTGAATCGCACTCTAACCCATTCATTTTGACAATCAAAATTCTGCCAGTTGAAAACTTCATTTCCCGCCAAAAACACAAATTCAAATTGTTGAAGAAGGTGCCCCTTATCCAGAGTGCTGGGGTGCGAATATCAATTGGGGTGGAAATAGTAATTTTCTGGGTTCCTCCGGGACATTTCTGGGACGCTTCCGGTGCATTTCTGGGGTGCCTACATTACATTTCTCCGGGGTGTAAAACACTGCTTTTTGAGCCCATTTCGCCGCAAGGGCTTATTTCTCTAAAATTTCCTACAAGAACACAAAATATTACAATAAGTACTTAATCGAGTCTAACAATACAGAACATTGAGAACAAAATAGACACATAAATGCGTCTATCAAATACCCCCAAACTTATTATTTGCTAGTCCTCGAGCAAATTTATTCTAGAAAGGAAAATCATTTGAACCCCTAGGTGGCCCTAGTGGCGGAGTGTTGTCTCCGGAGGGTTTACCAGAGGTGTACCCACAAAACCTTTACTCCAGAACCTAGCTATCTACGCAGAACCTTGGAAGGCACTAAAGAACCTCATTGGTTGGCATACTTATTGCTTATGGGAGGAAGAACCCTGATGCGAAATTCCAATTGCTCTACACGAGTTTGCACTCAAGCATACTAAAATTCATATAAAGTGACAGAGCCCTACTCAGATAGTTGCACTATGGACATCATATTCGGAGTCAAACTAATCATATGGATATAAAAAGGAGATGGAAATAGAAAAATGTAGATGGTTTTGATGTTAACCAAATGATCGATGTTTCACATATCTGTCTGAAGGCCACTGCCAGAATGAACCTATCCTAATGGACTGCGATACCGGTCTGACTAATATCAACACAACTGGCATATACAAGGGAACCAGTGGTCGATAACTTAAATCTAGATCAACAAACTGGCAAATAAAAGGGAACCAGCAGTTGACTATACAGAACAATAACCATTTTTTTTAACTTAACGACATGAATAGATCTTTTTGATCCAAGCGCATGCTTCTTGTCAGCAGATTACACGATAGTTCTCACGGGTCCTGCATTCCACGCTTGCTTAGGAGACGGAAACAAGGAGAACACACGCATATTGCTATCCAAGTGTTAATACTTATTCTGATTGGTATAACTGGTCCGGTCTTTTTTTTTTTAGTAACTCAGTCACTCTAATTCACCCTAGCAGTGGTAACAACTTGAATCGTGTGCCCCACCTAATCACTTAGAGAAGCATAGTTTAAAATGAAAAAAAATAAAAAATAAATGAAAAGGACTCAACGAGATATGGTGCAACTATCATGTTATTTCTAACACCTGAGCTCTGTGCTTTTATGAATAGACTCTTTCGATGTTTCCATCTAATCAGATTGGTTCCTCAACTCCTATAACCAAGATGTTCCCATCCACTTAGATTGGTTACTGCAAACCTTAATAGGCATAAATTTCTAGGCTCTGGAGTTTACTAATTGCAACTAAAAAGTTTCTCCCATAGCCCCAAACTTAAATCTAACATTGTCCTCAATGTTCTAAAGATGAAATTAAAAGCATGAACAAGGAGAAACGGTTACTATTTGAAGCAAAAGAGTTAAGGAAGGATATTACCGTGTTGCATGAGATTGGGTTACCTCCCAAGAAGTTCTAAGTTTAAAGTCTTTGGCCAGACTTAGAAAAGGATTGGTCAACTCGAACCATAAAGTAACAGTCGAAATAACTATGGGTCTTCAAAACCAAATAGAGCTGACCATAGGAAACTGCAGTGAACCAAGAAAATGGACAAGAAAAGCATGCCCTTACCTAGTTTCCTGAAAACTATCGCTAATTGCGGTTCAGGTTCAGGTTCTAGGGTCTAAATAGAATATTTTCATTGGCTGTGTTTCTTCATAGATGGGATCCGAATCACTAGGTCTTAGAGTCTGTAAAAACTCAAATACGAACTTAGAATCACGAAGTAATAACCTAAATAATTGCGGATCCTCTAAGTCAATCAGATATGACTTACATAGTTGACCACAGTGAAAGAGGTGGTCTTCCTTAAGAAAATGTGTCGACCCTAATATCCTAAAGTGATTAGGTTTAGTCTCAAAACTTAATAACCGACACATCTTAAAATCAAAAGTTCCCACAATTGGTTGAAAAGTTTTTGGTGGGAAAACAAAGTCAATCTTGGTATCATAGCCTGGGTTAACCACATCAACCAGAGGACGGGTTTTTAACAACTGAGCTTCTTTATGGACATCATTAGGTTCGAGAAAACGTGTATGAAGATAATCTTGTAAGATGGTTGAGGCACAAATGTCAAGTCCTACAGGAGGGTACTTTCTAAGAGTTAAAGCACACGGAGAATGATAATCACCCCCAAATTTAGAGTTTTCTGTGTCTCTAGAAAGACTAGTCACAACTTCCCTAATTTCTAGGTCATCAGATTCCTGGAAATGGTCAATAGATTCTTCTAAGTTGGGTTCATCCTCACTCATTTCTACGAGTTTATCATCTTCTAATACTAGTGTTTCTAAATCGCTAGATTCTAAAACAGTATTCTCATGGTAAACTCTTTCCTCTAAACCATCATCACAATCATATAAAGGATCATCAGAGAAAGGCTCATAAACTAAGGTTTTAATCATAGTTACCTCATCTGATTCACTGATAGGCACATCAAATAATGGATTATCCAACATACTGCAGGCTAAAGGATCATGAACTACATCATCTAAAACGGTGGTATCTCTAGTCAAATCCACATCCTTTTGAATAGGTGAATAATTATTAAAATTATTTGGATTTGTATTAGAAACAACACTATCATTATAAATCTCAATCGGAGTAACAAATTCCTGATCACTATGCCTACATATTTCATGTTCTTCATCAATACTATCCTCATCATAATCATCACTATAATAACATGAAAATGATCGAACCTTATCAAAACAAAGTGTTACCAATTCTAACCTCGTCCTCTAAATTAGGCAAATATTCACTATTGATATCAAGGGTAGAATTAGAAACCCTATTTTGGAAATTTAGATTATTTCGAGCAGCATTAGCCAACTGTTCATTTTCTGCCTCTAGACGTGCCTGAATTTCACTGAGCATAACACTTATACGTTCACCACTCTCGTTTATCATCTCAGATTATCGTGTACACTCTTCTTTTGAAATATTCATTGCAACTAAACGTTTATACGTCCTTTCAATCCGTTGTTGGGTCTCTTCTAGAGATGGAACAGGTTCAGAAATATCATAATCAGGACTAGTTTCCAAAAACGAGTAACCAGTACTACAGTGTTCCTGATTTTCTTGCTCGTAAGACCAATTCGCGTGTGGATAGTAATTGGGCTCACCATGGTATGAACCATAACCTTGAAAAGGTTGGCGTTCCCAATTACTATTCCCACCATGGTCATAAAACTGATGACGTCCATATTCAAATTCAGGTTGATACTCATTGTATTGGCTTCTATCATACCAGTTCGACATTCTTAATTGCAAGGGAATTCTACACAACCACAAACAAGGCCGACTCGACTCTACCAAAACAAACCTAAAGATTTCTAGCAAACAAAAAGCATGATGGCTTCATTTAGATTGTTTTCTAGACCAGCTTCTATTCCTTCGAAAAGTAATTCGTTACAATTTGAGCACAACCCTCTGGAATCAATCCGAGCTAATGTAAGTTGAATCGAGGCGAGGGAAGCTTAGTAGAGCTTTGATACCCAAGGCCTCACCGCATTAGAAGGCGGCGCAGTCACGCATTCAACTCACAGAAACCATCATGAACTTTGAAGTGTGCTTAAAGATCAACCAATATTTTTCGAACGAGTTTCCTATTAAGCTCGTTACCCTATCGGTCTCATTCTATTCCAAATTTTAAAGCTTGGGTTCGCGTTAGGTTTCGTTTTCCTAAGGCGGGCAAGAAGGGAGCGGTGATGAAATCCGAACCCTTATCTTGTAGTGGCTAGGCCTTGCCCTTTACTAGGAATTTAAAAACAGTCCAAATTCGTCCTCAATCAATGAATCACCTTAAGGAATACAGTAAACCCGCTGACAGGAGATTCGCGAGTGTTTCGATGGACTTACCTCCCGTACCAGACGGGGGATGAACTATTGAAGTCGACTCGGGCCACGAATCCTATGTCATGTACGAACCCGAGGGTCCGAGACGATATAGTAATCGTCGTCCTTCCCTGCACACAGTTTATATAATTTTTTATTTTTTTTAATAATACCCTTCCGTAGGGTTAAAAAAAGAATAAAGTCCAATTGTCCAGAATAAAGTCCAAATAAAAAGTCCAAAAATTACAAAAATTATGAAAAATAAAGCCTATTTACAAATCCTAAAAAAAATTATGTCTTTTTTTCTTCTCTTTTAGCTTTTAGCTTTTAGATTTAAGCTTTTTGTTCCCAAGTCCTTAGTATTCCACTTCGAACCTGTAAATCAAAGACACAAAAACAAACGTAAAAAGGAACAAATAATAGTAAAAAAAATAATAGAAACCTAAAAATTCTACCTAAGCACAAATCCGCGTCGGCGGCGCCAAAATGATTAACGATTTTTCGTGGGTTGTAGTAATGAGGTTCAAACTCTCGGACTTGTGAAGATTAAATTTAAAGGTTTAATAAAATTATATACAAAATTATTAACAATGGGTGCGAGAGATAACCAAGACACTAGATTCCACTATTATGCAAAATTGAATGATAAATATTTCAAAACTCTATTCAATTCTTAAGTCCTCTTTTATCTTTAATTCACTATCAATCATACAGATTCTCAAACATTATTTGTAAACCTTAAGCATAGATTATCAAGACATTAAACCAAGCATAACCTATCAAACTGAATAACAAATAATTAAGACAATCATTCAAACAATTAAAAACTCTGCAAAAGCAGCGATTAGGTGAATTATATAATTAAATGAAATAGTTACCCATTTATGTTGCGTGAATAGCTTCCTCCATTTCCTTGGTTACGAGGGAGTTAGCTCATCATAGTATAAATGCTCTCAAAATAATTTATTATGGCTCAAAAATGGTTTACAAATGATGAGAAGAAGAGAAAATGGTGTAAACAGCTAATGTGCGACCCACATGAAGCGCCACACAAGAACGATATATATGAAATGCTGTAGTCTTTGGGAAATTACGACCCACACTCCACTGTCGCTGTCACTGTTGAAGAACGACAGTCTCTTACAGTCTATTGTTCTTCGTGTTCATCTTCATGCAGCAGCAGAAACAGAGTTTTTTTAAACTCTGATTTCGTCTTCTCTAGCTCTACCTAGCTCCCAAAACTCTCGACACCCTCTCTAGTAGACCCAAAGAGCCTATTTATACCCAACAACAGCTCCAAATCTCGCCAATAACTCCAATAGAATTCTTCATTATGCGGGCAGTGAATAACAATATTTTCGGAATATTTTCTTACCAAACTTGGAATTTCTTGCGTAAATTTCCTCCCTCCACGCTCCAAATCGATTCTTCACGACCCAAAGTGATGCTCGAGCCATTCCACATCATCAGAACACGTCCATAACTCTCCATGACGCGTGATTATCATCCTCCAGTGCATGCTTGCCCTGTTTTGAACTCGAGAATCAAAACACGTATTCCAGCCAAATTTGATAAAAACCACCACCCAAACTTTGTTCCTTGTGCCAAATCACATCTTTCTGCCAATTTTCAGCGATTGAATCGCACTCTAACCCATTCATTTTGACAATCAAAATTCTGCCAGTTGAAAACTTCATTTCCCGCCAAAAACACAAATTCAAATTGTTGAAGAAGGTTCCCCTTATCCAGAGTGCTGGGGTGCGAATATCAATTGGGGTGGAAATAGTAATTTTTCTGGGTTCCTCCGGGACATTTCTGGGACGCTTCCGGTGCATTTCTGGGATGCATACGGTACATTTCTCCGGGGTGTAAAACACTGCTTTTTGAGCCCATTTCGCCGCAAGGGCTTATTTCCTACAAAAACACAAAATAACACAATAAGTACTTAATCGAGTCTAACAATACAGAACATTGAGAACAAAATAGACACATAAATGCGTCTATCAGTACCCCTTGTCGTAGTTCCTTCCATTGATTTGATAATTACAAGGAGGTGCTACACCATTAAGTTGTCTATCAAACAAACCCGAAGCATGAAAGACATTAAGGTCACTGTTCTTCCCACCCAACCCGAAATAGGAATGCCAGATCCATCTATCATATGTAGCTACCGCCTGCAAAACAACTGAGGGATATGACTTATAGCCGCAGTGGATCCTGCTTGATCAATTGGACATGCTCTCCATGCCCAGGGAAAACAATCGACACTACCAAGCATCCCAGGAAATCGTCGAGCTTCATTATCTGCCAAAATCCTTTCCGTATCTTGAGTTGTAGGACCATTATAAATCCAAATAATTGCATCCATAAACTTCATAACATAATAGTAGATAGTGGTCGCTCCCATTTGGGTGTAATCATCTAAGGAATCGGGTGCAACATCTTTAGCAAAATGTTTCATGACGGTAACCATTTTCATATATGGAGTATGACCAGGAATACCGCAAGCATCCTTTTTTTGGCGAAAATCATGGTCATAATCACAAACTTTCTCTAAGATTCTCAGAAAAAGGGGACGAGGAAAAGCAAGCCTACCTTTGAACTTCTTTGGCCCATACATACAATTAAAGTTGAAGTATTGTTGCATCATATGAGCATCGACATCTACACGTTTTCTGTGCACCCTCTGATGGGTCTTGACTTGATTCGGGACGGGTTGATGTATTCCCTGCCTCATCTGCGTCTCCAAAAGCGTAGCCACTTCTAGAACATTCGTCTCAATATCATCTTCATCATCTAGAAGGCCGAACAAAATTCTTCTCAAAGCTCCCTGCATAATGCACCTAATACAACGAAAACAAAAAGCTTTTATAACACCCCATAAAATAAAATAAAATAAAATAAAAATACGCCATAAAAAACAAATAACACTCCATAAAATAAATAGCACTTAAAAGTATAACACTCCATATGGTTTCATAAACACTACGACAAGTACTTTAAATACTAAGACACGTACTTTAAACACTACGAAAAGTAATTTAATTCAGGTTAAAGAAATTATGGGGTTGTTGTTGTTTGATGAACTGAGTATCATAAACAAAGTTAGTCTCGCTTTCCGTCTACAAGGCATCGGTAAATTCATTTCCTTGGTGATGTTGTTGTTAATATTGTGATGTAGTAGCTCTATCTTTGACCGTAGGAGTGTAAAATTGTTGACCTGTAAGCCATTCATATGTACCACCCAATGTGAGGTCTTGTGATGTAGTAGCTCCATCTAGATTGTTTGGTATTTGGGATTGGATATATGGTACTGAAGAAGATGTAGATCTTCCAGATGAGGAACATGAAGTTGTAGCCATTTTGTATGTCTAGTCCCATACGAGTTGATGAGCTCCAAGCTTGAATGAACATTGTTGTTCCATAAACCTAATGCAATCATCCTACAAGTATAAATTAGAGAATTAGTTAAATATTTAAGAAACTTAAAATGAAAATGAGTACAAATGTAAATGTACTTACTAATGTCAAACTCATCTCCCAAAAGTTATATGGACAAGCAACCCTTGGAAGTTGTAATTGACGTGCTATGCCTGCTTCATTGGAAAATGGTAAACTGAAATCTATCTCCGGCAGATGTGACAGGGGCTCATTCTGTGTGCCATAAGTATATGTCCGCGACATCATGTCAGGAGGCGGATGACTATGAAACAAATGGCGAGGAAAAGCTGGGCTACTCAATGTTATCTCATCGATGTTCTGTGTATGGTATGTCTCAGTGAAATAAGTTCCAACACTCTTCTTCTTCCACCAAGTGTTATATTGATCCTCAGTGACTGCATATTAGTCAGTACCTACATCTACATTCCCTCTGTCCTCAACTGATTGCAAATTTGGAGAATTTGTTGGGACCTCAATCTCACCTGCAATCTACCTCTGGAATCTCTCAGCCAAGTAGCAATTAACTCTGTGTTGTAATTCAAGTCAAAAAAACAGAACTTTCTTTTTGGATACTTGTAGTGCGTGTTCATATTGTTCTCCCACAGCATACTCACTATCTAACCATGGTTTCCAAATACATGATGCACTTGTTCTAGTGTCAATCTGTGTTATTACGCTTGTGACTGAGTGTTTCCTAGTATCCTTTTGGCCTCCTCTATGTCCTCTCTTCCTTGATATAATGTTAGTCTTCTTAAAGAGACAAATCTTTGGGAAAACATCATAATGATCTCCAGGTATCTTACAAAGCAAGGGTTGCATGTTGCGGAACTAATAATAGTACCAATACTCAACTACTATAACCATGCCAGAAAAATCCTTACCGTTGGTTGACCATTCATCAAGAAATTTATAGGTATAGGTATTACCTAACGAAGCTATACCCCAATCATATTCCCCAACTCTATCTAAATCATCCAACTATAAAACCCAACGCTTGTCTACTCTTCCAGCAGAATCCGCAAGAAGAAAATGACCAAAACACCACATAAAGAATGCTCGTGTCAATGTCTCTGCACATCCGTTATTGTCCTGGTTTTTTCTACTGTTAGTGTAGTTTTTCAAGACAACCAAGGATAATGAAATTTTCTTAGGGTCCCATCCAACATGAAAAATTTTGATATCCAAGAAATATAAATCATCCAGAGCAGGATATGTTAGATCACTACCCAATGGTGGCATACGCACTGGTCGTTTACTAGGGTCACCAGTGGGAATTCTCGTTAACATGTACCAATCTACAGGAAGGAGGCCAATTTCAAACTCTTTAAAATGAAAACTCTTCGTTTTTTCCCACAATCTCTCAGCTATGGCTTCAACTAAGCCTCTATCCCCATTGGCGAAATCAAACTCAAAAACAGATGAAAAGCCACAATATCATTGTGCTACCAGGTTATTTTCCACTACAAGTTTATGATATACTTCAACCTCTTTCAAACTACTTCTAAAGTTTACTTTGCGAAGATATTTCGTATTTTTACATACATGTTTATCAATCTTTGACGATACTCTATCTAAACGATCTAGCAATTCATCCATGCTCATACAACAATCAATAACAAACAGGAAAAAAATATCAATCATACAAACTGAATTTCATACAGATTTTCATCACAAATAATCATACAAACTAATCATAATCAAATTATCATTATAATTCATTTTCATTTTCATCATACTAATAATCAAAAATAATCAAATTATCATTCAAATTTACCTACAAACTAATCATACAAATTATCATTCATTTTCATCACAAAAATCAAAATTTCCCAGAAAAAAAAATCAACACAAATAATCAAATTAAATCATACACATATCATCTAAATACGAAAAATCAATCATTAATTTGAATGAAATCGCACCAAAAATAAAAAATCATAAAACTTTAAACCTAAAACTTAAATTTCTTACCTCGAATGATTTTGTGGATGAAATCGTACCAAACCACCTTCAATCGATCAAAAATTCGATGTAGAACAAACCCACATAAGGAATTTGAAGAAAAAAAATTCTAGAACTCTTGAATTTGGACATGCATTTTCGGGAGAGATGGGGGGGGGGGGGGGGGGGGGGGAATGAGTAGAAGTGAAAATAAGGAAGAAGATCGATTTTCAGTGAAGATATCGATTTTTTTGGGCGTTGAATGGTGGGAGTTTTGTATGGTGCAGCATCCACTTGGGCGCTGAACTATTCAGCGTTCAACGCTGTTCTATTCAGCAACTAGCTGCTAGATTAGCACTGCCATAGGACTTAGGAGGTTGCCCTAGCTGACGTGGACTGCTAATCTAGCTGCTAGATTAGCACCCATTGGACTAAGCCAAAGCTTTCTAAAGAAAATTCACTATATTTACTGTACGACGGACATCAAAGTCTGGAAACAGTCCCACTCGATTATGTTTATTTCGGCCTTCTAAAATAATGTTGATTGTAGTTGTAGATGGTGAAATTTGGATAAGGGGAAAAAGTGACATTTCAACCCTATAGACAGAATTCAACTCTCATGGGAGACATTAATCCTTTGGCCCTCAAGGATCCTTAGCCACGATTTCTAGTATACATCCCCGCGAGACACTGCTGGTCGTGATGTCGTGATTCTAGCGTACATCCTCGACGGGATACTGCTGGTCACGTAGGTTTAGTAGAGCGTAAAACATCCCCGACAGACTTATGAACCAGAACATCCACAATTCCAGCATGTCTTCGCGAGACGCAGCTGATTATGATGCCATGATTCCTAGTATACATCCTCAACGAGATGCTTCTGGTCGCGTAGGCTTTGTAGATGCGTAAATAAGTCACCGACGGACTTATGACCCAGAGAGGATATTTGCATATCTCCTGTAAGCACGACTCACCCTATTTGAGATCAAGGACTGATTCATAGTACATCATCGTGAGATACACTTTTCATGTCTGCTCTAGGCTCTGACTCGACTTACTGAGGTTTCCAGATAACTCTCAGGACATCCCCGCGAGATACGATAGTTATTCTACCTTTGAGCCCTTTCGACAGACACCTAGAACATCCTTTCGAGATACACTGGTCTTGTTGGCTCATCATATGGAAACACAGTTGATTCCTAACACATCTCTGCAAGATACGGTGGTCAAAGACAAGTGATCCAAAGTCTCGCAGAGGCATTAATCGGGCGTACAAAGCCTTTTCTCTCTCTCCAGGACGAGTCCCAGCTGACCACAGGGAGATTTAGATTTGTTAAGAAAATCTTCGGAGAGATTTTGATCCGTCTGCAAAATCTCGGAGAGATTCAAATCTCTCTTCAAAATCACGGAGAGATTTTGACCCGTCTGTAAAATCACGGAGAGATTTTGACCCGTCTGTAAAATCACGGAGAGATTTTGACTCGTCTGCAAAATATCGAAGAGATTCAAATCTCTCTGCAAAATCACGAAAAGATTTTGTTCCGTCTGCAAAATCTCGGAGAGATTCAAATCTCTCTGCAAAATCACGGAGATATTTTGACTCGTCTGCAAAACCTCTGAGAGATTCAAATCTCTCTGCAAAATCAAAATCTCGGAGAGATTCACATTTTGGGAAAATGCCTTACCTAGTGCGCAAGCCTATTTCTCAGCCTCTCAAACACACTCACGGCTAGTAAATTGAGCCTGAACTGTACATATCTATCCAAAAACGTGGATAAGCTCTCTTGAGATCTGCATGCTCAACAAAGGGACCCACAAACAATAATACGGTCTTCACATGACATATGTGACCGGCCATGGAGAGAGGGAGATCATCCTCAGCTCCTCTCACACTCTGCACACGATTCCTGAGGAATTCCATGCCTTTTCACGTGACTCATCACAAAAGGGAATATTTCTCTCTCAACACATCATCACAAAGGCTGACTCAACTTCACACAAATGGCGGGATATCAATTAGGGT
Source organism: Papaver somniferum (assembly GCF_003573695.1). Classification (NCBI taxonomy): domain Eukaryota; kingdom Viridiplantae; phylum Streptophyta; class Magnoliopsida; order Ranunculales; family Papaveraceae; genus Papaver; species Papaver somniferum. The sequence goes on along the minus strand of NC_039359.1, from coordinate 98,470,998 downwards.
TTTGGTCTGGCGGTCTACGACACGTGTGAGGAATACCCGGATTATTTCTCACGCAGAAGAGAGTAAAGGCGGTGGAATAATGAGATAAACTCAACCTAGTTTATCCATATTACTGAAGAGACTGGTGAATTGCTCCGCACGGCACGGAAATCAATCCCTATCTTCACTGACCTGAGATTAGAGAATTCAGCTATAAATAGGTCCTCTATTTTCCAAGCTATGATGATATTTCTCATGACCTCTCAGAGAATTGTTCTTCAAACCCTAGAATTCTCTGATCTCTCTCTCTTCATCTGCTTCCCTCCCTAAGACCATCCCTAAATCTCTTCACTATGACTGAAGCAGCCTTTCAACAGTCACTGTGCGTGGTTTAGGCGAAGAATGTCGTGCTCAACCTCCCCTAACTCACTTTCAGAAACCCTAGAATCCCATCTCTAGCCTCTCACCGATTTTAGGTAACTACAGTGGTAATATTTTGCCGTACCGTTCGAGGAGAGGCCTTTCTTAACACACTGCAGGGTAAGAACCATAATATGCACAAGACAAGATTGGACTAAGACTCGTAAATTTTTAAAATATGTTGTAGAATGAATTTTCGAAGAAATTAATTTACAATTAAATGATAGTTTAGGTATCATTATTGAACAATTAGAAGAAGAAGAAAAAATGTGTAATTTTTTTTTTTGCATGTATATATTAAAAGGAACTAAATAGAGATTACACGGGGGAAGGTAATTCCCATAGAGTCACTTAAGAGAATTTGATTAAGAAAGACGGGTTTGCTTGATCCCATATCGTTGTCGAATAATTTCCTTCTTCGCTTCTATCTGCTACAAAGTTTGTTATACCATCAGTTGTTTGGTTGCCTTATCTATAATTGTGTTGAATGTGGCAGGAAGGTATGCAGCGCATTCTTTGTTTGATTTCTGCAATCATTTGTGATATATACCAAGGAGCTTCCGCTGATGTTCTGATAAATCACATGAGATTCTCAGAGTCTGTTTCAATTATCACTCTTGGCCATTGTCTTTACATCGCTATTCTGGTTGCTATTACGGTTGTCCATGTCTCTGCCGTCAGCGCAGTAGTTAAACCTAGAGGTTGTGCAAGAGCTACAATGGTTTGTGCATTCGAGTCCCTGCAAATGAATTCTGCTCCTGCCATACCTGGATGGCCTCTAGAAGCCCCATATGTGTTTATTTTTATCCAACCTGAATCTGGATTAGACCATCCAACTTGAATGATTGTAGTTGTTCTTGTGATGGTTGTTGCAATCCTTGGACTTGGATCTCCAGGTAGCACCGGTGGGGAGATTTTTTTGCCCATTCAAATTCCTTTTGTTGATCTAGAGCTTTCCTCGGGATGTTTTCTTGGTGAGATTGGGATTGGTTGAAGACAAGTTCATTTCTGGTTGTCCATAGCGCCAGAAAAGAAAACAGAAAGATGTGATGGTGGTTATATCGGTAGAAGCTTGTAGAAGATTCAATATGGTTGTTTGAGGATTTAAGGTGATTGGTTGGTTGTTATGTTGAAGATGGTTTGTTGGTATGCGGTTTAAGAGGTTGGTCCACGCCGATATTGCGACAGGACATTGAATAAGCATATGTGTCACCGTTTCTGGGTCTGAGTTGCATCTGGGGCACATGTTTGAATTGGTTAGGTTGATGTGGTGTAATAAATTGAAGGTTGGTAATCCTTCGTTGATAGATTTCCACAATAAAAGCTGAATTTTTGGAGGACATGGTAAGGTCCATAGAAATTTGGTTGCTGGGAGGGGGTTTATGGTTGTATGATTATCTTGTTGGGCTAAACAGTTGTATCCAGAAGCAGTGGTATATTTTTCGGATTTCGAATGTGGCCATATTTGTCCAGGGGAAGGTGGATATTGATAATATGTTGTATTGCATCAGGTGGAAGGTAGTGTAGCTGATCATGTCTCCAATTATGAGTAAGAGGGTCAATTATATCAGCCACAGTTTGGATAGGATAGCAATGGACAGGATCAAGGTTAGGAAAATGAGGTATCCAATTAGCTTGGATGGGGGTGTCTAAACCATTTCCTATGCGATGAAATAACTGTTGTTTTTCAAAAGGTATAGGGGATGCCATTTGCTTCCACTGTGGGCTGGCAGTAGAAGAAAAAGTGATCGTACCTTGAAAAATTGGTTGATGTTGGAGGTACTTCTCTTTGTAGATACCGGTGCAGATGGAATGTGGTTGATCGTGAATGTTCATAGTCTTTTCATGAGTAAAGATTTATTGTGCTGGCCACTCTTCCTGATGCCTAGTCCTCCATTTGCTATCGGTGTGTGGAGTTTATTCCATCCCAAAGGGTGAAGTTTTCTAACCGAGGAATCATGCCCCCAAAAAAAATTCCTGATAATCCGGTCGATTTGATTGCGGACATGAGTGGGGAAAAGCTGTGTTTGCATATGGTGGTTGGAGGTTGGAGTTAAGGAGGTGTGTAATCACTTCTATTTAATTAAATTAATATTTCAGTTTCAAAAAGAGAAAAAAAAACAATAACAAGGACATCTTCCTCGTGTACCAAGATGTCCTTCAGCAATCTTCTCGGCCTTAAGTCTCAGCTTGTTCAACTGCTTTTTCCTTTCGTACATAAGTTGGGATTTTGCCTTTCCCTTTTTGGAACGATCAAAGTAAGTATATAGCCGGTGTGAGAATTGATCAACTCAAACAATGTAAACTTTAACTTGAAATATCAAAAGAAATATATATATATATATATGATATATATAATAAATTAAAAGAACGTCTAGCTTAAATGTGTCGAGTGTCGACCATAAAAATAACTAGCCGAGTCATATCTACCTCCAACAAGATATAAGCATTCAAATTAATACTCTCTCTTTTTTTTTATCGGTAAAATTACTTGTACAACCGTTGTCACGGTGAGAGTGCCGACTGAAGAAGAATCTGAAGATGGGGTTTATCTACGACTATTTTCACCCCATTTCGTAAAAAGTGATACTTTCGCCTCGTTTCAAAAAAAAATGATACTTTCACTTTGTTTCAAAAAGAGTGATATTTTCGCGTTGTTTCAAAAAGAGTGATATTCGCTCCGTTTCAAAAAAAAGTGATATTTTCGTCCCGTTACAGAGAAAATGATGCTTTTGGAGGGAGTATTCTTTAACCTAATTTACAAGTGAGGCTATCAAACGAGCCAGGACGGGCCACAAAGCCCGAGGGCCATGGTTGAGTATCTTTACTATTAAATGAGATCAGAATTTGTATTTATAAACTACATTGTTGTAGTATATTGGTGCCTTCAAAAGAAAGTTGTAGTATATTGGTAACTGTTCCCGCCTGTCACGCCGGAAACCCTGGTCCGATCCCCGGCGACAGCGTTTTTCTTTTTATTCATTTTAGTGCCCTCGGATAACGTTTTTGTTACGTCAAAGCCGATTCGGTTAAATCTAAAGCTCAATATTTAAGCTTAGACGATTGCTCTGAGTATTCAGATGGCGAATTGTCGATAATATTCTCTTGGTTTGATAGATGTAAGTTTGGAATCTACTTATATCAGTGATAAGGGTTTAGAGGCCCTGGCAAAATGCTGTTCATCCTTAGAGAAGGTTAACCTCTCACGTTGTTATCTGATTACTGATTCAGGAATAACTGTCACAAAATTGGCTTTCTTGGGTGTGCATAGACCTTAGGTCAACCCATCTTGATGCAAGCAGGTGCGAACTTAAACCAGAATGGAATAATGCGATTGTTAGTGGTTGTGGGATTGAATATCGATGTATTAACACTAAAGCAGTTGTGAAGATTTCAAAAGGTTGCCCATATGTGATGCGTCATCTAAACGATTTTGAGTGGTTAGTTCAACCTTGCAATTTGTGCCAAACATAGAAGTTAGCAATGTGAAACACTGCGAAACTAATTTCATGTCTTCTACTGTTTAATCAAAAAAAAAAAGGAGTATTTCTAAAGGTACAAATACACTAAAACAGAACTAACTTGTACATTACCTGTCGGCAGACAGACATGAATATCATGGGTACAGGAGACAAACAACACTTGACAAGTTATAACGGCCAATACCCCAAAGATTACCATATAATCTAGAGGTTGAACTGACAGAAACTAGACTGTGAAGCAGCGAATGGAACCTCAAGGTTTATAATATTTAACTCGTTCTTGACGGAAGATTCTAATTAGCTCCAACTTCAATTGACTCTTACCACACACATTATCCTTCCCAGAGACACAGAGTCGTAGTAAGACAGCAGTGCATGGGTAAGGGTGTTCAATAGTTGATAAAAGAGATTTGGTGACTGGAGACCCGAAGGCCAAAGCATCTGTCAACAAGATTCCAACAACTAAAACTGCTATTGTGCTGCATCCTACAACTGAAGGTAAATAACGATCAGTGTAATTAGGTTACACGCAAGTTTGAAAATTAGAGAGCAGCCAAGAATTTTCTGGATTTGGACACCAACATACATGATGTGAGCAGGATTTGCTAAAAAGAAGTAATTGAACTTGCCCTTATCTGTACATAATTAGGCAGTTGAAATAAAAATCCAACTAAGTTACACCCTTGACTGAGCTTCTGTCCTGGTTAAACCAAATATCCTAGAAATCATTGATTATCTTACTCCAATGAGTCAACGGTAACCAATACCTAGTCCTTTTTGAATCTCAGCCTACAAAGATATAAATTATCCTTAATCACGGTAACACATGGCCATGAAATTCAACAAACTACTAGTAACCCTATTTCTATTGCACCTATTCCACGATTTTCGATTTAAGCATTGGTTATTATCTAAAAGAATAGGTAGCTGGTGCATTTTGAAAACTGTTTCATACACAGACAGGTTTTCGTCTATTTTCAATGGGTTACAATCTAACCACTACCAAGAACAGGACATCGTAAGTTAAAACAATCCAAACAGCTTCAGTGAAGGAACAAGATATAAAAAGATGTGCAGATGTTTCTGCAGTTTGGTTGTTACACAACATATAAAAAAAACCATTAAGCTAGGCATTTAACAAACTTCAATATATAAGAGTACGAGAAGTGCATTATTAGCTTCAGCAATAGTACAAATGTAAAGATACTACAGCCACGAACCTTTCAAGTAGTGCCTATGCCCTTTTCATGGCCTTCTTTGCATTTGTGTACAGGCGAGGTTTTGGGGCTGGTGGTTCTGGTGGCAGATCTGGATACATCCTTACCGCCCGTGCCTCCACAGCTATGAGGACATTCTGAGCATTTTGTGCACTATACTCATCCCTTGTACCACGAATTCTATCCACGCAGCGCTCAGTCATGTATCTACGCTCTGCTCTATTCAGACAAGAATACAGAGTCGTATGCTGCATACAAATCAATATTTTCAGTAATCATTCTTAACAAAAATAAACAATCATTAATTATTAAGTCATACACAGATGTGCTTGAGTTACCGTCCACATGAAGTCCTCGAACCTCACTTCCATTAGCTTATCAAAATTATTTACTATAAGCACAAACATGCTGTTGAGTTTATTGGTTCTGGCAGCGATAGCAGCAGCAGCAGCATGCTCGCAGTTATGAGCAGCCAACTCTGTTGCTGTCCTGTAGCCGTTTTTGCATTTCAGGCAGAGATGTCTTAGTCAAGGACCCCTTCCTGCAAAATCGAAAAACATATTGTGATAAAGTTGGACAATAGATTTAAGATTATTAACACTTAATATAGTTAACATTACCTCCTCGTAGTCTAAGGGACAATATTATCACTGAGTCCTTCACAATGTTGTAATGAGACATGCAAAACTCGTCTTCGAGCTGTTTTCCTGCGAAGAGTAGTCTTTGCAGGTCCGGCGGAAGCTTCAGTTTTTGGAACACTGCCTTTTTAATGCTTGTTACTGAGTCGGTATTCGCAACAGTGATAGTAAGACTTTTACCATCGAGGCACTTAACAAAGATCACAAACTTCTCTTCTCGCAATGCATTAACAGCAATACACTGCTGGACTGGCTGGAACATCCCCATGTCAAAGACGAAGCTATGTGAGTGACAGAACCTGCATTAAATATGCGAAGTAAACACTATAACATAAAAGGGGGCCTACTGGAGATAGGATAATGCCATCAGTTTCTTGGAGGATTTCATCGAAATGAGTTGACCCCTGAAAAAATACCATCAAAAAAAGTTCATATTTTGGTGGTGTAATAGAATTTGTAGCATATGAACTTAATAATGGAACATGAGAGATATAAATAAAAATATAAAATTACGCAAGCGAAAGCATAAAAAAGATCAACTAACTCACCTCGAGGTTTTCGATCTTAGCGAAAATCCGAGTTTGAATGATGTCACCTAAGGTGGAAAGAAACTGGCGAGCCTGCATATTGAAGCAAACATGGCATCATTCTCTCATAAAGCTCGGGTGCAAAATAGACATGATTAGCTAAACCCCTGAGTAGAGACGTGGTTGGTTAACAAACATAGTAAGACAGAATGCAACCTCCATGAAGAATTAGATTTCAACAGGACATAATTTATTTAACCCCCAAGGAGCACAAGTTAAAGATTATAGGGACTGCCTACTATTCAAGCCTACAACTGCTCAGTTATTCACACAGTAAATACAATTCTCCGCCTTAACAAGAGGTTGTTACTAGCTATAGACCTTTTGTCCCTAAGAAATTTAGCAACTTGACATTGGACACCACATTACCTTGAAAATAGCATCAAGCTCATAGAGTAGAACTTGGTAAAACTGATCCTCACTCCATCCCTGAAAGCAGAAAATGGATCAGAAAGAACTAGAGAAGCCAATAGATATAAGCCAATTAGCTACATTATGAACGCCAAAATTACCTGTAAAATATAATATGCAGAGGCTTCTGTCCAGTTGCTCTACGGAAAAAGATAAGAAGTTCCCTAGTTCATGAAAATATCAAAAAATTAGCCAAAACAAACACCAAATATGCAATTCAGGTCCCAAAAGGAAATAAATTGAAATGAGAAGACGCAGAAACACGACAGGCAGAGACACATACTTAACCATGCCACCCGTCACAGTTCCTCGAACTGGATTCTGCCATACTTTAAACAGATCCTGAATCAACTCTTGGCGATGGGCTTGAGCATACTTTGTTACCTCTGGCCAATCTTGTGATGCCACAACCTGGGAAAGAGGTACAGCAAAATAAAGGTCAATAATTGGAACAAATTAGGAGTCACCAAATGGTGAACACTATAGAGTCAATTAGTAAATAAAATCTTACAGCAGCGATGGAGGGGATTGAATCCTCTCCCGGGTGAGGATGGGTCACATCAGCACCAAAGATAATAGTTGGCCGGTCATCTGACAAGCGGTATACGCCTTGACAATGCATCAATTAGAACAGTGTTGCGCCCACCGACCTTCACATTTATCTTTAGGGCGACATTGGCCCAGGTACTGTTTGCTCATCTTAAAGACGTGCTTCGTCAGACAACACTGGGAAACAAGACCAAGTTCGGCCTCACAGATACATTTTAAGTCACCTGTACAGCACAAAATGTCCATTAAATATTTCATTCGACTAATCAATCAAAAATCTAAGCTGATAGGGTGTTTCAATTAAAGATGAGGCTTGTCATACCATAGAGTGAGCCACTGTTGTCCGGCAAAATTACAATGAGCAAGTCGAGTTCCTTGCCCTTAAGCTTAGTCATCGCCTCCGAATATCTAGTCTTAAGTGCTCGTTCAACATGATCTGGACGAGCGGTATAAGGAGGGAGAATTGGCTCAGTGTTGAATGTCTACACATGAAGCAACCAGAATTTAGTTAGTTAAACGGAACATCGAGTACCAAATTACAGATCAGATTGTCAGTCACCAGGAGTAGGATAAATTAACATGGCGCACCATTCCAGAAATATGACACATCTGGGCATGCTCATAACAAAAACCACGAGCCACACTATATTGGACATTGCGTGAAAAGTTGAAACACATCCAGTTGTTGACAATACCCCCATTAACCATTTTCTGCAGGAAAAGAAGAGATCGTTTAGTAAAATGCAAGACAGGAACAAGCCAAAATCTGACCCAGTAAAAAATAAAGCTGACCTTGTTCATCATATTCCATTGGCCAACTTGGAGCAAGCAAGCTTTCTCTCTAACACTCTCACTGTACTTCAGCTGCATGGGAAACCGTATGTTATCAGTTAACAGCACAGCTAATAAGAATACACCAGGTCCATGGCCTTACAAATTTAATTTTATCAATTACAACTAACAATGGAGATGTGTAAGCTTATTTACCCATGGGGCAGGAAGAATGCGAGCCTCAACTTGAGCAAGCTTATCACTGATTTTTATTCCAAATTCCTTGGCGAACGGGTCCTCGTAATAAGCATTGTGGCGAACAGTCTACAACAAAAACGTATTACAAACAATCTGCAGGTAAAGAAGAATGCTGAACACGCATACAATGCAGTACTTCCTAAAAGTATACAAACTCGGCATAATCTTTAGCTACAATGTCGACATTACCTGCATAATATCTTTCTCCATTTCCTGTGGCCGCTGACATGTAACCTTCAAAAGAGCAGTTATCCGGCGTTCATTGAGTCTTTTCGAGTACCTCTGACCCTCCACAATTTTACAAACCTGCATCGAAAAATATTAGAGTACATTAAATGAAATGCATAAAAACTCCAAAGCCACAGAAATAAAACTTAGAATAAAGTATAAATTACTTACTTCGCGGACATTTTCAGCATGTCGAGTATATGGTAGTGAGAGAAAGTCAATACTGTTTTTAACACCCCATGTGTGTATGACCTGAAATAGTTAAAAGTGATGAATTATCATAAAACATTATCTAAAGGATGCAGAAGCATTCACTTTAAAATAGCACAGTATGCCCATGCATGCACACTTACAATGGCACATGTGATATATCTAATGAACAAAGTTAAAACATCAGAAAGTGCCACCAATATTTACAATGATTTTGCAGGTAGCAGAACCTCTCTACATCCTCTATATACACGAACACAAAATAATTGCAAACAGAACACTTACTTCTTTATCTTTCTCAATGCTACTTCCTTTGTGCATATCTTGGAAATTAATTTCAAACGAGTACAATGTATACCATGACAATTGAAAACATCAATACGAACTGCATGTTTATTCCAGTTAAACCAGAACAAATCAAACAGTGAAAAGCATTGTTGTCTCCAATTCTCTAAAGAACAAAACAAAGATTACATAGAAGAAATATATTCAAACAGGATCCAGTTAAACTTATCAAAGTCAAAAATTCCATAGATATGTCTAAAGAAATTCCGTAAAAATTACATTGAACTAATGGATGCAGTGACAATAGAGTAAGATGCAGGATATTAGAAATCCAATCAAAAGAAAAACTGCTTCTACTAAATTGATAGCAAAATTTCCTAAATCAAAACAACGACAACTTAATCTGAATCATGAGAAACTTAATCAACTTCTTGACTAACTTAGATTCAGTAAATTCATAGCAACTTCCCTAAATCTAAACTGACAACAGTTTATTCCAGTTTTTGATTTTCTAAAAATTTCACTATATCATAGTACTGGTACTACCACCAAACCACACTACTACCGTTCTTTCTACAGCCGTAATAGTAAAAAATCTTTCTCAAACTTCACCGTCAACACCTGATCAGCTTAATCCAATTCTATATTATCCTAATATGATTCTTCATCAACCTAATCTGACACTGGATTAACTTAAATAGCAAGTTACTCTCAAACTCCACCACCAACACATATCAAATATTAGGTCGCAAGAATTCAAAACAACTTTCAAAATCATGATTTCCTGAAACAAATGACTGACAACAACTTAATCTGACCAACAATAACTTAAATCAAACGATTTACACAAAACGTGAACAAAAAAACCGATTCCGGATGAATTCGTATCGATATAAGCAAGAACTAAAACTAAACCGATTTAAACAAAATGAAAAAAAAACAAACAGATTCTGGATGAGAATCTGTATCACAGAAGCAAGAACATAAACGATTTAAACAAAATGTAAACAAACAAAGCTATTCTAGATGAATTCGTATCCAGAAGCAAGAACTTAAACCAAGCCGATTTACACAAAATGTACACAAACAAACCGATTCTGGATGAATTCGTTTCCATAGAAGTAAGATTAAGAACAAAAAGAAAGTTAACTTACTAGAATCGAAGCAGAATCGGTGAATAACACAATCTGTTTTCCTTCTCCATTGATTTATCATGCTTATAATCCATTTTAGCAGCCATGAGAACTTTTTAATAACAAAAAATTTTGAATTGAAGAAAAGGAAAACGAGAGAGAAAATATGATGAGAGAGAAATTATGGTGTATTTGATTTTTGTTTTTTTGATTCGAAAGAAATTGTAGTGTATTTATGGGCGGGAGGAGGAAGCTGCTGGTTTGAGTTGCTGACGTGTAGTTGGGTGGGCTAACCTTTGTGTTCCGGTCCTTCTAGAGTCGATAGACGGACGAGCACGACCTAATTCGTTGAACCCTGATTTTGGGCATACCAAAATCTTTACCACATGAAGACAAAAAAGGTTGTGAAATAGCAAAATCAGATTATCCCTTAACCCAATTTTTTTAATGGCAAATCTGCCCTTTACGATTGGTGTTAGTAATATTGATTAGTGATTAAATATTTTGTTTAGTGATTAAGATTATTTTCAGAATTATAAAAGGTTGTTTAGATGATTTTTTTGATCATGGTTCGGCGAAACATGTTGAGGTTCGGCTCACATCTATGAGCCGAATCTACCAATTGATGAACGGTATGAGCCGAACAACATCCTGAATAGCCCAGAAAAATAATAATTACTGGTTCGGCTTATATTTCGAAAATCGTATGAGCCGAACATCAATTTGTTATTTTTTGGATTAAAATATTGTTATTGGTTCGGCACATATTGAGAATATCGTAATAGCCGAACCTCGTAAATGTGCTACGTTCGGAACATATTATGATTATCGAATACGCCGAACCCCTATGCATCTCTATCTGTGACTATGTTCGGCTTGAAATTTCATGAAATTTTAACCCGAATTGTTCATATACACTTACAGGAAGCTTTTGTGATGAACAATTCGGCTAAAAATGCAACTCAATTTTGAGCCGAACCCAACACTGTAACCGTTATTTAATCGATGAAAAACAACAAATAGGAGATTAGGTTTGTAAAACTTACTTTCTTATCCTTATTTCCGGAGTTGGGGATGCAGTTGGTTCAGTTTCTGGTTCAATTGGTGGTTGATTTTCAGTTTCTACACCTTCATCTTCAATTGGTTCTTCTTCTTCAATTGATGTATTAGAAGACGATTTGGTTTGCCTAGTCCCTAGTTTTCTTTGTACGAGTCATTATGTGGTTGAGTTTAATCGACGATCAAATTTTTACGAATCGACAATTAATCACGATGATGATTTTTTTTCGCAGGAGGGGGAAGAGTTCGGCTAGAGGAGGAAGAAGAAGAAGAAGAGATGTTAAGGGAAACCGATTTTGATTAGAAAACTGATTTTAAATTTTTATATTAAGGGTATATAGGTAATTGAACTACCCATAGGGTACCCCTTATAAGGTCACCCAAGATGGGACTATTGTTTTGTATGCCTTGAAAGATTTTGGTATTCCCAAAATCAGGGTTCAATTCGTTGGGCACCAGGACACTGAAGAAACCCCAAATCAGCAAATGGGTTACCCAGTTTGGCATCATCGCTAGAAGGACCTCCTCTTCCACCACAAGTGATAGCAGCTGATTTAAGCTTAGGCTGAGGAGCCCTAAGAGAAGTTGTTTCAACATAACGCCTTTTTCCATTAGATCGTGATCCTCAGGCTCGAAATCAACGGCTTCTACATCTGTGTTGGCCATTATCACGACTTCTTTTGCTTTCTTCTCCGATCTATTTTTCTATCTACTCAGACAAAGAAACGAGGAGGAGAAAACTTTTACTAGCAGTTTCGGACAGAGATGGTTCTTTTTATAAGTAAACATACTTGGTTCGAATCTGACTCGGCATCTGGTTTGGCCCGAGTCAGACATTAGATGTTTGGACTTTTGAGGTATAATGTAGTCGGATAGAAGTTTGAACCCACATGGATTATGTGACAAATGGAAGTAATAACTTTAAGGTCAGTTCTTATGGGGGTTGGCTAAACCCTCCATTTGCCATGCCAGCTGGCCTGGCAAACTGGCCGCGCCATTATGGTAAAAACATTAAGAGGTCGAGTCTTCACCGAACGGTTGAGACTAGACCAATAGGTTTTATGAAGACCGCCAGCGGTGGAGACTCGACCGCTACAGATCTTCATTAAATCGGTCGGTCTTGTAATCGTCGATTATGAAATGGTGAAGTAACGGCTATTCCCCCACCCCACCCTACGTCTCCCTATAAATCAACCACATTCAATTCAATGTAATCACACCTCATTTTCTCATTAACTCTATCATCTTACTCTTTTGTACCTTTAATCATTTGTTTAATTTTTATTTTCAACTCAATGGATTCTTCTGACGAAGAAGTGCGTATTCATATGGACTGATTTGAAGAACAACAACGAATATTCGTTCAGGCGTTGAAACAAATTGATGATGAGTCAGATGAAGATAAAGATCTAACAAACAACTTGTTGTATCTATATTCATCGGGGCAAATACCTAGGGATCCAGAGCCAAAAGAAGTGTTCACAAGAAGATATACGTACCGGGGTCGGGATGAATGGCACGAGAAGCTGATGCACGATTATTTTTTCCCAACTGTGTGTTCTCTGATGAAAATTTCCAAGGTCGATTCTGCATGCCCCTACATGTGGTGCTAAAGATTATTGGTGAGCTTTGTCAGGTAGTACCTCAATTTAATTATCAGTATGATGCACTGAATATTATGGGTCATAGCCCTGAACAAAAGGTTACTTCGGCCTTAAGGATTCTAGGATATGGCAGACCTCCAGATTCTAATGATGAGACTTCGCATTGGAAAAACAACCGCATACAAGTATTTTTCGTTGTTTTGCAAAATAATGATTAATCATTTTGGTCCAACCTATTTACGAAAACCAACTGATGCAGATGTTAGAGAAATATTAAAGCAAAATCAGGAAAGGGGATTTCCCGGAATGCTGGGTAGTCTTGACTGCATGCACTGTGTATGGACCGGATGCCCTACCTATTGGGTCGGTCAGTATAAGGGTCATTACGCAAAACCAATGGTTATCCTTGAGGCTGCTTCTTATGATTGTTGGATATGGCACGCTTTTTTTGGTCTCCCGGAATCTCAAAACGATATAAATGTATTACATAAATCGCTTTTGTTTGAAGATTTAAAGTATGGAATTTCTCCTCGGGTAAATTTCAGTATCAACGGGAATCAGTACACTCGTGGTTATTATCTTGTAGATGGAATTTATCCAAAATGGTCAACTTTAGTTCAGTGTTACCGCCAGCCACCTGTCGGTGAAATGGGTCGTAGATACTCATATTTCAATAGTAGACAAATGAATATGAGAAAGGATGTGGAACGGGCTTTTGGAATTCTAAAGCGAAAGTTCGAAATAATTTGTGGGCCTTATCGTGGTCTAAGTGCTCGTGAAATGCATAAGACTATGCTGACTTGCATCATTATGCATAACATGGTAATCCAGGAAACTCGTCGTAATAAGAAATGGACTAACCATCAAGACGAATACTTAAGGCCTGAGATTATACCAGCAAGAGGATTACCTGCAAGGAATTATGCACAAATGACCAGTCATATTGAGAACAAAACTCTGTATAACATGTTAAGGGAAGATCTCAAAGCGAATATGTGGGCTGAGTTTGGAAGAGATGGGGGACGAATTGAGTAGTGTTGTTTCATTTGTTGTTGTCTTTTTTGTTTTTGTTTTTTTATGAAATTGTTTAAGTTTCATTTGTTATTCCATTGTTTTGTATGAAGCTGTTTAAGTTTAAATTTTTTAACGGTCATTTAAAGTAGCGGTCTAGACTCAATCGCTAGCGGTCTAGACTCAATCGCCAACATTCCTTTATAAATATACTTTCTGGTTAATTTATGGATGATCCTAGATTCACTGAAGATGAATATTTATATCTTTGTAGAAACTATGTAATATACTACCCGAAGAGAGGTGAGGAACGATGGATGCACGGTTTACCTAGTATGAGTTATTTGGGTAAAATTCATGATGCCTTCTACACAGAGACAGGTAATCCTCATAATCGGGATCGTGCTGCTTTGTTTTTCCGATTCATGACTATCAAAAAATATCTTGTGGATTTTATAGCTACGAAAAGGATTGTCATTCGATATCGTCTTAGAGGTGAGACCACTGCTGAATACAAACTCGAGACGAGTGGCGAAGATGGAAACGAAAAGATTTTGAATACGAAGTGTATTACCAAATTCTTAAAGAGTTTATAATAACTCGTATGGGATGTTAGGCTTAATATTAGTTTTCATGGATGTTGTCAAGTTTAAGTTAAGGTAATGAAAAAACTAGCTTAAGTTTTAATGTAATGAAAAATCTAGTTTAAGTTTTAATGTAATGAAAATACTAGAACAATTTGTAATGAAAAACTAGAAAAATTTCATTCACCATAACTACTACATCTTCATTAAGATTAAAGCAGATATATTAATTAATTAAGTGGCACTACTTCATCGTGGTCTTCATCTTCCTCATCTTCAGCTTGAACTCCAAATTGTTTTTCCAAATTTCTCTTGTTTCGTTTTTCTTCTAACTCCTCTGCTAACCTGTCCATCTCCATCTCCCATACCATATATTGTCTGGGATTTATTGTTGCGTTGTTTGCATTTAGAATCTTATTCTTTTCATAGTCTGAAACAAATTTCTCTTGAGTTTGTCGATGTTTTTTCATCTCCCTAGTCAAGAACTGCCGGTCTACAGCTCTTTGCTTTTCGGAAATCTTCTGAAGCTCTATCAAAGTATCCAAAACACCTTCACTTGGTTCTCCTTCTTGGGCAGCTTTTCTCGCTGCTCTTGTAGCGTTTCTTCCTAATAATTTTCTCTTAATCGCAGCATTGACATTCAAGTTAGAGTTGTTGTTTGTTGTGGTTTCTTGTGAAGAAAATGGATTCTCCGTAGGGGGATGAGATGATTAAGGTGGTTGTGAAGCTGGTGTTGAAGGTGAAGAAGTGTATGGTGAACTTGCAGGTACAATCTGCATGTTTGCTAACACCTCTGAATTATATTTAAGTAACACTTTCAAAATATGATAACAACTTTCATAAGCAAAATTTTTCCCATGTTAATGGTTCCAATCAGTCCGAAACTTTCGTTCAACATCGACAAGACTGCTCGCTCGAGCACGAGTAACTTGCATTAGAGCAGTGACATACAAGGCAACTTGGGCGTTGATTATAACGAAGCGACCAAACAATCCATTTGCATCACGATCATTGATGTTCATAGTTTCTTCATGAAATTTAGCAAATATGTTATCCCATAACTTGGTAGATTGTTGATGGGCACCATCGACACTATCTTGTGTATAAAACACATAGTTTCTGCAAATGCTTTCATCTTCGGCTACGGTAAATTTTGCACCCCTAATCTTCTTAGTTTTATTAGATTGAGACATATTAAAGAAATTATACAAAACGAGTGAATGAAAGAGTTGGATGATGAAATTTGTTTTAGATTAACAAATGTGAAGAGTAGAGAAGAGAATGTATGACTTAAAATGGTAGAGGAATGTGGTATTTATAGGGGGCAGATTTATGGCCGCTGGATCAGATTCTACTTAGCGGTGTAACCTAGACCGGCCGGTCTTATAAGAGTCGCTAGCGGTGTAGTGAACACCTAACGGTGTAGCCTTGACCGAGCGGTCGAGTCTCGACCGCTCGGTAGAAACTTGACCTGGCCTGGCTAAGTGGCAAATTTTCCACTTAGCCAGGCCGGTTTGCCAGCTCCACAGTGGGTGCAAAAACAGCAAACTCTCAAGTTTTCCACAACCATAGGAACCGGCCTCATGACTGGTTAACTAAATGGTTTGAGGAGAAAAATAAAGAAAGTATTGTTATTGAATGGGCTGAATTCCGTAGCATTGTTATTTGGCATGTGTGAAAAGCTAGGCAAGTTTTCAGAAAAGAACAACAAAACAGTGCAGTAAAGGCGATCAAACAATATTGTTAGATACATCAATAGATTTACTACAGTGAATAAATCTGATTACAATATCATGGAATCTCTTTATTATAATCCTATGACTGATAATAGTCTGCAGATAACAATGATTCAAACATAGACTGAAATCCCTTTCTTAAGTTGTAGGATTAATATTACTTTGTCAGTATCTGATCTTATAATGAGTTCAGGAGTTGGACTAAAATTAGTTGACTATGCAGGTAATACAATTGAAGCAAGGGGAACCCTTGGGAACTGCATAACAAGAGAGGAACTAGGGGGGATGGGAGATGATGCAGCTTTTCGGTGGGCAAAAGGGTGGAGTGGACACACTTTTATCTTTCAAAGTGACTCAGAAGCAACCCTCATGCTGATCAGATATGTATTCAAGATCAAAAGAACAAAGATATAAGATCAGTAATGACTTTGGTAGTGCAAACCAAAACTTTAGTAATTTTAAAATCTCAGCCCTCTTTCTTATTAACAAGATAGAGATAATATGGGTTGCAAACATTTCGGCTGTTTGTAATAGATTTTCGATAAAGAATACTTGAAAATGAGAACCACTACTAGGAGATCTTTTAAGCTTCAACTCCGATTACTGTAACAATTATGTAACTTGGTCACTCCCACTTCCTATAGTGGTGAGTGAAGCTCAGTATTAATATATGAGGTTCATCCTCGTTTTTTCTGGAAAAAAAAAGTTATGAAGTAATCTAAGTACCCTTTATCCAAATGATTTTTGTAATGGCTAAATTACCACGTATCCCACAATTTCACTCGGTATCGAATTCAACCTAGGTATTGGTTTCATCAGCAAATTAACATCGATTGTTGCAGTCAGTATTGTCTTCAAACTCAAACCAATACCGACTGCAATCGGTTTCTTATTTTATCCTAACGACGTTAGACACACACCTTTCAAATCTAATACTTTAATTACACGAGAAGAAGATAGATTTAAATATTTCATTTATCTCATAAATCGGGTGGGAAATAAACCCTCCACCTTCTCTCAATTTCTCTCTGTGTTTACCATTAACAAATCAGTTAGAAACAAACCCTCCACTTTATCTCAATCTCTTTGTATCTCTAAGTGTTAACCATTAACAAAATAATCTTTCTCTCCATATATTTAGGGTTTTGTTTTATTTTTCAAAATTTGAAAATCCATTTAGCGTTTGAAATTTGAATACTACCGGCTATCAATCTCATTTTTGTGTATCCGATTTCCATAAACCCTAAAATGAGTAGTCAAGTTATTAATCCACCGAGAAGAAATCATTTGTCTACAAAACGCGGTGGTCCTGGTCTCCCAGCAGATTTTTTGTAATTGTTTAGTTGTGTGGATAGAAGCATTGAAATTTTTTGTCTGATTTAGATTTAGGATTTGAGGGGGATGCCAAATTAAAAACACCCCTTAACCAAAATACAACCTTATATAACTATGAGTATCCCCCAATTTGTGAGAGTATCCCCCAATTATCCTTCTAGATAGTATAACTAATCAGATGGAGCAACAACAACGTGACTTCTAGTGGGGTAAAAATCGTCATGGAGGTGTATATCTAATTCAATGGAAACAGATATGTTCCTATAAAAGTCAGGGGGATCAGGTTTTAAAAACCTGAAAACATTCAATATTGCTCTTTTGGCTGAAGAATCTTGGAATTTGATCCATGCTTCTGACGCTTTGTGGTTTAAAATTCTTAAATGCAAATATTTTAAGAACTGTCATCCCTTTCATTATCAAAAAAACATAAAGATTGTTCATTTGTTTGGAGAAGCATTTGTCATGGTTTAAATTTCCTTGGGGGATAATTGCATTTGGGATATTAGAAATGCTAACAATGTATGTGCTTTTATTGACTCTTGGATTTTTAATTCTTCTTATCCCCTTTGTATCCAGGAACCAAACCAAACTATAAGGTTAGCATATTCATAGATCAGGACACTAAACAATGGAATATGAAACTTTTAAAAGCTTTCTATACCAATGACAACGTGACCAAAATCCGTAGCACCATAATCCCTATCACCGGCGAAGACAAGTTAGTGTGGCCTTATACCAGGAATGGTTTTCTTTCTGTTAAATCTTGTTATAGACATTTGACTACCCAGACTACCACCCATAACCAGGTTCAGAATGTTGATTATAGCTATCTATAACTCATATGGAAGTTAGATGTCATACCTACAAGTCCAACTGTTCATTTGGAAATGTTACCAAAATATTCTTCCTACTAAATCTAGGCTTGCACCTTACCATTCAAACAACAATGATTATTATAGCATGTGTGATAGTAACTCACGGGAAACAGTGGAACTCTTGATTTTTCATTGTCCTTTTGCTATGGTTGTTTGGTCTTCTCTTCCATGGAGTCAACACATCATGCATGACTTAAATAGTGATATTCCTTTTAAGGATTTACAAGGAAGTATATTACTAATAAGAATCTTAGTGATCATTTTGGTTCCATCTTCACCAGTGTTTGGTGCATTTGGCGAGACAGGTATTACAAAGTCTTCCAAGACAAAAGTCAGAATCATTTATCGACATATAGATTGGCTATGCAAAAGGCTAATGACTTGAATAGCATTTTCCATAACACTAGCCGTAACCTAGCTGTTGTTGTCTCTGCTACCCATATTGGTCAACAACTAAACTTCCAGGAACTACCAGATTGTAGATTGTTTTATTGTGATGCTAGTTATGCTGAAAACAGTTTCTCATCGGGTATTGGTACTGTAATTACAGATATCGCGGGGGCGTACGTAGGATGCAAGATGGTTCCGGGTACTGCTAGAAGTGTGGAAGAAGCGGAGAGCATGGCGGTGTTGGAAGCTATCCAGTGGGCTAGGAGGATGCAGATAAACAATGTTAACATTTATAGTGATACCCGGACCATCATCATATTGTATTCACAAAATAAAAAATAAAAAACTTTTTGGTTTAGCAACTCTATTTTAGATAACAACACTTTCCTTCTAAATAATTTTCAGTTTATTAGGATCAATTACGTTAACCGAAGGTTTTATTCAATGGCTCATGATGTGGCTAAGTATTGTAGGAAGAACAATTTGACTGGTGAATGGTTGGATAATTACTCCCCTTCATCAGCCTACCTATGTAACTCTACAAATCAATAAAATTACTTTTTTCTAACAAAAAAAATAAATAAATTACTATTAAGTTCACTAATATTAAGAAAAATATGTTGACATCTCGGTGACCGATCAACAAGGCAAGAGTCTTTAGCGGGGAAAAAGAAAAGTCATACAATTTCCTATAAAATACAACAATATATATAAGCAAAAATCGTTTCGGGTTTAAAAAAAAGTCAACTCTGTCGATCATGTGATTAGTTTTCGTTTTCTAGTTAATATATTTCTCCATTTAACACGACTTAAATATAAATAAATTTATAAAATTTGATTATTCGATAATTTTTAATTTATATATAACAAATCATATTTAGGTGTGATGAGTCGGATTATGAGAGTTAGAAAAAAAAACACTAAATCTAACTTAATATTGGTAATTCAACTCTATAGATTAATGGTTTGCACTCGATGGATGACTTGACCCTTCTCATTAGAGGGAGAGCAAAATTATAGATGACTCGCTGATTAAGACTGGTTTAACTATTATTATTAAAACCACCAAAATTTCCCTTATCACCATTTGTAAGGTTTCTTGTGAGCATGATCGATAACCACATCCTTAAACACAGTCACACTACAAATCTAAAATTGTAACCTAACCCCGAAAATCCCAAATTGTCCGAACAAACCCTCATTTTCTAAACGTAACTATGGAACATGGATGATATGGGGTTTTGTAGATTTGCATATGGTGATTTTTACCAGTAGTCATCTAGGTAATTGTTTTCGTATTGGTTTTCCTAGTTGTTGTTTTTTTCATTTTATTCTTTTTTAATTTTGACACAATCAATAGGGCTTAAGGGACCTAGCCCATTGAAAAACCAAAATAAGAAAAACCTCCACCCCATCCAGAGGTAAAAAAGCTAAAGCCCATAGTACATCTTCTGATTTCTGTCATCCCCAATGATATTTTCAAATTTATCACCCAAACTATGTTAATCCAACACCTCATAACCAGAAGGGGGATAAGTGCATGCTAGCTAGATCCCCGCCCTCTTAGTCTCGCGATAAATGTGTTCCACCTTTATCCATTCAAATTACTTCCTAAGCTTAAAAATATATCTCCAAATGTAAATGACATCCCAGGAAGGGTCAGGATTTTCACTATTTAGAAGGACCACTGCATTCATAGAGTCCAATCCCAACTTAGATCTTCTAAATCCATTTGCTATAACAACCATAAGCCCAATCTCAACCCCTTTTAACTCATGACCCATCACAGAGATAGCTATGCAAGAACCAGACATAGTTACCGAACAGACTCCCACAACATTTCTAATGATAGCTTCAAAACCCCCTAAACCATCTCCCAAAAAGCCGTCAGAGTTAAGCATAACTTCACCCTCTTCAGGTCTCTTCCACCTGTTAGAGCATTGCTCGGTTGAACCCACCAAGCGTTGGTATGTCAAGTTTGGTTGTCATATTTTAGTGAATCAAAACTCATGTTAAGAGTCGCTTGATTATGTACTAGAGTTAAACTTCGTATAGGTTAGCTTGAAAGCATTAGGATATGAGACATTACAAGTATTGCGAAGTCTTGAATATGTGAAGAAGCAAGGAGCTACAACGACAACAATCATCCTTCCACTTGAGCTTAGTGATATTTGACTTGAACTGTTTCATTCCCTAACGTATCTTTCAAGTCGCGCATATTGAAAACATAACTGCGAAGCATATATGAACTCTAGATAGACATAATATTAAGGAATACAATACGAGTTTTACTGCTTAACCATTAAACATTGTAGATAAGACATCGCCATAATCATTTGAATGCTATTGTGATTATGTATGTGTATGAGGTGAGGATTTCATCATAGGGAACAATGTTTACATGTGTGTTAAGGAAGTAAGTTCATAAACTTGTTTGTGAACCGAAAATGAAGTTTCCTGGAGTTATTGGTTTTGTTATTCATTGCATATCTTATGAACAACCAATATGTGTGATAGAGTATAACCGCTCACAATTTGTTGCGTTCTTGGTAGAACTATTCACAAAATCCTCACTTTTGTATTAGTGTAACTTTTATTAGTAAAAAAAATCTTAAGTAACCACCTGTGGTATGATCAGATTATGTCTGCCTTGGGGAAAGGGAACCGATCCTAGTAAGGGGAAGGGAACCGATCCTTGTAAGGGAAAGGGAACCGATCCTAGTAAGGGAAAGGGAACCGATCCTTGTAAGGGGTGCAGTACATCAAGGGGAACCGATCCTTGTATGGGGTGCAGCAAGGTTTATAGCAGAAAGAGGAACCGATCCTATGGACATGTGCAACACGTATAAGTTAGATACCATATTTATGTGGGGAACCGATCCTAGTACCTAGTCAACCGAATCTTTGGGAAGCTAATGTGACTATGCGTAGTACTCACATGGAGGTAGAACCGAAACTTGTTTTGGTAGAACCGTAAACCCATGATTGTGATTGAATGTTGGTTTGATCAATCATATAGATCTTGAAAGTCAGATGAACCAATTCTAAACTTGTTTGGAAGTGTGGAAAATCGGTTTCAAGGTTGTAAGTGTGAAAGAGAACTTACAAAGTAAAGATGTCGACAAACTTTGAACATGTGCTGTGAATGTTTATTTCTATAATTGTTCAAAGATATTCCTTAACGGCCAAGGGAAGAGAATCCCAGGATCGAAACATAAGTAAGTTAAGAATCTTTTAATTAAGGTTATTAATTTCACTTTGTAGGGAAAATACATAATTAGTAATGTGCATTTACTAATTAGATTTTCGAGAGATTTCGATTGTTATTTTTGGACAGAGCATTTCCAGGAATTATGAAAACCGAATCTGTGCTTTTATGAGTATCTTGAGAATATTTTCGGTTTTGAAAATTCCTTGGTGTCCAAACTTCCTTTTCTATAAATACACGAAGTTTTCCTTTCTAGCAAACTAATCCTTCGTAACAACAGACTTCCTCTTTTGTCTTTGTTACTGGTGTAGCCGCCTATCGGAGAGGAGAGTAATCTAATTAGGTGAAATCTCTTACGGCCGCTCGTTTTAAAGTCTTCTTTGGGATTGAGAAGCTCTAGCGCGACCCGTTGGTGGGAAACTAGATAATTGCGGTTTATCTTTGTTTTCGATTGATCTGATTGACTAATGGTGGTTGATATCTGATTGCACCTAGTTGTTTATTCTTGAGAATCTTCTCGTCTGATATAAGATTCACTCAAACTAGCTCAGAGTTTCAACAGGGATCTTTAGACTGTTGTTAGTTCTAAAGACGATCTTATGATAATCCATTGTTAACAGACTCCGTTCTGTGCGTGATTGATCACAAGAGATACAAGTGATCGTATGCAGGTTTTTATTGAAGATTTAATAAGATTTGAAGACAAAGAAGATATTGAAGATCTGACTTGGGTTTTATAATCTTTGGTATGCACAATACTTGTTTGGGTAAAAGAGGATCCAATTAATAATCGGTTTATCCTTGTGGTAGATTGGACTGATTAATTGAGTAGATCGGCATCAACACGGTTCTTCGGATTAAATTGTTGGCTTAATCTTAATCGATTACCTTTAGGTAATTGAACATAAGATAGATCTAAACTCGACGAAGGAGTTTATGTTAAGGTAAACGGAAGAGCCTTTGTCCGACTCATATCACTTGGTTGAATAGAGTTGATACCAAACAGATTTCTTGTTCCTTTATTGTTTGGAATATGAACCAAAGGGATTGTTCCAAGTACGTGACTTATTCATAAGTCGGAGGCGTGGGAATACAGACGGAACTGGGTGAACTATAGGGTTAGTTACTTGATCTCAACTACACGAAGTTAAGTGTAATTTTGTGTAGCGGCTTAATGGTAGGCATTTAAAGATGTGAAAATAAGACAATAAATGGATGCCTACAGTGATACCTGCAAGTGCACAGGGTCAGTTGTAGCTTGTGTGCAAGAACAGGGTCATTCCACAGGGACTTGGGGTGTTATGAAGTTTTCCTAGCTAAGCTATATGCAAGGCAGTGACAATGAGGGATAGGCCAAGGCAGTGAGCAAGGCAAAGCAATAAGGCAGAACAGTTAAGAACCAAGGCTGTAAGCCAAGGGCAGGGGGAGTTTGTGCACTGATTTCAGTGCACAACAAGCTGTAAATTGAACAAAAACTAAACAAAGCAGCAAGGAAAATTTAACTAAGCAATAAGAAAAACAGATTCGGAGTTGCAAGTGACTGTGAAAACAAATTGTGGGTTAAGCTAAGGCTTTGAATCCACCCTTGTGACCTATCCAGATAATGTAATTCTAGGTTGAATTCCTAATGGAACTAAGTGACAGCTAAGGTCAACTTATGATCCTAAGCATACAAATGGAATGGAAAGAAAATTAGCTTGCTCAACTAATGTGCTCCTAGCATTGACTGTCTTTTGACAGTACAATCAATCACAAGCACACAGATGAGCACTAATTTCTCCCATTGCTCAATCAAAACAATGCACTAAGGCTCTAACCTAGCATTCCACTATCATACAGTGCACTGAGGTTTCATCTAAACCTCAGCTGCAACAATTTATCTCATGCTCAACATATAAACAACATTAACATTCATCACATATGATAATAAGAGAAAATTCAAACAAAACATGACTGAAAATTTACAAAACAAATGAACCAACAGTTGAGGAACTGGCTAGTCCAGTCCTCTTGGGTGAAGCTCTGGCTAATCCAGGCATCCCCTTCATCCTCTACACCATGAGATATTTATACTTCAAAAGCCCCAATAATTTACAAACCCTAAAATTAAAATTAGGTATTTTCAATTCCGAAATTGCTCACCAAATCCGCTGAATTGGTGGTGACCCATGCCTTTTCTCTTCTCTCTCGATCCTTCTCTGCCCTCAATTTCAATCTATAGCCTCATCTATTTCATCAACTCTTCACGCCTAGGGTTCCAGCGAGAAAAAGGGGTGATGGGATGATGTAATAGATGGCTAGAGAGTAGGGGGATGTATAGGTGATTGAGACAGAGGAGTTGGTGGTAGAGATGGTGGTGACAGGAGCGATGGATGATGGAGTTGCAGTCGGGAAAGGTGGTAGCAGGTCGGGAGAAAGAAGAAGAAAGAAGGAGGAGAAATGATTTGGGTTAGGGTTCTCTCTTTTGGGGTATAGGGTAATTAATGTTTGGGTGTGAGGCAGTTTCATCAAATTTCGATGTCTTGCGATGCTTAGCCGTGGGGTGTGGAGATGAAGATTGATCTAACGGCTAATAGTGAAGAGGCTGGCAGCGACCGTTGGATGCATATATACAACGAAACTAACGGCGCCAGATGGAGTTAGGTGTTGTAGTGTTAGACAGGAGCTTCCGATTTCGATGAACGACGATGAAGCGACCATTGGATGATGAGATGGATCCAATCCGACGGCTGAAGATGGAGGCGGGTTTGGATATAGGAAATGGGTTTGGGTGAGGGTTTTGGGCCTTGGGTATGCCAAGCCCATATCTTCTTTAAGAACAATTCTTCCTTCTTGAGCCCATTCCTAGCTTTTTGGACTTGTGCGCACCATTCTTTGCGGCTTCCTTGCGTAATTTCTCCCGGCTTTTCACTACTTTTCTGCTCTTTTCGCTCCGCTATTCATCCAAACTTTATTTATTACCTAAAAATGCAAAATTAATTAATAAAAATATTTATTCTTGAAAACAATGAAAATACAGAATATGGGATAAAATGTAGAATTAATGCACAAAAGATGAGTTAAATGCCAAGAAAAATATATAGAAATATGCACTTTTTAGCACTCATCAAATACCCCCAAACCTGAATTTTACTTGTCCTCAAGTAAAACAAAACTAAGGAAATCCTACCTATACCACTGTCGCTGGTCTCTCGAATGCATTTAGCGTATGCACTAAGCCTTTTAAACCACTAAGTGTCCCTAGTGGACGAGTGAAGTCTCGTGAAGGTTTGCTTAGAACGTACCTACAAAGTTCTAGGTCAAAATATAAGCTCAGATTCCATCAAATGTGACATGTGCAAGTCAGTTTAAGCTCACAGCAAAATGGAGATGTCAATCTAGCTATCAAAGGCACAATCCTAGCACTGATAACAACAAAGACACGTGATAAGAGTGTAAAGTGTATCTACACATGTTTCTAGAATGACCTGAAGTTATGACTACTAATCACCAAGAGATAGTTTTTAGGCTAAGAACCGAATTCTAAGCCAAGCTAGCTGTCCGGCTTTACGAGAATTGTGAATGTTCACCCAATGAGTTGGTGATATTTCAGTTTACCCGCGTTATACATCGATGGCTGCACCCTCCTTGCTTATTACAAGACTATTTACAACAAAAAGATGACTCTTTACATGACTCTTATTTACATTGATTACTCTCTTTTATTTTTGGAACAAGAGAGAATATTGTCTTTAACATGACAAAACATAGAATAAATAAATACTTGAAATTTTTTATTTTTTTATTTTTTTTTTTTTTTGTAAGAAATAACTTTGATCTTTACAACATAGTGACACTTTTGATACATGAACAAAAAGAAAAACATAATTACATGACTCTTAGCAAGAGGTGGCCCTTATCGAATGCATCCGGTCAAATTCTATGGTTGCTTTTCTTAACGTATCCTCCAACTTCTATCCCAGCCAACCAAAAGACAAGCTAGTCAAGTCTCATTCAGTATTCTAAAGTGATTGCAATCTAACTTCCTATCAAACACCTTGAAGATCGAGGCTATACATGTATTGGTAGATCGTGCGCGTGCAAGTTTCTTATCAAAGTGAATTGTGCTAGAATCAGGGTGCCTAAATATCTAGACTAAGACTCCTAAAAATTACATATTTGCACAAGAGTCAACATTTCAAGGTAAATGAGCTCCATTTTTATGTTTTTATTTTTTTAATTTTTTTGGAATTTTTCAATTTTTTCAAAAAGAGGAGTTCTGTTTTCAATTATGGCATATTATCAAAGTATCTACTTACCCCCAAACCTAAACTAAACATTGTCCTCAATGTTTCAAAATATGAACAAAATTATAATACAACATATGAAGAGGATCATGTTGAGTAGAGAAAAAGGAAAGAGAATACCCGATTTCGGCGAAAGCAAGATTAGAACTCCGTTATTCAGGCAAAATCCAACATACTCACGAGATCATATTGGATTAGCAAATATATACAAAAGGAAAAATGATTATAAAATTTTATCTACGGATTATATACAAAAATTCACCATATACATACATCTAAAGAGTTGAGGATCAACCCAAAAGACAAAGTGTAGAGGTTTCAACAGCTTCACACAATAATAATATGATAGGCATGCAAGTGAAGCTGTGAAACAAAATGAGCTACCCCCAAACCTGGATTTTTCAACAGATAAAATTTTGGATTCAAAATCTCGCAGTTTTTGGGGTTCATCATGCACAAGGTCTAATTCGAAATGAACTTTGCTAGGGACGGGTACACATGCTAATTCCAACTGTGGTTCCTCAAAGATATTATACTTAGATGCAAAATAGTCCAAAAGGACTTGGGAAGCACACAGTTCTAAACCTAGATTAGGGACTCTCAGAAAAATTGGTTTGACAATATGGGTACAAACCAACTCTAGGTTGGGTGGAAGGGTATCAGATTGTGACTTAGGCAAGAAAGTGACATCTAAGTGTCTCACATGCATGAGATCAAGAGAATCAGTATTATCAGTCACATCAGCATTATCTAAGTCACATTCAAGATGTGTAGCATGCTCATCATCACAAAAAATTTGCACAAGTCCTAATTCAGAATCGTGGTTATCCGATATATTCAAATTATCATCAACAGAAGCAATATATTGTGGCTTAAGTATGGAATCAGACACATCAACTATGTTTTCATGCATAGGATCATTAGTGTCAACAGAAGATTTACCTAAGTCATGCTCTTCACAGGATAATTGCACAATATCAAAATCAGTATCAACATCACATGCATATGGAATATTAGAAGAAATATCATTCATGAAGGTCGGGGCAGAAAAGCCTATTGTATTTGAAACCAAAGGTTCCACAACATTTTCAGCATAGACATGTTCTTCTAACATAACATTATCATTATCATCATCATAGTAATATGCATACTTGTCCCTATTAGCAGTTGTGGTGTTATTAGTCAACTCGTGTTCCTCTAGATTAGGTTCATATTCAATATCATACACATGAGAAGGACTAGACATGCTATTTCCAAAGTTCAATTCATTACCACCTATATCATGTGACAGTGTCTCAGTTTCCCTAATGGATTCCCAGTGACGGGTTTTCTCTGCAATCTCAGTTAAAAATTTCCATGCATCATCCACAGTTTTATCAAGAAATTCACCATTACACATACACTCAACCATGGCTCGAGATTTAAAGTCTAGTCCCTCATAGAGGATAGCGACAAGTCTCCACTTCTCAAATCCATGGTGTGGACATTCGCTCAACAAATCATTAAAACGTTCAAAATAGTCAAAAACAGTTTCCTCATCCAATTGGACAAAACAATTGATACTTTGACGAATAGCGATGGTCCTATGATGTGGAAAGAATTTTTTGAAAAATAGATCTGTGAGTTGGTCCCAAGTGTTGATTGATTGTGGTCTCAAACCATAAAACCATGTTTTGGCCCTTTCCTTTAGAGAAAATGTAAACAAACGCAATTTCAAAGAGTCTTCGGACATATGATCAGGTTGCATAGTCCGACAAATTTGTTCAAACTCTCTTACATGAGTATAGGGGTTCTCAGAATCGAACCCTCGAAATAAAGGAAGTATTTGTATCATGCTTGCATTTATTTTAAAAGGGTTATTGGTTTGAGGTAAGACAATACATGATAATGGAATTTTTATTGTGGGATACATGTATTCATGGAGAGCACTAGGTTGGCCCATATTGAAAAGACACAAAGCCCACTATTTGGTTTTAAAGGGTTTTCAAAAATTTGGTTTTTTATGGGAGAATTTTGGTTTTTTATGGGTTTTGAAAACTTTGGTTTTTATGGGATTAAAAATTTGGTTTTCGAAATTAGGAGCAATTTTTTTTTTTTTGTGTTGGGTTTTGAAGCCCAAATTTTAGTTTAAAAGAAACTACAAGCCTAACAAACAACTAAATTACAAGCCCAAATAAAGAAAGAAATAAAAATAAAACTAATTATTACAAACCCACAAAAAAAGAAAATAAAAATAAAACTAAAATTATTACAATCCCAAATAAAGAAAGAAATAAAATTAAAATTAAAAAAATTATTACAAGCCCACAGATTAAAAATGGAAGCCCACAGGTTGGGTTCTCTTAATGGGTTTATGCTTACCTTTGAAGCACAGCCCAGCTGTTCAGTTTGGTTGCAAAATCCCAGTTGGGCTTTGGATCATCCTAAGCTTTGGCTTCAACACTCAAGGCCCAGTTGGGCTTTGGTCTTTCTTCTCCTTCAGCAGCTTACAGCCCAGTTGGGCTTGGTTCAAATCAGTTCACTTCACAAGCCCAGTTGGACTTTATCTTACACCAGCTGCAGCAGCTTCAGCAGAGATTGCAGCAGACTTGGCCTGGCACCAGCAGGAGCACCACAGCAGCACAAGTTCTAGCAACAATAGTGCAGCACCAGATCCACAGCAGCAGCACCACAAGTTCAGAGGCACCACAAGGCACAGAGCAGGACTTTAGGCAGCAGTTCTGGCACCAGCAGCAGCAACACCAGGTTCAAGGAAGAACCAGCAACAAAGGTGCAAATGGGCTGCAGTTCACAGCAGTTCACAGCAAGAAATGCAAAAAAAAATGCTTATACTAAGATGCAGATGATTACACTAATATGCAGATGCTTACAAGAACTACACAGCAGGTATGAGTATGCAAAGAACAGCAAGAAAAACTTCAAAAACACGGCATCCAAGTCCCCGGCAGCGGCGCCAAAAACTTGGTAGGCATTTAAAGATGTGAAAATAAGACAATAAATGGATGCCTACAGTGATACCTGCAAGTGCACAGGGTCAGTTGTAGCTTGTGTGCAAGAACAGGGTCATTCCACAGGGACTTGTGGTGTTATGAAGTTTTCCTAGCTAAGCTATATGCAAGGCAGTGACAATGAGGGATAGGCCAAGGCAGTGAGCAAGGCAAAGCAATAAGGCAGAACAGTTAAGAACCAAGGCTGTAAGCCAAGGGCAGGGGGGAGTTTGTGCACTGATTTCAGTGCACAGCAAGCTGTAAATTGCACAAAAACTAAACAAAGCAGCAAGGAAAATTTAACTAAGCAATAAGAAAAACAGATTCGGAGTTGCAAGTGACTGTGAAAACAAATTGTGGGTTAAGCTAAGGCTTTGAATCCACCCTTGTGACCTATCCAGATAATGTAATTCTAGGTTGAATTCCTAATGGAACTAAGTGACAGCTAAGGTCAACTTATGATCCTAAGCATACAAATGGAATGGAAAGAAAATTAGCTTGCTCAACTAATGTGCTCCTAGCATTGACTGTCTTTTGACAGTACAATCAATCACAAGCACACAGATGAGCACTAATTTCTCCCATTGCTCAATCAAAACAATGCACTAAGGCTCTAACCTAGCATTCCACTATCATACAGTGCACTGAGGTTTCATCTAAACCTCAGCTGCAACAATTTAGCTCATGCTCAACATATAAACAACATTAACATTCATCACATATGATAATAAGAGCAAATTCAAACAAAACATGACTGAAAATTTACAAAACAAATGAACCAACAGTTGAGGAACTGGCTAGTCCAATCCTCTTGGGTGAAGCTCTGGCTAATCCAGGCATCCCCTTCATCCTCTACACCATGAGATATTTATACTTCAAAAGCCCCAATAATTTACAAACCCTAAAATTAAAATTAGGTATTTTCAATTCCGAAATTGCTCACCAAATCCGCTGAATTGGTGGTGACCCATGCCTTTTCTCTCCTCTCTCGATCCTTCTCTGCCCTCAATTTCAATCTATAGCCTCATCTATTTCATCAACTCTTCACGCCTAGGGTTCCAGCGAGAAAAAGGGGTGATGGGCTGATGTAATAGATGGCTAGAGAGTAGGGGGATGTATAGGTGATTGAGACAGAGGAGTTGGTGGTAGAGATGGTGGTGACAGGAGCGATGGATGATGGAGTTGCAGTCGGGAAAGGTGGTAGCAGGTCGGGAGAAAGAAGAAGAAAGAAGGAGGAGAAATGATTTGGGTTAGGGTTCTCTCTTTTGGGGTATAGGGTAATTAATGTTTGGGTGTGAGGCAGTTTCATCAAATTTCGATGTCTTGCGATGCTTAGCCGTGGGGTGTGGAGATGAAGATTGATCTAACGGCTAAAAGTGAAGAGGCTGGCAGCGACCGTTGGATGCATATATACAACGAAACTAACGGCGCCAGATGGAGTTAGGTGCTGTAGTGTTAGACAGGAGCTTCCGATTTCGATGAACGACGATGAAGCGACCATTGGATGATGAGATGGATCCAATCCGACGGCTGAAGATGGAGGCGGGTTTGGATATAGGAAATGGGTTTGGGTGAGGGTTTTGGGCCTTGGGTATGCCAAGCCCATATCTTCTTTAAGAACAATTCTTCCTTCTTGAGCCCATTCCTAGCTTTTTGGACTTGTGCGCACCATTCTTTGCGGCTTCCTTGCGTAATTTCTCCCGGCTTTTCACTACTTTTCTGCTCTTTTCGCTCCGCTATTCATCCAAACTTTATTTATTACCTAAAAATGCAAAATTAATTAATAAAAATATTTATTCTTGAAAACAATGAAAATACAGAATATGGGATAAAATGTAGAATTAATGCACAAAAGATGAGTTAAATGCCAAGAAAAATATATAGAAATATGCACTTTTTAGCACTCATCACTTAATCCTGAGAGTATAAAATTCTGGACTAGGTCCCGGGGTTTTTCTGCATTTGCGGTTTCCTCGTTAAAAAAATCTTGCTGTATCATTTACTTTTATTTTCCGCATTATAATTGTTTTATTATAACTAAAGTAAATTACACAAATGTTAATTCCTATTTACTTGATAAGCAATCCTATTGTGTTTGGCTAAGTCCGAACCTTTACATCAAGTAAACATACTTTGTTGGTGTATTGTCTCGATCTCGTATCCATAGACGATCACACGAAGTGTGAACCGATTAGTTGTATTGTCTCGACTCAGTCCATAGACAATCACTTTCGGAGAAAGGACTTATAGGTAGGAAAATTTTTAGCTTGAGGTATATTTGGGTACCCTCGCCTTTTCAATTGGTATCAGAGCAGGCAAACACGAAAAGATCTAACAATCTGTGTTTGGTGCGATCCAACCTATAAGAATTGAATCTAATGAATGATTCAGTTAACATAAAGCAAGACATTAAGAGTTCTGAATTAACACTTGATGATGGCATCTACGAATCAATATCTGCAGATATCATCACTAGAGATTCTACTAGACAAGTTAATCTTGTTAATAATGTAGAAACCGATAACGACTGGAAAATACATCTACAAGAAAGATTAGATGAAATTTCCGATGATGATGACTCAGATTTTGAACAAGAAGTAGAAGAGGATATCTCAGAATACTCTGAACTGCTGGAACCTTTGAAAAATGAAAAACTGAGAACTTCGGATGTACTTGGTTTTATAACTCCTATTTGTCGTGAGAACAAGAAGTTGAAGAAGGTTTTTCAAGGATATTATATTGGTTTCCAAAACTGTAATTATCTTCTTAAAGAACGTAAAAATGATCTAAATTCTAAGAAATTAGAATGTGAAAATCTTCGAAGAGAACTGTTTTTGTCCGAAAATAAACGTGTTGAATCGGAAGCAATGTTTAATTCTCGACAAGTACAGGGTCTTGAAGAAAAAGCCAGTGCTAGTCTCTCTCAAAAAAAATTGTTAGAGAAAGAGTATGATGTTGCTCTTAAAAAAATTCACTTGTTGGAAGAGAAACTTGTTGAATCTGATGCAAGGATTAACTCTCAACAAAAGAGTTTTGAAGAAAAAGAAGGTGTATATCTCTCACGAGAAAAATGCCTTGAGGCTGATCTAGCCAGTGCTCTTGATAAAATCAAGATGTTGGAAGAAGAAAATTTGGACCTTAAAAAGTTCAATGCTAGCTCAAACAATTTAACCTCAATGTTAGAAGCAAGTAGAAATCATCGTGATACACGAGGATTGGGCTATAAGAGAATAGATGTTTCAAATATTAGCAAAGATGTAAAATTTGTTAAAGCTACAAATGCTTCTCAATCAGAGGTTTCCACTGATGACAAAGATGCTCATATTTCTTGTAAAGAAGGGAAGTCTGTCAAGAAGGCAACAACGTTGAACAAGGATAAGAAAAATAAGAAGAAAACTCGTCAAGCTACAATGCAAGAGGATCCACAAAAAGGTAACATTAAAACTCATACTTCGTATATTTATACTAATCATTGTTATTATTGTGGTAATACAGGACACCTTCAATGGGGATGCAAAGTTCGTAAGATGCAAGATGCACTTTCTTTTGTATCAAATGAATTGGCTAAGTTTGCTCCTCATAAGAACTCAGATCGTTATTGTCCTAAGTTTAGGCAAAAAAATTATTATGATGATAGTTTTGCATATCACTCGACAAGGTAATCTCATAAAATACCCAATTATAGAAAGAGAGATGACGTTTCAAATGCAAGACAAGATCTGATGTTCCAGATTGGATAAAGGATGTTTCGCAAAATATTCAAAAGGACAATGATCCTAATGGTATTGTGCAGGAGAAAGCTGCTCCTGCGAAACCCAACTCTAAATGGGTCCCTAAGTCCTCCACAGCCAAGAAGGGACCAAAATTTAGTCACAAGAATGACTCTCAGTTGTTAATTGTTGGTGACAATAATTACAAGAGTCTTCTTGAAAGACTAAAAAAAGACATTATGTCTGAAATCTCTTGTACTAGTAAAGGTTGTGATAATGACACTCTTCATCACAAGTCAAAGAAGAAAAACAAGAGATGGAACAAGAGAAAACAAACCAAACAAGAGGTCAAGAATGATGATTCGGTGTTAGTCACTTGTGACGAACAAGACAAGGATCAACTTAACACAACCTGGTTGTGTTAGAATATGCATGCTCACCTTAGTGCTCAATCTTTTTAAAGGTGAGGAAGCACATGAAAAACTGAGCACATGATCTCTCGATTATTATATGACTAATTAACATCTTTAGGGAGATTTATCTTCTGTACTCATACCTTATCTATCTTTATTTTGGGTTTTGATAGAAACGGTAATTTTTAGTTGAGATGTTGATATATACTGATCATATATGTGTAGCTCTTGCTTTTGTGGTCAAAAAGAGCCAAAAATCACTAAGTTCGGACATCGTATGCAAAAGTTATATCGAAAACAGTTGAGTGTTGTGATCTGTCACAGGTACCCTCATTGGAACCGATCCTAGTACCCTCATGGGAAACGATCCTAGTGCCATGTCATGGAAGGGAACCGATCCTAGTGAGAGGTCCCCTTACGAAGAAGTGTAAAACTGTTTTGCCCATAACTTCTTCGTCTGAAGTCGTAATGACCTCATTCTTTTTGCGTTGTTTTGATAATTCAATTTCCTACAAGATTGAGGTAATTGAAATACTTGATTTTATGTTGAATATTTATGGTGTACTGCAAAGTGATTTATGGGATGTTTGTTTTCGGTTTTACTACCTTAATATTCGATCTCATATATTATGAACCCTCATGGTTTGGGTGACTTTTTGATTTAACGGGATTAAGTTCTAGCCCTAGTAGGTAGGATTTATCAAAGGATTATGAGGGGTTCTAATAGAAACAGTATGTGAAAAAGTCGCAGTATGTTGAATCGGTTTTGGTTTAGCATAAAAGCATATGTGTTTCGAAGGTTTTCAACTTTTGCTTGCAATTGTTAAAACCGGTTTTCAACCTTTCTCTGGTAAAGGTTGAGGTGTGTTGTTATTCTTTTGTTTATGCATAAGGATGACAACATGGTGATATTTCGATATCAATTCTCCCTGGACGAAAATGCTATCATATTGGAGAAGTGGATGCGAAATTTGAGGTAACAATCTTGTTAGTTAATTGTTTTCCTGTTTAAGAAAATCCTGAGTTTATATTATATATATTTGTTTCTTTTGCTTTACAAAATTTCGGTACAATTGACGTTTGTGTGATTCAATTGGTTCCGGTGAAGAAAAACTATCGTTATCTTGCTTTTGTATAATTTCAATGGTTTAGGCTTACAAAATTATGGTGCAATTGCGGTGCTTTTAATGTCTATGTTGTTTCAATTTCTTCCGGTTGAGGTGAATAATTATGCAAGTTGATTTATGTTGGTTTGTATGAATTATTTATTGCTTAACTAAATAATTTGTGTACGGGATGAGTTGTTTAGTCCAATTCGATTCCGGATAAGAAACTAAGTTAATTCTGATCTTAGTTTGTCTTATCGAAGTGAGGTTTCGGTTATTCAAGTCTAATTGAATGCCTAAACAAGGAAATGCTAGTTAACTAACCTAGTATTTGGTTTGTTTAAAATTGGAAGGTCTAAGTTTATGGATAATTAGAACCTGATGAGAAAAATGTATTCTATCTTTATTTTGGTCTTGTCGAATTAAACGGTTGTTTTCGAACAATCGAGCAAAGGAACTAATGTGATTAGTTGTTTTTGGTTTGCTAAACTAAATGGGAAAAATTGTTTCGGACAATTGTTTCCTTGGTAACATATCAAAATAAGACTACTTGTAGTTTCGGTTTTGATATCGGTTATCAGAACATGATATGTGGAACCCTCGTGCTTAACTCTACAGGTTTGCAAGTCTATTATGAGATTTGTAAGATTCTTTTCGTGTTGTCCTTTATTTTTTTTCATTTTTTTGTCATTTTTGTGATAAAAAGGAGGAGAAATATATGGAGTAAACGAGTAATACTATAATTGATTTTATATTAATTGGTATCTCTAAGGAGAAGAACATTGGTACTTGAATGTTTTATATAGCAAAAGAGTGAAAGCACAGACTAAGGGGGAGTAACATGTCATATGAATTGGTATAACAAAGCCTGCGGTTTAACAAAGCTAATACTCTTTTTCTTTGTTATTATAATGTCAACAGCGGCATTTTCAAGTATTGAATGTAAGCAGTTTTACTGTGCTGTTGAATCGGGAATCAAGCGGAGTGTAATGAATTCTTGTAATTTGTTTATCCATATGATGTAAGAGTTTTGTCACTAAAATTGACAAAGGGGGTATTGTTAGAGCATTGCTCAATTGAATCCACCAAGCGTTGGTATGTCAAGTTTGGTTGTCATTTTTTAGGGAATCAAAACTCATGTTAAGAGTCGCCTGATTATGTACTAGAGTTAAACTTCGTATAGGTTAGATTTAAAGCATTAGGATATGAGACATTACAAGTATTGCGAATTCTTAAATATGTGAAGAAGCAAGGAGCTACAAGGACAACAATCATCCTTCCACTTGAGGTTAGTAATATTTGACTTGAACTGTTTCATTCCCTAACTATCTTTCAAGTCGTGCATATTGAAAACATAACTGTGAAGCATATATGAACTCTAGATAGACATAATATTAAGGAATACAATACGAGGTTTATTTCTTAACCATTAAACTTTGTAGATAAGACATCGCCATAATCATTTGAATATTATTGTGATTATGTATGGGTATGAGGTGAGAATTTCATCCTAGGGAACAATGTTTACATGTGTTCTAAGGAAGTAAGTTCATAAACTTGTTTGTGAACCGAAAAGGAAATTGCCAGGAGTTATTGGTTTTGTTATTCATTGCATATCTTATGAACAACCAATATGTGTGATAGAATATAATCGCTCACAACTTGTTGTGTTCTTGGTAGAACTATTCACAAAGTCCTGACTTTTATATTGGTATAACTTTTATTAGTAACACCAATCTTAAGTAATCACCTGTGATATGGTCGGATTATGTGTACCTTGGGGAAAGGGAACCGATCCTATTAAGGGGAAGGGAACCGATCCTAGTAAGGGAAAGGGAACCGATCCTTGTAAGGGGTGCAGTACATCAAGGGGAACCGATCCTTGTATGGGGTGCAAAAAGGTTTATAGCGGAAAGGGGAACCGATCATATGGACATGTGCAACACATATAAGTTAGATACCATATATATGTGGGGAACTGATCCTAGTACCTAGTCAACTGAATCTTTGGGAAGCTAGTGTGACTATGCGTAGTACTCACATGGAGGTAGAACCGAAACTTGTTTTGGTAGAACCGTAAACCCATGATTGTGATTGAATGTTGGTTTGATCAATCACATAGTTCTTGAAAGTCAGATGAACCAATTTTAAACTTGTTTGGAAGTGTGGCAAATCGGTTTCAAGGTTGTAAGTGTGAAAGAGAACTTACAAATTAAAGATGTCAACAAACTTTGAACACGTGCTGTGAATGTTTATTTCTATAATTGTTTAAAGATATTTCTTAACGGCTAAGGGAAGAGAATCCCAGGATCGAAACATAAGTAAGTTAAGAATCTTTTAACTAAGGTTATTAATTTCACTTTGTAAGGAAATTACAGAATTAGTAATGTGCATTTACTAATTAGATTTTTTGAGAGATTTCGATTGTTATTTTTGGACAGAGCATTTCCAGGAATTATGAAAACCGAATCTGTGCTTTTATGAATATCTTGAGAATATTTTCGTTTTTGAAAATTCCTTGGTGTCCAAACTTCCTTGTCTATAAATACACGAAGTTTGCCTTTCTAGCAAACTAATCCTTCGTAACAACAGACTTCCTCTTTTGTCTTTGTTACTGGTGTAGCCGCCTATCGGAGAGGAGAGTAATCTAATTAGGTGAAATCTCTTAAGGCCACTCGTTTTAAAGTATTCTTTGGGATTGAGAAGCTCTAGCGCGACCCGTTGGTGGGAAACTAGATAATTGCGGTTTATCTTTGTTTTCGATTGATTTGATTGACTAATGGTGGTTGAAATCTGATTGCACCTGGTTTGTTTATTCTTGAGAATATTCTCTTCTGATATAAGATTCACTCAAACTAGTTCAGAGTTTCGACAGGGATCTTTAGACTGTTGTTAGTTCTAAAGACGATCTTGTGATAATCCATTGTTAACAGACTCCGTTATGTGCGTGATCACAAGAGATTCAAGTGATTGTGTGCAGGTTTTTATTGAAAGATTTAAGAAGATATTGAAGATCTGAGTTTTATAATCTTTGGTGTGCACAATACTTGTTTGGGTAGATCGACATCAACACGGTTCTTCGGATTAAAGGTGTTGTTGGCTTAATCTTAATCGATTACCTTTGGGTAATTGAACATAAGATAGATCTAAACCCGACGAAGGAGTTTATGTTAAGATAAACGGAAAAGCCTTTGTACGACTCATATCACTTGGTTGAATAGAGTTGATACCAAACAGATTTCTTGTTCCTTTACTGTTTGGAATACGAACCAAAGGGATTGTTCCAAGTACGTGACTTATTCATAAGTAGGAGGCGTGGGAATACAAACGAAACTAGGTGAACTATAGGGTTAGTTACTTGGTCTCAACTATACGAAGTTAAGTGTAATTTTGTGTAGCGGCTTAATCCTGAGAGTATTCAATTCTGGACTAGGTCCCAGGGTTTTTCTGCATTTGCGGTTTCCTCGTTAACAAAATCTTTCTGTGTCATTTACTTTTATTTTCCGCATTTTAATTTTTTTTTATAATTAAAGTAAATTACACAAACGTTAATTCATGTTTACTTGATAAGCAATCCTATTGTGTTTGGTTAAGTCTGAACCTTTACATCAAGTAAACATACTTCGTTGTTGTACTGTCTCGCGTATCCATAGACGATCACATGAAGTGTGAACCAATTAGTTGTATTGTCTCGACTCAGTCCATAGACAATCACTTTCGGAGAAAGGACTTATAGGTAGGAAAAGTTGTAGATTGAGGTATATTTGGGTGCCCTCGCCTTTTCACCACCAACACCCCAATTCAATTTTAAGTTTAAAGAAACAAGATACATTCCAGTTATAAGATAATTGTCTAGAAGAGGGGGTACCCTCAACAGTAATATTATGTGCAATCAAGTTTTAGTTTAACATACTCTACAATTAATCAACTGACCTGATTAGTTACCTGATTTTGATTCATGAAAACCCTAGTATTATGCTCCTTCCAGATATGATAAGCAAAACTGTTGAATGTGAGTTTCCTAATAGTTGTAATGATAGAAGATCCCACAAAAATAGAGTTGCACCATTGAATATCCTCCTTCCAGTTGGACATCTTCCCTGTCACATAGCCCATTTTAATAAGCAGCCCCTGCCAAATCTGAGAAGAGAATAGACAATGATGAAACAAATGTTGTTCATCTTTTATTCCTTGATTGCAAAGCACATACAGATGAGACATATCCAACCCCCACCCAATAAGCATGATTTTAGTCTTAAGTTTAGAATTCAAAACAATCCAAGTAATAAAAGATTGTTTGGGGATATAGAGTTTGAACTAAACGAAGTTAGTCCAGAAAGGAGACTCATTGGAATTCATTAAGGCTTTATAAGTATCCTTGACAGTACACCATCTAGAGGAGCTGGGAGACCAAATTACATGATCCTCCACAAATGGACCCACACAGATACTCCCGGTCTGATCAATAAGAGTTGCAGTGAAATAGTCTTCAGAACGAGGGAGTATTCAACCATGCTCATCAATGTATTCAGCCACTCTACAATCTCTACCCAAAAAAACAGAGTTCACGATCTCCTCGGGAATCCAGTCAATGAGTATGCCATAAAGATGCCATTTTCCAGTTAAGATAACAGTGGACATCCTATTACCAACACAAGTCCTCGAAAATCTAGCAACTTCAGCTCTCTGGCCCAAAATATGTCTCCATCTCCAAGAGGCATCTTGTGGACATTGCATAGTCCAATTTTAATTTTCTTTAATAAGATTTTTCTTTATCCAATTAGTCCAAACTGAACTTTTATTGGAGGCCAACTCCCAAACATGTCTTATACCAGCACCCAAATTAGTAGTATGAAGATCTTTGACAGCACGCCCACCCTCATTATAAGGAGAACAAACATGATTCCAACTAATGGGACAACTACATTTTTTCTTTATCTCTGCGCCTACAAGAATTTCTTGAAAATAGAGTCAAGGCACTTAATAACCTTTTTAGGTAGAACAAAGCAAGAGAGCCAATAAAAGATCATTCCATTAAGGACATTCTTAATAAGAATTAATTTACCAGCATAAGTAAGATGTTTAGACTGCCAAGACTTTATGCGACTAGTGACTGTATCAATAAGAGAAATACAGTCTTTGAAAGAGAGATGAGTAAAAAGAAAAGGTAAACTAAATACCTTACTGGCAATTCCAGTAGCACACATCCCAAACAAGACACAATATTTTGCTGATTTATCTCACTGAAAGTTGAAGAAAATAGGGAAGATTTTTCCTTACTGACCTCAAGACCAGAGACAGCACTGAAATTTTGGAGGGCACTATTGATCGCATACTTAAAATCACCTTTAAATAAAATCAACACATCATTTACTAAACTGAGATGAGTGAAAGAGGTATTCTTGCATTTAGGATGAAACTCATAATCACCACTCTTCACCTGATTCTTCAAGCAAACACTTGGAATCTCCATAACCATCACAAATAAATACCGAGACAATAGGAAACCTTGTCTCAAGACATACTTAGCACCGAAAAACCCATAGGGGGGAGGGGTCCATTTATCATGATATAGAATTTAGATGAAGTAATACAACATTGAATCCACTCAATAAATATACTCTAAAAACCAAACTTCTCCAAAGTAATGATCACCGCCCTCTAACTAACCGTATCATAAATTTTCTTTAGGTAAACCTTGAAAGCATATCTCGGGGACCCCGAAGCCCTATGGTAGTTTGTTATAGCATAGCTAGGTTGAAATCACCAAGCATTGGTATGTCAAGTTTGGTTATCATATATTAGTATCAAAACTCATCTAGAGTCGCTTGATTAAATACTAGAGTCAACTTTGTTTAGTTTAGACTAGAAATTCTAGGAATGTTGAGACATACAAGTATTACTCCGAAGACCTGAAGAATGTGAAGAAGTAACGAACTACAACGACGACATCATCCTTACACTCGAGGTTAGTAATATTGACTTGAACTGTTTCATTCCTAACGTATGTTTCAAGTCGTGTTATATTGAAAACATAATTGCAAATTTGTATATATTATACATATTGTATAATACTCTAGTGATGTGACATGATCATAGTATTAAGGAATTAGACTACGAAGTATAACTCTTATATTTTGACCTTCGTAGATATGACATCGACATAATCTTGTATATAGTGTTATGATTATGTGAATGGGTTATGGTGAAGATTTCATCCTTGGGAACAATGTTATACATTTGATTAAAGGAAGTACATTCATGAACTTGTTTTGTGAATCGAAAGGGAAATCAATAGGCTTATTGGTCCGGCTATTCATCGCATATCTTTGGATGACCAATATGTGTGAGATGGTAGAACCGATCTTGACTCGGGTTATGTATCTTGGTATAACTAATCACAATGTATATACTTATGATTTGGTATGACCATTTTTGATAATTGGTGTAACCGATCCTAAGTAATCACCATGTGATGGTATGATCGATCCATGTAATTGGTGTGACTGATCCTAGTAATTTTTGTGACCGGTCATAAATGTTGTGTGGTCGATCCTTGTAATTGGTATAACCGGTCCTGGTAACTGGTGTGACCAATCACAATTAGATACCATGTGTAGATGGAACCGATCCTTGTAACTAGTGTAACCGATCACAAGCAATTCCATATTTAGGTATAACCGATCCTAGTGATTGGTATAACCGACTGAACCCATGTATGTGATTTGATATGATCAATCACATAGTAGTCTCGGAATACAGGCAAACCAATTCTAAACTTGTTTGGAAGTGTGGTATAACCGATTCCAAGAATGCAAATCCATGCAAATATGAAAGGATTTGCAGTGAAAATATGTAAACATACTTTGAACACGAACAATAACTCTTATCATTTAGATATTCATTGGTACTCAACATGATCTTGTGCCGAAATAAATTAAGAATCTTTTAATTAAGGGTTTTGGTTTTATATGCTTTAATTACCAGCAATTAATGCATAGCTCTAGAAAGTAAAAATTAGTAATGTGCATTTACTAATTGGAGATTTTATATTGAGAGATGTCAAAAATATTGGACAAGCATTTATTGGAACTAGGAAAACCGAATTTTGCCATTCATTGCATATCTTGAGAATATCTTTGGTTTTGGAAATTCTTTGATGTCCAAACATCATTGGTCTATAAATATAACTAAGTTTGCATTTCTAGCAAACTATCCTAAGAGCCATGCAAACTCCATTTCTTGTTGTTTCTGGTGGAGCTGTATATTCGGAGAGGAAAGTATCCTAATTAGGTGAAATCTCTTATGACTGCTCGTTTAAAGACTTATGTGGGATCAAGAATCTCTACGAGTATCATTGGTGGGAAACTAGATAATTGCAGTGTTATTAGTTTTCGATTGATTTGATTGACTTACAGTTGTTGAAACTTTGATTGCACCTAGTTTGTTTGTGCTTGAGAATCTTTTCTTTTGATATAAGATTCACTCAAACTAGATCAGAGTATCGACGGGATCTTTAGAATTGTTGTTAGATCTAAAGACATCTTGTGATAATTCATTGTTAACAGACTCTGTTCTGTGCGTGACTAATCACAAATAATAGTATGCAGGTTTTGAAGATAAAAGAAGATTTGAAGACGAAGAAGAATTCTTAATAGTTTTCATATCTTGTGAATTGTGTGGACAGAACCTTGATCAGCTGGGATCCAACTAGAATCAGTTTATCTTTGATAGATCTGATTGATTAGTTGCTTGAGATCGGCATTCTGTATGCTTCTCTTTGAGATCTATATTGATGGAGTGCGAATCTATACTTGACTATTTCGGTAGTTAAAGTTAGATTGATCTAACTAGAAAAGAAGTTTATTAGATTAAACGAAAGAGCCTTTGTCAACGACTCATCTAAATCTTTAGCAAGATTGATTAGAGTGGTTACCAAACAGATTCTTCATTTACTGTTTGGAATACGATCCAAAGGACTTGTTATTCACGTGTGTGACTCTAGAAATCGAAGACGCAAGGATACTGAGGGAACTAAGTATCTAAGGGTAGTATGTTTGGTTTCAACTATACGAATTTGGTATTATATTTTGTATCGGCTTAATTATGAGAGTATTCAAAACTGGACTAGGTCCGGGTTTTTCTGCATTTGCGTTTTCCTCGTTAACAAAACATTGTTGTGTCTTTTACTTTCATTTCCGCATTATAATTGTTTATTATAATAAAGTAAAATACACATATGTTAACTCCGCAGTACTTGATAGTGATCCTATAGAGTTTGGTTATTACCGAACCTATTATCAAGTATCACACTTTGTTGTAGTATTGTCTCGATCTTGCATCCATAGTCAATCACACAAGTTATCTTGTTGTTGTATTGTCTCTATCTCGTATCCATAGACAATCACACAAAGTGTGAACCGAATTGTCATATTGTCTCGATTCTGTCCATAGACGATCACGTTCGGTGGAGGGCTTATAGGTTGAAACAAAAAGATTGTGGTGTATTTGGGTACCCTCGTCTTTTCATAGTTCCTTAAAATATCATGAGCCACAAGAACGTTTTCTTTAATAGATCTCCCAGAAATAAACGTAGACTGATTCTCACTAATCAAATTAGATAGCACAGATTTCATATGCAAGGCAATGATCCTGGTCAAACACCTGTAGATCACGTTACAAATGTTATTAGTCTAAAATCTATAACAGAATTGGGATTTTGTTTTTTTAAAACTAAAGTAAGAAAGGTGCTATTTACCTCCTTTGGAAGTTTTCCTTTGCGAATTTTTTTGAATAACATCTATAGAATCGTCTCTAATAATACTCCAACTAGATTTAAATAACCTAATCGAGAAGCCATCCGGGACCAGAGCTTTGCTAGAACCAATGGAAGATAAAGCAGTCACCACTTCATCTCTTGCCACAGGTTTAGATAAGGAAGCTCT
Source organism: Papaver somniferum (assembly GCF_003573695.1). Taxonomy (NCBI): domain Eukaryota; kingdom Viridiplantae; phylum Streptophyta; class Magnoliopsida; order Ranunculales; family Papaveraceae; genus Papaver; species Papaver somniferum. The sequence goes on along the minus strand of NC_039359.1, from coordinate 98,427,581 downwards.
ATACTCATCAGTAAAAATATTAACAAAATGAATAACACTAAACATATCAGGGTCGTACACAAAATAAGAAGACACATCATCAAATAAATCAGAAAAGAAATCCACACACTCCTCCATAATCTCCTCATCCTCCTGCAACATCACATTATCCCTTGACATCATTGTCAAAACATTGTTTCTAGAATATCTGGCTTTTAAGGAATTATAGAAGAAATGGGTATTGGAATCCCCAAGGTTCATCTATCGTACTCTGGATTTTTGCTTAACCATATATTCTTCATACATATAAACCTTAGCAAAATGACGAATAACCACTTTTACCTTTTGAGCTGACTCCACACAAAGAGGAAACTAATGGATATGCTGCTGACTAGATTTTAGTTCCATCTTATTTTCCTTTTTCCACGGTATAATCTTCCCTTTAACACTGTGAAGTTTAGTCACTAGCTGGACATACATTGGATTCCCTCTCGTTGTCTTCATCCAAGCCTCTCTCACCAAATCCAGAAAGTCGGGCTCTTCAGTCATGAGTTGAAAAACTTAAATGGAGATAGACCATGATGGCGATTTTAAAAAATTGAAAAAATCATTGAAGAATGATAAAATATCCCTGTTTGGAGAAATTCAGCTTTAGAGTTCGGGAAACTGCTCATCTGATTCATATTCACAAGAACTCTATCAATCTTTAACAAAATTCTACTATCATCAGTATGACCATTTTCCAAGTATAAAAATATCTAGAATAGGCTAAGTCAAAAATATGACAACTCTGCGTACAATTCCAGAAATGCAAATATTGCTAAGGAGAAAAAACACTGCCAATCTTCTCATTAGGGAACATTATAGAGTTAAAATCTCCCATAATCAATAGAGGCACAAAATAAGAAGTAGAAAATTAAATAAGATCATTCCAAAGCTTCTTTCTAATCCCAACATCATTATTCCCATAAACAAAACAAACTACAAATTTCAAATGTCTATTAATATCTACTTCAACAAAAATTGCATGGTTTGAAGAATAAAGAATAGAAAGTTGAACCTCAAAATGATCTCACCATATCCAAACTCTACCAGATTCATTATTTATATAATTATTAATTATTTATATAATTATCAACAAAATTCCAATCTGGTCTAATAACTCTTCTAATTTTATCTTTATTAGAACTCTGTACATGAGTCTTAACAATGCCTATAATAGACAATCTATTCTCCCTAATTAAAGTCTTTACTTACCCTTGCTTAAGAGGATCATTCAATTCTCTTATGTTATAATACCCTAATTTAAACAACAATTACAACTAGAGGTATATACTTCTTTCCTCTAGCGGACTTCTTCAAATCTGTGCCCTTCTGATGTAGACCAACATGACCAAGATGAGACTTCTTTACAAAATGAACTCTAGCACCGTTCCTTCGAATAACATTGAAAGAATTCTTCACCACCCCCAACATTTGAGTTCTCATTTTTACCTAGAGAACTAACTATACTTTGAGCATTCATATCTCCTCCCTTAACAGGTCCCCTATCTTGTAAAATATCAAAAGAATTCTTAACAGGTACTAAAGAATTTGAGACTGCACTAGTCCTCTAACCAACTTCAGAACCCATAACTTCTCCATCATACCGCCTCTTTCTACTTTCAGGTGCAGATTCCATAGTAATCTCTTCAACCACCGCATACCTTTTTACAATCTCAGCATCCATAAGCTCCGTCTCATCAAGAAACACAGTAGGACCAGTTGGAGGTATCCCTTGTTCTTTCCTATGAGTCTTCACAACCCACTCAGTCCTTTAATGTTGTTGCTACTCATTTCCTTTATTTTACTTGCCATCCCCCTCCACATGAGATTTAAGACAATTAACATGAGAGTGACCAAAAAGTCTTACATCCTCCACACTTTGGGGGTTTCCATGAGTATTCCAAAGGTAGATGAAAAGATACCTTACCATCATTAACCACTGGAATTTCAGTTGGGTAATCAAAATCGAAATCAGTCTCTACATATACTCTGGAAAAATTCATCATAAACCTCTCCAATGTTCTCCTATATGTCATAATCCGTATACCCAAAAAGCTAGCAATAGTCCCAATACACATTGAATTCCATAAGAACATAAGAATCTTCCTAAGAGAGACCCTTATGGGAACCGTTTTCAAATCCTATACCATCTTCTCAACCAGGGAGACCATGGTCGAATCATAAACAAACGACTTGCAATATACAATGACCATGCTCAAGAACTGCTTGTCTATCCTCAGGGAGACTAAATTCAAAAGAAAACAAAGAATCACTACGAAGAGTCATATGAACCTCACCTTTCAATTTCCATAGATCAAGAAGAGAGTTCTTTACAAAATTAAAGGAGAGTCTACGGCCCACAAAAGCTTCATCAATCAGATCCTCACATTTCTTAATGTCTTTCTCAAAACTAACCATAGAAATTTCCGGAACCATTTTTGGATTACCAAGCTGAAGAGATGTAAACTTCAATGAACCATCCTCATGAAATTGAGGAACATCTCTTAGTCATGCATCCATATTATCCCAATTGATCTTACTCTGCACAGATCCACCACCAGCCAAACCCAAACTAGGGTTTCCCCACTTACCACCGGGAAGAGAAGGAAACTTCTCCAAATCATCCTTTTTACTAGAGATATTCGATGCTTCTCCCTTACCCTACATCATCATGGAAGAAGATAAAAGAGGGGTTACTGAAGCAGTGAAAGAACCGGCGACACCAACAGGAGGTGATGCCATGAGAACATGAGAAAGATAGAAGAAGGAATGTCAAACCCTAAAATCGCCTTGGTCAAAAGAGAACGGCTAAGGTCAAAGAGAGATAATATTTGATTAATATTTGTGGTTTTCCTGGTTACTGGTATAGAAGAAATTATTCGTGGAGGTGATCCCAGTACAATAAATTAATTACGAGGATTTTAGTGATCATCATTTTCGAATAAACACTAACTCGATCAAGAATGAAGCCATGATAGGACCAGTAGTACATAACATCATCATTGTAACAACAATTAGAACAAATTTGATTCTTTCACGCGTTCCCAACTGGGTTTTTCTCGTTTGACCAATTGTTCTTAATTTTTTTTAATACAATCAAGAAATGCCAAATAATATGATAACAACCCGTGGAACACAACTATATCCATATCATTTAAGTTTCATCATGTATAAATGATTTGATCAGGGTTAATGATTATAAAAAAAAAATAGTCAAAAAAATAATAAAAAATTACTCATTATCTGACTCGGTGAGTCAACTACAATTTTGCTTTTCTCAGATTTATTTTTGCTCTTTAACAAAAATCAACTTTCACATGCCCTTAAGTAAAATTTTGATAAACTAATCACCAATAAATTAATAACTTCTTTAAAATGTAATAGTATTTTTTCGTCCCGGCTTGCAAGAATAAATTTGTAAGATAATAAAAACAAATCTAATATGGCCTAACTGATGTATAAACTTATCAAAATAAGTAAAAAAAATTTAATATATAGACAACGGCCTTCAAAAAGGCGAATGGTCCCCCTCAACAACTGGCAAGAACCAAATTGGGGCACAGACCAATACATAGTAGACTTGTTTGTTTTAGCCCATGAGCAAGCTCATGAGCAACATAATTACACACACGGGGTTGAAATGAAACATAATCATATAAACTAGAAGAGTATTGAATATCCTTAAAAATTGCATCCGCTCTAGAGTCTCTATCGAACACACCAACAGAAAATTTGTCGATGAGATCTTTAGCATCACTTTAAATGATGATGTGAGAAAGTTTTTTCTCCACAACTTTTTTCAGGACACCCCAAATAGCTCTAGATTCAGCTTCTTCAACAATATTTAATTCGAAAACTATAGAAGCACAAAAGGAAGCTTTACTGGAAAAGTCTCTCATCACATAGCCTGCACCATTTTTCTCAAAAATGTCATCAAAGGTACCATCAATATTACATTTTATCCATCCAATGGGTATGGGCATCCATTTATTACAATAACCAATGGATATGGTGGAAGAGATGATCATATTTGGTTTCCTAGTCAAAAGCATGGTTCTAGGCCTAATTAGAACAACAATATGAGTTTCCTTAGTGTTTCGGAAAACCATATTATTTATACTACTCCAGAAAGACCAAAGGATGGTAATACACAAGCATTGAGATTCATCAGGAAGCTTAGAATCAGAATCAATAAGCCAGAAAGTCATCCAATCTAGAAAAGACTTGTTACTAAAAGCCTGGGAAGACTAGAAATTGCTGAATCAACTGCTCCTCCAGTATTAAAACACGGAGAAGAAAGAAACCAAACTCGACTAACAAAAGGACAAAGAAATAAAACACGCATAACAGATTCGTAAGGATCATTACATCTAGAAAAGTCAACAACAAGCACAAGCATTCTAGTATTTAAAACAGTCATAGTAGGTATGGCATTTCTAGTAGCTTTCCAAGTAAAAATTTGAATTATATGAGGAACTCTGATTTTCCAAATGCGCTTCCAAAGATTACTACAAGGGGAAGACCTAAGTCCTCTAGTCCCAACTAAGCAGATTTTGAGGAAAATTTACCAATTATTTGAAATATCCCAAGCTCTCTTGTCAGGAGCGCATAACTGGCTTAAGGGAATGTTGATGATCTTCTCAATAGAATCATCATCAAAGTGGGCGTTTAGTCTCCCAAGATCTAGTAGTAGCATTAACGAAATAAGAGACTTTAATATTAGGATCTGAGGGGACAAGAGGGTTAGGTGTGGCAGATCCCATAGTTGGAATCCATTTATCACACCAAGGGTCAATAAATTGACCATCTCCCACAATCCAAGAAATAAAAGGTTTTATCATTGCCTTTATAGCATGAAGATACTTCCAAGTCCAGGAACAGTTGCTGGGACATTTAGCATTTAAGAAGTCAGACTTGATATCTAGATTTAAGAATAATATCCAACAGGCAGTTAGGATTTTCTATAATCTTCCGAGCATTTCTGGCTAGCATAGCCAGATTTTTTAACTCAGCTTTCCAGAAGCCTAAACCATTTCCAGACTTGGAAAAGCAGATGATATTCCAACCTAGCAGATGAAGCTTCTTATATTTTGGGTATAAAGTTTTTCCCCACAAGAACTTACAAAGATATGAATCCATTTTCCTACAGATATATTTAGGAATAAGAAAGGCCCCCATTTGGTTGAGAGGGATAGCCTGCCCAACATGTTTAATCAAAGTAGTTTTGGCAGCCTGAGACAGGAGTTTATGAAACCAAATAGATATTGTAGCATCTACAGCTTGAAGAATACTCATATGGTTTGAATTTTAGAATCTTGAAAAATAATAGGAGTACCAAGGTATTTTTATCCTAAATCTCTATTTTGGATATCAAGAATATCAAAAAGTTGTTTTTTAAATATTCAGGGATTTTATTACTAAAAAGAATGCCAGATTTGTCAAAATTTATTTCCTGACCAGAGGCCAAGCAGTACTTTTGAAGGTACTCTTTGTTAGTCTGAAAATTTGTGATGGTAGATTCATAAAAGAGTAAGGAATCGTCAGCAAAAAGAAGGTGTGTCATGGCAGGGGAATTTTTACACACTTTAATGCCTCCAACCAAACCTTTTCTAGTAAGAGCATCAATATAGGAAGAAAAAGCCTTAGAAAAAATGATATAAAGATAAGGGGACAGAGGGTCTCCTTGTCTTAAACCTCTCTCAGATTTGATAAGCCAGTATGGCTGCCATTGAGGAGGACATAGTAAGAAACAGAAGACAGACACTGATTTATAAGCTTAACCCAGTGGTCAGACAATCCTGTTTTCTGTAAAAACTTTTCAAGAAAAGACCATTCTAGCTTATCATAAGCTTTAAACATGTTAAGCTTTATGGCAGCTATGCCATCTGTTTTCTCATGATGATTAACAACAAATGTGGCCTCATTAGCTAGAAGAATGTTATCAGAAATACTCCTCTTAGGAACAAAGGCACACTGGTTTCGAGAAATAATGTTGCTCATAAAAGGTTTCAGTCTATTGGACAGAGTCTTAGAAAGGATTTTATAAATGAAATTACAGAGCCCTATGGGTCTATATTGGGAGACCGGTTCAGCAAGATGAACTTTAGAAATTAGAGCAGTATTGGTATGGATAAAGACTTTAGCTATATGCCCAGTTCTAAAACAAGTCTGGGTCATATCAATAACTTCCTCACCAATAATATCCCAATATTTATCGTAAAAAATTCATGTAAAACCATCAGGTCCAGGAGCCTTGTTTCCTCCCATTTGAAATACAACATTCTTAATTTCTTAGCAGTTATAGGATAATTCTGATGAGAGTTATCTGCATCCGAGAACTTCATAGAGAGATCTAAAAGAATCTCATCCTGAAACTGTTGAGGATGGGAAGAATAAAAGGTCTTAAAATAGTCGACAAAAGAAATTCCAATACTATCTCTATCGGTTAGAATAGTACAGAGGAGTTCTTGATCCAACTAATAACATTTCTTTTTCTTCTGAAGAGAGTGACTTTATGGAAATAGGGAGAGTTTTTGTCTCTTTCCATGAACCACACCTCTCTGGATTTATCCTTCCAGTATAGTTCCTCTAAATTATAGAGGTATTCAAATCTGGCTCTAAGTCTGAAGATAAAGCTAGAGTCAGTTGGATTGGAAGTTTGAACCTCAACTAACTCATCCCCAGTAGTAGAAATATTAGTTTGGATATTACCAAAGGATGATTTGTTCAAATCACGAAGACATTTCTTAGTGTTTAAGATTTTAGGTTTTAGTTTATAGGATGGAAATCCCACAACATTAACAGACTAGGAATTAGGTATTGTATTCCTCAATCCACATAGCCATAAAATGAAAAGGTTTGGGCATGCAAATGTCATCAAAATTGAAACCTATATGCATAGGGCAGTGGTCAGAAGAATCTCTAGGAAAATTATTAACACAAAGTGTGGGGAATAAAAGTTCAGCAATATTATTAATAAGACATGTATCCAATCTCTCAAGGACAATATCATTGCCCTGTTGCATATTAGACCAAGTAAACCTAGGACCAGAAAAGCCTGGATCATGCAAAACAAACATACTACAAAAATTTCTAAGGTTAAAAAATCAGAGTCATCTACTTCTAGGTGACCATTTGTATTTTCATTCCCTAGGAGAGCATTAAAATCACCCACAAAGAAACACAGGCCCACTAGGGGGAATTAGAGGCAATCGACATTAGTTATCCCAAAAATCTTGTTGAAGACTACTGCTAGGTTCTCCATAGATAAAGTGAATATGGCGAAGTTTATAATGGATAATATCATTGGTCGTTGCATAGGTGCCCCTCGAACTGGAAGATAAAATGTTAAGATGTATCTCCTTTTTCCAGGCCAGAACCAAGTCACAACTTCTGCCAATACAAGGAACATTAAAGGTACAAGTGAAGCCTATGGTTCTCATATTCCTAGCAGAAATATCTTTCTTCATCTTAGTTTCATGCAGAAAGACTATATCAGGGTTAATGTTCTTGCAAAGCAGATTTAGCTCTTTATTAGCAGATTTTTTACCTAATCCTCTAACATTCCAGCATAAAAAATTGACATTATTGACATGAAAGGTAGGAACAGGGTTTATGGTAACATTTGAAGCATTTAGAGGAGGGGAGGTAGAAGAATGTACCTGATTGGTGGAAAGAGGATCACCATTAAGCTGAGAACTGGTTGTGCCACCATTTTGGTTAGCTCCCTGGGAATAATTGAGATATAGCTTGGCAGCATCGTGATGAGATTTATTGTGGACGACATTGTTATCCTGAGAAGTATCAGAAGGCACATTGCAGCTACCATAGGGATTAACCAAGGAATGATTATTGAGGGAACAATTGGATAAGTTTATAGTTGGTAGATCTCATAGCTTAGTAATAGGAGGACAGAGATTGGTATAATCAGGTTCTGGAGAATCATTTGACTCGGGAATAACCACAATACTATCTAGGGTAGAAGAGCTACCTCTAGTACGTTCTCTGAGATCAACTCTAAGATTTATCTTCCTTTTGAGATTCGAGATAGCATCATGTTCAGCTGCCAAAGAGACAACTTCTTCTCTCAAAACAAAAATCTTTTGAGGAGGAACAGCTGGAGATTTAAATCTCCTTGTTGAGATAGAGATAGGAATCATTCCCGATTTAGCCGACTTAGGTGTCAGACTTGAGTCAGCTACAAACTCAAGCTGATTCGCAGTTTGTTTGAGAATGACTAGGAGACCATTGTTTTAATGGAACTGGGTTAAGTTGTTGAATAAGACCACTATCAAAAATCTTTAGAGAAGCAGATCGATTGACAAAATGGCCCATTTGAAAATTATCCTTCAAAAATTCTTGAACAACTTTATCAATAACTTGAGTGGTAACAACACCTTTCCTTCTATTATTACTATGGGATATGAGCGTATCATCTAGAGTATCAGGAATAGTTTCAACTGCAGTCATGGTATAATCACTAATATTTGTTGAAGTGTTTGATTGTGGTGGTATAACAACCAATTTTGGCGGCATCATGAGCTTTGACATTCTAGGGAGGTTGTATCTCGGGATAGAGGTGCTAGCTTATTTTAAAGCCTTCTGTTTCGCCATCCAAGCTGGGCAAGACGCGTTTTTATGATCAGTAATACAACATGAAGTATAAAAGTTTATTAGTACTTTAAAATATCTGCATTGAATCAGAAAAAGTTGAACTCTGCTTCTAGTGACGAAATGAATACCAGCAGGGAGGGCTCTTTGGACGGAGATGCACAGACTTTAACATTATTCTTCAAAGAATGATTACCATATGGCTCCTTAGCATCAATAAGTTCACCAAGCTTGAAAGTAAGTTTCTTCAAGTCTTCAAAATTTGTGCACTCTTTTGGAACATTACACAAAATGAGCCACATTAGTTCTTCTGCAAAGGACACTTGATAATTTTCTGGCCATCCAGTTGGTGGAACAGCTCTCAGAACTATTAAGAAACCACAAGCAAACCAGGGTCATTGATCATGAACTTTATTAAAATCAGTTTTCGCCAGAAATCATATTAGAACTTTGTTTCTCAAGCTACTAAAGGTAGTAACAGTAGGAGTTTGTGCTAGAGGCCATTGAGAGAAAATATAATGTCTGATAGATGAAGTAGGGACAAGAGTTTCACTACATACATACCCAACCATACACCATTTCCAGTTATTATTAAATTATGAGTGAATAACTTGTTATCAAGAAAGATTGGTTCAGTGAGTGTTGAAGGTAAGGTGAGTTTTTCAGCTATTTGAGAAGTGAGATTTTGGATATCAAGTGTAGTAGGTTGAATGTTTCTTGAAAGTGAAAATGCTTCATATAAATAAAATAGTTTAAGAGAATAAAGAAACTTAGATCAGACCGAGTTTTAAAGTCTGTGTTTGGAGCAAGTTTATACAATATTATCTGGATGCGAAAATACCATATGATAAGGGAACATGTGCTTAGATATTTGCATACCACATAAATATTCAAATTATAACAAAGGAAAATATTTGTTGAAGGCTGGGCCTTAAAACGGAAAATATATGAAGGTTGGAACTGGTGTTTGTGTTGGAAAATGGGGAATATGAAGAAACTATGAAATTTTTAGTGACATGTCTAGGTACAAAAGTACCTCTCACTAAAGACCTAACAAATTTATATTTTCTTTTATGATATATTCTGGAGAGCTTAGTACAAATGCTCACGTGGGTTTGGTGACGTAAAGCTAAAAACAAAACCATTATACATACGAATATTGAGATATTTCTTTGCATAAATCACATACGCAAGCATGAGGTAAAAGGTGGTGGTTGAGAAATGAATGCAGTTGTCTTCTATGTGGTAATTGTAATACTGGTGGCACATACTGCCAAATGTGACTAAAGTACTGAAATTAGGTTTGTTGTTGATAAGAGACAAGTTTGGAACGGGAAGGAAGTTCGACTCTTTTTTGAGATTTTTTTTGGTAAAGTGTAGGGTATTGGTTATTTCTTGATTTTTGATTTTGTATTTTCATATTACACCCAATGGTACGTGTATCTACAGCCGGCCTAGCCAGCATACCCCAAAGGGCAATGCCACCTCTCAACAAGTACTGCCTTCTCTGAATCTGCATAAAAAATCAATGACTTTAATTAGTTCCCAAACAAACTTATCCAAATTAGGTGAACAACCAATGCACCTTTTAATGATAATTTTAAAGAAGTTATCGAATAATGAAACGTCTAGGATTAGGTTTTGAAAATAGGTTTGCAAAGAGTAATGATGGTTTTGGTGTAGGTGCGCATGTCTTTGAATTGGTGTGAATAGCCAAGAGACAGGACTTTTAACCAAATGCCATAAATGACTATTAATGATATTGATTAAATCTCTATAAAAGGGGCTAATATAGAAACTGCCATCAGAGCAAGCATTTACCCCAAAGAGGAAAATATTAGAGGTAGAGAAAAAGATTTAGGAAATGACAAATCCTGGAGAAAAATAATCCTGAGAATCCCCCCACTTATGCTTCTGACAATCTTGCAAAAGTATCGCAGTAACATTGAATAATAAGGAGTTGGAGAAATTGAAACATGCATTGCAGATTGAGAGTGATCGCCGTGTTCGAGAATTAGACAAACATCGAGAAAGAGAGGATACTGTAATTGAGTTTGCTGCTTGGATTGAGAAGAGACGAGAGGAAGTTTGAGGAAAGATCAGAAAAGTATGGATACGAAAAATGTGATAGTGCACCCGAGACTGAATCAGATGATCATAGTGAATGTTATGAGTATCATGTTGAGGCAATAGGTAAAAGTGAAGAGGATTCAGATGAGAAAAAGAGAATGGTAAATATCACGAGGAGAAGCTTTACAAGAGGTATCTGCATGAAAAGGCCAATCCGAGATGTTTGCCATAACCATGCAGGAAGAAGAGGAGAGCGATGATTATGAAGAATTGTTGGACAATGAGACTGATGTAGATGAATATAAAGATAGTGATGACATCGATTCATATGATGATGATGATGTTTCTCCTGCATCTTCTGGAAGCGACTAAAGAGAGCAGTATGAAGAGGAAGACACCTGGAGCTACGATGGGGAGGATTATTGAAAGTCCCCCCAGGGGTATCGAGAACAACCAAAATCCTTGGCTTTGAGAAAAGTTTAAAGATGGTTAACAAGTATTTTGTAAATAGGTGTTCTCGATGCTTGTTTCCAGTCTTTATAATTTTTTTGTGGTAGTTGATCGGGTTGTTGCTGTACTTTTTCCTTTTGCCGACGATATCTTTTTTTTGGTGGTATAAATTTTGATGTAGATAGGCAGTGGTATCTATGATGCGTGTGTGTGTGTGTGTGTCTTTTAATTTCTTCTGTATTTAAAGCTTGTTGGGGGCTGTGACTTTCTGTAAGACAGTTGAACTGGTGTACCGGTTGATGTTTGGTGTTGATTTTCAGGTTGGTTTGAATGAATGTGATATTAGTGTTATGAAAAGTACTATCTTGGTTGTGTTGGATGTAGAAACTTGTATTACAACTTCTTTTAATTTCTGTTCTTGTGAAATCAGAAAACTCCTTACGCGAACTAGTAATAAGCTTGATGAAGACATGAATTAGATTGATGATTATTCGAAATAGGAATTTAAATTTCCCAGAGACTAATTCACTAGGATGAACACAAAATTGCATCTAAGGAACAAAAAGGCTTAATAACATCACAATTGTTCATCTTTTGTTCACTTTTATAAACTTCATCATTTATTTTGTAGTCACTTGGAAGTTTCAGCTCCTATGCCCTACGTGTTTGGATGCCAGAAGCAAAAGGCAGAAGCAAAACTATCTTACTTTACAAAAAGTTATCTTTTCGACTTCTAGACCTTTTAAATAAATTTATATGCCACCATGATTAGATACATGAAAGATGCGGTAAATCTTTTTCATCTACTGAACAGTAAGCCGAGTACTAGATCAATTAAAAGTAAAAAATGAGTGAAGTGAGATCATACCATCTTAAAAAGTGAATGAAGTGAGATCATACCATCTCTCCCAAAAGATGCAACTGATAAGAAATGCTAAATCAATCCCTTTAAAGTACTTAGTCAGTTGAGTTGGACTCCCATCATTGTGTGGAGGATGCTAAATCAATCCCTTTAAAATGTTATGTGCACTTGGGTTCGAATTAAAAGTACTTTAACAATCTTATTTAGAATTTACAAAATCTCTTCGATTCAACTTGCGGGTTTCTTTTCCCTTGAACTGCATTATCTTTGAAAGAATTTATCAGATATTAAAGAGTTTCTTTATCAGAAATTTTAAAGTGTTTTTCAATACAGGATTCAATACAGACAAAGTCTATTATATACAGACACAATGATGACTTGACAGACTGTTAAAAACAGTTGTGTCAGTTACAGGACTTGTGTGAAATACACACTTACAAACTGACTCATATACTGACTCATATCTGAGTTATCTGAGTTGTATCTGAATCCTTACAACCCCCCTCAAACTGATACTGATGCAAACAGAGAAGCTTGCTGGACAATGAGAGAAATACAGCATGAACTAATCCCTTTGTAAACAAATCATCCAACTATTCTCTAGCTAACCTTCAAGAAACCAGCACTGACTAATTCTCTTATGAAATGATAATCAATTTATATATGTTTAGTTCTGGCATGAAAAACTGAATTTGTGACTAAGATGTTGGCAGAAATATTGTCACGTTTCAGACTAAAAGGAGTATTGAGAGACACACCTAGCTCTCCAAGTAAGAAAGATATCCATACCACCTCAGCTGCAGTTATATCCAATGCTTTATATTCAGCTTCTGCTGAAGATTTAGAGATAGTAGGCTACTTTTTGGAGGACCAAGATACTAGAGAAGATCCAAAAAATACACATACGCCTGAAGTGGATCTTCTGGTATCAAGACAACCTACCCAGTCAGAGTCACTAAATGCACTGATAGAAGTAATATCACCTGCAGAGAGAAGAACACCAGAACCCAGAGTGCCTTTCAAGTACCTCAAAATTCTCTGAGCAAGCAATAGATGCTCATCTGTAGGAGACTGCATGAACTATGCAACATAGTTGACACTGAAACTTATATCTGGTATTGTCATTGTAAGATACTGTAAGCCTCCCACTAGACTTCTATACATAGTAACATCAGCTAATGGCACACCAGTGGAAACATACAGTCTAAAACCCTTTGCAACTGGAGTCTTAGATGGTTTGCAATTAATTAGATCATACTTTTGTAACATCTCAATAGTGTACTTCTGCTGAGTTAATAAAAGTTGTTGAGAGTTATTCAGAAAAGTATCTTCTATGCCCAGAAAAAAGTGAAGAGTACCAAGATCCTTGACTGGATAAACCTTCATGAGATATTGAAGAATCTGATCACACAAAGCACTGGATGAACATGCCAAAATAATATCATCTACATATAGTAAGAGAATAGCCATAGAATCTCTATGTTGATAGATGAACATTGAATAATCAAAAGAAGACCTGAAAAATCCAAAATCTGTTAATGATCAACAAAACCTATCAAACCATGCTCTAGAAGCCTATTTAAGACCATACAGACTCCTCTTGAGATTGCAAACATAATCAGGATGTTCAGCATCTTCAAAATCCCTTGGTTGCACCATACAGACATCCTCCTCAAGAAATCCATGGATAAAAGCATTACTTATGTCCAACTGTCTTAGAGACCAATTCCTTGTGAGTGCAATAGTTAAAATAACTCTTAATGTTGTAGCTTTCACTACAGGATTAAAAGTCTCAAAATAGTCCACTTCATCCAGCTGGTTATAATCTTTTTCCACAAGCCTAGCTTTACACCTGTATATTGTCCCATTAGCTTTCAACTTAACCTTGTAAACCCACTTGTTACCCAATAAATTGTAACTTGGATCATTTGGAACTAAATCCCATGTATCATTCTCCTTTAAAGTTGTATTATCTTCTTTCATAGCATTCTGCCATTGTGGAATTTTGATAGCTGTTTTGAAGGACTTTGGCTCAGACAATGAAGTAATCTCAGCAGCAAAAGCAGAATAAAGTGGATGTTTAGCTACACAATGAGAAACAAAATCAGATGCTAACTGTTTAGGCTTTGAGACACCAGTCTTGGACCTTGTAACTATAGGAGAAGAAGAAGTAGTTGAAGTGATAATTGTATCAGTTGAAGAGACCCTTTCTGAGATATCATGAAGACTTGTAGAAGCATCCTCAGAACCAGTAATTGTAGAAGTACAACAATATGAATCAAAAGGGAAATAATTCTCATCGAAGTTCACATGAACTGAGATATAAATCTTCTTAGTCTGTAGATCATAACATTTATAGCCTTTATGAATTGGGCTATATCCTAAGAAGACACACTTTGTACTCTTAGCACTAAGTTTATCAGCTTTATATGGCTCTAAATTTGGGTAACAACAATCCAAAGACTCTAAAGAAAGAGTAATCGGGCAGTGTATTAAAGAGCACTTCATAAGGAGATAGAAAATGAAGTACCTTAGCTGCAAGCCTGTTGATTATGTAAGAGGCTGTTAAGAATGAGTGATACCAAAAAGATTTTGGTAAAGATGCTTGAAAAGACAATGTATTACCCATCTATGTGATGTGTCTATGCTTTCTTTCCACTAGACCATTTTGTTGATGTAGATGGGGATAAGAAACTCTATAAACAATCCCAGACTTATCAAGAAATTCTTTGAATTGCCCTTTTACTAATTCCAGTGCACCATCGCATTGAATTTTTTTTATTGAAGTAGATAGAATGTTCTCAGTAGTAGTCTTAAAATGTTGAAAACAAGCTAAACTTCTAGTTCTGCACTTGAGTGGATAAATCCAGTGATACCTTGAATAATCATCAATGAACAATATATAGTACTTGAATCCCAAGTGTTAGATCATTTCTCGGTCGAACTCGCATGTGTTGCTATCTCAAGCATGTTTGTCAATGTTAGTGATCAAAACTATAAGTCTTGATTTCTAGTCTATTATAGTTAAGTCTTGGACTATGATATAAAGTGTAGTTGAGCTCAAGGACTTCATGGAGATTCATCATACAAGTAGAAGAACTACTCAAGGAACCGGTGGAACTTCTCGACAAAAAGGTATGTGAAGACTTGAACTTATCTGTCACTCAAAAGTCTATCTACTCTATCTCCTACTCTTTGAGACAAGAATTCATATGCTATATATATAGACTTGGATTATACACATTTGGTATTTCGAGCCGAGTATACCTCGCCTATCTATATCTCGAAATATGTGTTGGTAAGCTTTTCGCTTCGATCAAGTTTATCTTTACCATGTGACGAAAGTCATGATATGTTTCAATCATCTTGAAAATTGCTTTGACGAGAAATGGTGTAACAACTATATGTAATCCTCTAAGAATGTTTCAATGATTGAAATGAGAGTTTAGATTACATAACCAATGGTGGACATAAGCATTGTTGTGGAAACACATTTATGTATAAGTCTTATTCCTTGAAACAAAGTTTGCAAACTTTGTTGATCAAGAGAAACGGAATGTGGCGTAGCCAAGTCCGCGGACCGGCGGAAGTTTTCGTCCGGGAAATTCTGCTGGAGTTTGTGAACTCCTTCCGTGAACTTAAGTCCGCGAACCCAGTCCGCGAACTTGAGTAGGTTATATCTAAAGATGTTGATCGTGAACTAATACTTATAAAGACTAAGGAATGTAGTATGCAAATCGTGGCTATAAAGTTCATGAACCGATTCAAGTGAATCACATCATCTTTGCTTCAATTGTATCTTGTGTAGTACATAAGATTTCCTTGCAATTGAACAACTCTCTAACTAGTTCATTTGAAGTCATTTGAACTAGTTATGGTGAAGAAGAACATGGTTGATATGAAATGCTCATATTTCTAACCATTTGGTTAACTATTGTTGAACCAACAAGTGCATACGTTTGGGTACGGTTAACAAACCTAGAAACATGCATTGTCAAGTGTGTATAACAAGCTAAGTTTTTGATCTAACGGTTGAGAAATATTAGCTTGAATCTAAATCAGGTTTTCATCTAACGGTGGATATTGATTGATTTGTTACCAAGGTAACCTAATTGCAAACCCTGATTTGAAAGACTATATAAAGGAGACATATAGTATTGTGCAAAACTAATCCCCACACCTTACGTGTGATACTAGTTTGCGTGCTAGAGTTGTTTCTCCTTTAACCTTTGGTTTTCTTCTTCTAAAACCAGGTTAACGACTTAAAGACTTCATTGGATTGTGAAGCCAGACTGATACTACTTTTATCGTAGTTGTGTGATCTGATCTTGCATCTTCTATCGTACGATTACAATCGGATTGATTGGCTTGAGATTGATATCTTCGATAGGCAAGATATAAAAAGTAGTCAGAAACATCCTCGTCTCATTGTTTGTGATTCCGCAACATCTTGTTTCGCTACCATATGATTAAGATTGTTGTTAGATGATTGATAACTCTAGGCTGTTCTTCGGGAATATAAGACCGGATTATCAATTGGTTCATGTTCACCTTGATTATTATCAAAAGATGAAACAAAACCTTTAGGGTTTATCTGTGGGAGACAGATTTATCCTTTGATAGACTTGTCTGTGTGAGACAAATTTGTTTATTGTCAAAGCCTGCGATTTTGGGTCGTAGCAACTCTTAGTTGTGGGTGAGATCAGCTAAGGGAATCAAGTGCGCAGTATCCTGCTGGGATCAGAGGCGTAGGGAGTACAATTGTACCTTGGATCAGTGGGAAACTGATTAGGTTTCAACTACAGTCCAGTCCGAAGTTAGCTTGGAGTAGGCTAGTGTCTGTAGCGGCTTAATACAGTGTGTGTTCAATCTGGACTAGGTCCCGGGGTTTTTCTGCGTTTGCGGTTTCCTCGTTAACAAAATTTATGGTGTCTGTGTTATTTCAGTTTCCACATTATATTGTTTTATCTTTATAATTGAAATAATACATGTTGTGCGTTAGATCATCAATTAGAGTAATCCAAGCTTTGGTTGTTGATTGTTGATTGTCATTGATTGATCCTTGGATATTGGTCTTTGGTACCATCCAAGTTATGCATTGTGTTTGATTAAAGACTCGCTGATTTCTATTAGCTCGAGTAAATCAAAACAAGAGAGAGATATTAACTCCTTGATATACTTTAATCTAGATTGAGTCTGACTGTCTAGTTGATTCTCTGGCAAAGTATATTGGAGTTAGTCCATACAGATTTCTAAGCGAAATATAGGGTGGAGTTGTTAGACCCCCGCTTTTTCACCAAGGATGAAGT